>NC_052016.1:20946118-21286249 GCF_015832195.1 Motacilla alba alba | reverse complement strand
TGCACTGACAGAAGTATCACACTCTTCCTGTTCTGTACTTACTTGTTCCTTTATAACTCCTGCTTTGAGTCTCTGTTGAGGTCACTGGAGTAGATCAATCTTTTTCTGATCCAGTAAGTACATTAGTTTATGAGTATTGTATGTTCAAGAACTTCTTTAAAAAATGCTGTATTATGATACTCCAGATAACTGGTCTGCAGTACATTTAATATATCCTTGTTTGCTATCCTCTTTCCTATAAATCAACTACACTGGATCTGTAGTTTATTCTGCTTTGACTAATTAAAATAACAATGTCATAATGTTAACACAATACAATTACACCTCGATTACATGTATCCTCTTACAATAAAAAAAAAAACAACTGTATCATCAGTTAAAGGAACTGTTCATGATAAGAGGCAAGATTACCTTTTCCCTCCTATTTATATCTATCTGTATCACATCTTTGTGTTTCTGTTTTTAAATACTTTATTATTTTAACCATGGACCTGAGTTCATGCAAGCCAAATTCAGCTGAGTATAAAGGTCTACAAAGTTAATGGGTTTGAAATTACTTGCAGCTTGACTGAATCTGGTGCAACATCCTTTAGTAGCAAGAAAATTGCTGGCAGTGAGTGCTTTTAATCTGAATTCATACTATGCTCTAAATGGCACCTCTTGGGCAAAGGGGTCAGGACAATGACTTCTTGTGTGATTTCCAAGTATGAATTTTGGATCATAGCTGGTATTGTTCCTTAGACTACAACTGCAATGCAAACCTTTAGTTTAGTATTAGCTAAAGGGAAACATCATCTTGAAAAGAAAAATTTCATTTGTATCCTTATAAGTTATTCATAAGCTACAGCTCTGACTATTGCTGAATTATGAGGTTATTCATCAACCTCTGTCCACTGTTTAGCAATACTACTCAGGTGATTAGAACAACAAATGAAAACCAGTGCAGCCTTCTAAAGTCACAGTATAAATTTTGTTAGGAGGAAAAATTTAACTCAGCAAAATGAAAATGAGCCACTTGTATTTCCCTCTCTCTCTTTTTTTTTTTTTTTTTTTTTTTTTTTTTTACTGAGAGCCACTACATCTTAAAAGAACATAAATTAACATATCCAAGATCTATGCTTTTTATGGAAATCTAGTTCTTGAAGGAACTTGTTTAGTTAAGAGGAAATTTATTTCAGTAATGATAGGCAGGACTACTAAAGAGGCTGACAAAACCTCCATAGTACTACATGCTGCTTCCCAATTTTATCTGGATGTTATCTATCCAGAAACGATATTTCAGACAAGATTATGCGGACCATGGGAACTGGTAACCAATTACACCCTTAGTTAGTAGATCTCCAGGCTTGCCAAATAAATTTCTGAAAGACTTGTTCTCTTCATCCTTTTTGCAATGATCTTTATGCATCACATTAAAGAGTCGGTGAAACCAAAGGACTGCATTTTTTCTTTTCCAGAAGAGGCAGGAAGCAAGTAAAACATTTCAGCAGGTGTTTGGCTACAAGCTTTTAGCATTGTTCTTAAATAGGCAGAAACTGTGTAATGAATCTTTAGTTGATACACTTTACTGTCACCCTCTTTTCCAGATTAATCTACTTGAGACAGTAAAATAAGTGCTTTTAAAGAACTGGTCCTTCTTGTCTCTCATGCAAACACAAACTTAAGTCAATGGATGATCTCCTATGACTAGAATTAGCAGAGTTTGGCTACAATCATAGAATGGCTCGGATTGGAAGGGACTTTTAAGATCATCTCATTCCAACACCACTGTCATGGGCAGGGACACTTCCCACTAGACCAGCTTGAGCTCCACTCAACCTGGACTTGAACAATGCCAGGGACAGGATCCACAACTTCTGTGTGAATCCTGTTCTAGTGCCTCCCAAATGGCAATATTCACAGAAATCTTAATATCTAAGCAGTATGTTATAAATATCTCATTCTGCAGAAGATCATTAGACTTGCAGTTCAGACGATTACTCCCATGCATTCATTAATGATCCAGCTGCTCATGCACAACTGCAAAGAGATATTATCTGTTAATCATAATTTCCTAAATCATAACAGCAGCATAAATGGACAGTGTTGCCCATCTCATGCTATTTCCAAAAATAAATGCTGGTGACCTCCTGCCATTTCAAGAGACACTTTCACATACTCCAGTGAAGCCACTGGAATCAATGGATTCCTGCTAAGAATGAGCCTCTAGTTTGGTGCTTCCATGGAGCCACTCAAAGGCTTGGCAGTCTTGTGAATACAAGGATTTCTAACATTGTTGATGCCTGTATTCTTTGTGTCCTTTCTACATAACTTTTATTAACACTTACATGTCTTTCTTTTCCAGTACACAAGGATTTTAATATCGTAAGATGTCACCATGAATAGTTGTAACCAGATAAATGACTCTCCCTGTTTTTCTTCTTTTTTTTCTATTCAATAAATTAAAAGGTAGGTTCTCTGCTCATCTACAGCAAAACAAATCAGAACATGTCTTCTCCAATTAATGATATCATCAATCAACAGATAACAAATAATGCAAAAACTCAGGCATGTAATAAAAATAAGAACATTGGTACCTTTATTTTTGAAGACACCCCATTAAAGATGCTATGACATAGCAAAAGGCATCTGAAGAGTATCTTTTTTTCTTAACTCTTTTGTTTCCTGATATCCTTTAAAAATATCAGGAAACAAATACAAATTCAAACAGTTTTAAGTGGAACTGAGCTACAAAAGCAATAAAAATATTTTGTTAATGAATGCAGGATTACATCACTGAAGCTGCACATCCTCAAATTCTTAAGTAATGACAAGTACTGCTCTGAATGCCCTATTTAATACTAAAAAATATTCTGAGTTTTAAACTAGTTCCCAAAAATTGAATATTCTAGTCAAATACCTAAACTAAGAAGCAGTTAAATACACCAAGGGGGAAGCCATGACACTATGTCAGAATTAGGTTAGGCCATGGTTAATTGCTTGGGTCAAAATAAAAGCTGATGTTAAGACATAAGTTACCAATAGGCTTGGATCTAGTCCATGAGACTCCAACAAGCCTCCAGATTTGAATACCTCAGGTTATCAGTAAGTTTTTCCTCCAGTCTCTCCTATTTCTGAATTTCAAGAGACATTGAAAATGAGATTCAAATGACCTGCAGAACTTCAGAATACACATCATCAATTATACTGCCCTTATGTTTTAAGGTAAATGTATATGCTAAAAAAAAATAAAATTAAAACAAGCAAACAAAAAACCAAAACACCCACAAAAACAAAACAAAAACCAACAAAAAAAAAAAAAAAACAAAACACAAAAAACAAGCAAACAAATAAGACATCTGGCATTAATTGATTGAAATAAGTGGTTAATATCTGAATACCAGCCATTAACCAGATTCTTTACCTGGAGAAGTTAATATCCTACTCTTTCAATAATAGATTTTCAACCCACAGACACAAATTACAGTGAAGTTAAAACATGTGTTTCCCAAAATGTCATATTAACTTGACTCAATTGCACTGGAATCAAATGGCATGTTCAGAATGTAACTGTGGGATTACTGGAGAATATTGAAAGAAAATCAGTAGGTAAACATGAACCACTTGCAAAAGGTGCCTCAAAGAAAAGGTCAGTGAAAGGGCAAACAAATACTGCATTTGTTCGCAAAAATTTGTTGAAGAAGGTGGCCATGAAAGGGAGATAATACATAATTTTTTCTTAACAATAAGGCAGCATTTCCATAGACAAAAATAATGAGTTATCTAAATAAATGTGCTGTGCTGTAAGATAGAGTCCAAATTATGCTATTCAACCTCCAAGACTTTGAAGCTCTGTGTCTATGACTTTATTGTTCATATGTTTCATGATTTAGAATTACTGCAAATGATAAAGATATCTCTAATCCCATTTGTATGGGAGTGCATGAAATAAAGCTCTCTACATATTTCTCATCTACCTATTTCTAAGTCAATGTTTCAGAACTCTTCATCAGTTCAGGCTTATTTTCAGATAGGTATTTTGATTCTCATATTTACCTGAAAAGGAGAACGTAGCCTAAAATAGAAAAATCAAGCATGATTTTGTCAGATTTTTGTTTGTTTTAGAAGGGTGAAAACAAGAAGGAAAGATAACAGCTGTATTTTAATCTTAATGCAATTTTACAACTCAACTAGTAGAAAATGTCTACTTGAAGTCTCAGGATCTGCTTCAGATTTCAGTGTACAATCAGAGTAAAACAGTAGTTCCACTTAATCCAGTAAGCAAAATCACTGATTTCAAAAATTCCAAACGTCATGGGTTCACTACACAAAAAGCAGAAAGAAGCAGGATTCCAGACTGTTGGTGAATAAGACACATATGCTGGCATCTCCCTGGGGGAAAGTTCCTTATTAACAAGCAGTCCCTTTAAAGCACTTGTAAAGAGAAACTCTTCACAAAATACAAGAAGAAACTTCATACCAAAGCAGTGAAAAGAAGAAAGTTGAAGCCAAACACACTCACTCCTATAAATCTCCTGGATGAGCACAAAATAGATTAAATTCTACAAGCAAAACATTTTCTACAGCAATTAAAAAAAAAAATCTAAGCTAAAGAAATGTGTACTATGCAGAGTGGTAAAAAAATAGGATTTTACAACTTGGGAAGATGTACATCTCATCCACTTCATGTCAGTGTCCCCAGACACTGGTGAAAACCAAGGAAACTTTATTTATCACTACATATCTTAAAAGTCAGATTTGCAGAGTGCAGTATGCTCTCTTTTGGTTTGTGGTATAGTGGGGAGTATGTGTGTGTTTTGTTTCAACTGTTATTAAAGCAAAGCTAATTCAAGCTCAATAAATTGTCTGGACAGCTTTGAAATGTTAAGAAAAAAATCCTTTTGTTTGAGCACAATAACACTGCCAGTTAAACTCCTCCCTTGTGATGAAATTAGGAGAGGAACTATTTGGCCCTGGTAGATAATTATGACATTCATAAGCTCTTAACCTAAGGGGCTGGGGGAAGAGATGGCTGTCTGCTACTTGTTCTCAAACTGCTCTGATTTTCTGGAACAGAACAAATACAGCACAGTTCCCTCTCTCCAGCCTTAAACACCAGCACTTCTCAAAGAAAAGGCTTCAGTCATTCTTCATAAAATCTACTGCATCTATATCCTTCAAAATAGAAATCCTGAACCTAAGAGTTTCAGTATTTCCAAAGCAAATGATCCAAATGTAGTTACTGACTTTTTCTTAGCCATCCAAACTATCTTAAAAGTCATAATAATTTAATACTCACATAATAATGCCTTTTTTAAAAACAAACCAAAAAAGTAACCCTCACAAGCACTACAATCTTCATTTGATGATGTAAGTGTTCCTCACACTGAGGAACATTCCCCGCCCCCCCCCCCCCCCCCCCCCCAAAAAAAAATAAAAATCACAAGAGTTTTTGGAATAGCCTCTCAAATAATTTGATTCACTTCAAGAAATTCTCACGACTAGTTCAAGGTGGTGTCAAAAAAAAAAAAAAAAAGTACAATAAATCCCTCACCTCAATAATGCTCATTAAAATTAAAAATAATAAACTCCCCCCCAAACACCACTGTAGAAAATGCCTCTTCCCTAGCAACCTAAATGGGTATATTTTCCATATGCAGATGTTCTCCCATTCCCATTTACTATGCCCTGCTGTGGATTGTAGCAGTAACAGAAATGAGCAGCCTCAGTCAGTTAAAAAAAATCATACTCTGCCAATGAAATTCCCTTCCTTTATTAAAAAGAATAAAATGAAGCTGTTTCTTTAAATTGAGGGAAATAACTTACTATTAATATTAGGTTTATTCAGCTTTCCTCCGCTTCTTTCCATCCCCCCCTCACACATATCCTATAATTTTTAAAACTCGGTTTAATAGTATCTGTAATTTCACTCCATTATTTATCTCCTGACATTTGCGATAGTAAGATACCTAAACTATGCAATCCTCCCACGCTGCAGAAATCACACTTCACAAAGTCGCTTTCTACCCTTCCTCCTTTGGAGGAGGCGCGTTCCACATCTCTACGCGCATCATTACACCAGGTAGATCACTGCAAAGCCTGTAGGAAGCTTTCCCGTTCTCCTCCTCTGCCATCCCAGTGCCGGCTGTACCTAAAAGCCTCCGGAGTGTTCCCCAATCGCTGCTCCTCGGGAGACCTCCCCAGCTCGCCCTGATGTGGCAAAAACAAGGCAGCATTTTCTGTAGAAATTGAAAGCACCTGGTGCTCTCTTTTTACTAATTATCGCCGAAAGAAACCATCTGGATGGTGCCAGGCTTAGCCACAGATGCATGGAAGGAGACCTTCGCAGATGCGGTTCTTGGTACCTCAAGGCATCATGCCTGACCCCCCGTCCCTTCCTTAAGCGCGACAAATCTCGCTGCCCCCGCACAGGACACCGTGGGCGGCACATCCAGCCCTGCCAGCCCCGCACAGCACACCGTGGGTGGCACATCCAGCCCTGCCAGCCCCGCACAGCACACGGTGGGTGGCACATCCAACCCCTGCCAGCCCCGCACAGCACACCGTGCGTGACACATCCAACCCCTGCCAGCCCCGCACAGCACACCGTGCGTGACACATCCAGCCCTTCCCAGCCCCGCACAGGACACCGTGGGTGGCACGTCCAGCGCTTCCCAGCCCGGGAGCAGCGGGCGAGGCCGCCCCGTCCCGGGGACTTCCCGGCGCCGCCGTGGAGCTCGGCCGCCCCCTGGCGCCCGGCGGCGGCAGCGCGGCCCGGGGCCGGCCCCCGCTGATATCCCTCTGGGGCGTTCGGGCTGGGTGGGGTTTATTCCTCCCCTAACACCTCCTTAGGAAGTGGGACCGCCGCCCATCCTCTCAGGTGCAGGGAACGTAGTGTCGCACAGGGCAGGGGGGCAGAGGGAGCGGGGGCAGGGACAGCCCCGCGCGGCTCAGCGCCCCGGCCGGACGCCGGGAACTTACCCGAACAGTTTCCAAACCGCGCGGTGGTTTTCCCTCGCCCAGCGGCTGCGCCCCTTCCCGCCCAGCTTCTTCCAGGAGCACAAATGCTTAAGTAACCACGCAGGGGACATCCAAAAATAAACAAATAAATATCTATCTATCTATCTGTGTGTGTATATATATATATATATATATATATATATATATATGTCAGCCCCAGAAAACAGACCAAACCCAGTGGCCGCACCACAACCTCCGAGTCTGCGTTTCTCGAAGCACTGTACGTATGTATATAAATAAACATATATATATATAGAGAGAGAGAGAGATAGAAGAGATAGATAGATAGATACACACATGTATATATACATATACACATGTATATATACATATATGCACGTACATATGCAAAGGACGAAGCGTGCCCGAAGGGGCCATCCCGGCGCACCCCGACCCCCGCACACACCTGCCCCCGCGGTGCTATTCCTTGGCACAAGGGCTCCGCACCCGCACACAGCCCCGCGGCCCCGACAGCGCCCTCCCCTCCGCGCCACCCCCGAGCCGGGGGCTCGGTGTCCCGGCAGCGCGGGGAAGGGTCTTCCAGAGAGGAGAAAACCCCGGCAGGGAGACTTCAGGTCAGGATTCTCACGGACTCTACAGCCAGCACTTCTCCCTGCTCCTAAGAACGAAGCCCACAGTGCCTTCCCCGCGGGCAGACGTGGATTTTAAAGACCAGTGCTCGGCAGATTTTGTGTAATCGCTTCATCTCTCTCATACATTTATCGGGTGCAAATTAAAAAAAAATTTTGCAAAATCCTATACAAAGCAGCTAAGTGCACTTAGCACTGTCCAGCTTTTATTTCCTCCTTATAGATGACACCTCTTGAAGACTGAATCGAAAAAAAAAAGGTGGGCAATAAAGCAAGTTTTAGGTCCTTCTTAATTTGGTTCCACGATAATGCATTGCTTTAATTTTTTCCTCCGTTTCTTTCCCGTTAATTTGAGCGAGTGGACAGCATGGGTAAGAATAATAATTAAAAGAAAAAAAAATCAAAAAGAAAAGGAAAAAGGCGGCAGCGCTCCTACCTTGCCCGCTACTGAGGAGCAATCCGAGCAGGTAGAGAGGCAGGAGGCTCATGTTCAGGAGCTTTCGCCAGCGGACAGTTCCAAGTCGGAGGATGCTCGGCCAGCCCAGGCAAACCCTGCCGCTGCTGCTTCTGCCGCTGCCGCCGCCGCCGTCGCCGCCGCTGCCCGCACAGCCCCGCACCCGCGGAGCGCCGCTCGCCCAGTGACGGCCGCGCCTCCCCGCGCCGCGCTATATCGGCGGGGCCGCGCCGCCGCGCAGGGGGCGGCGCTCGGCGGGCCGGCCGATCCCTCCGCCGCACACGCACCCCGCCACAGCGACGAGCAGCAGACCCGCAGATTCTTCCGCCGCTCTGAGAGGTGGCAGCAGGACCGGAGCATCCCGCCCTGCATCCCCTCCTGGATCCCTTCCCCTCTCTCCCCGGGCGCCCCTCCCCGCACGCCCTCCCGCTGGCAGCCCCCGGCGGGGTGAGGCGGCTCCCCGCGCCTCGCCGCCACGGCCCCTCCGGAGCCCGCTCCCCCCGCCGCTGACGGAGGGGACACAGCCGAAAACGGAGAGGCGGAGGATCGGGGGAGAATCCCGCTGGGAAGCCCCCAGCATCCCGGGAGAGCGCGGGAGCGGCGCTCTGGCTGCCCGCGGGCGGGGACGCGCCCCGGGTCTGGAGGGTCCCCCGCACCCTCTTTTCCCCGAGAGCGGCCGGCGGGGGCTGCGCGGGGCTCGGCAGGTCGCCCGCTCCGCTCCGCCCGCGGCAAGCGGGACCGCCGCGAGCCCCGCGTACGGGCGCGTCTGTAACTAATCCCGTCGGGTTTATGTTCATTCAGCTGTCTAGGAATTCACTTGGTTCGACTTCTGTTATTAGTCCAGAAGGGAAACATACCTCTGCTATTCACGGCTGCGTGAAATAAAACAGATAAAAAGTAAATTGCTTACCGTTTGGATGCTTTGGTGCTGTCTGGCTAAGGATCTTGCTTTGTAAAGAACAAAACTCGCAACCTGCGTAAAGAGGTGTTTTTTTGTCCAGCTTGACTTTGAAGAGGTAATTCTTTTTGAAGGGGTTAATTAAGCTATAGGCTCCAAAGCAGGTTCCATAAATTTGTCACCTTACCACCTGTGTGATATATGGAGGGAGATAGAAGTAGATTTATATTAATGTGAAGCAGTGATAGTGGATAATAAAGGATTAATCCAAATTAACACATCCCTAATGTTTTTTTCCCAACCCTTCCCTTGCCCTTTTCAAGAGGATTTGGGGAGGAAGAGGGAGACAAGGAGTCCCTTTGCAGCAAACTAATATGAACGACATGATCAGTATCTCCAGCTTGGCTCCTGCTGCACAGTAGTCTACAAAATTCTGAAATATAGAAAGAAGAAATATTTTTCTGGGAAGAACAAGATGGGGGATAAAGTCCAAATTCTTTCCTCAGAGGGTGATTTTAGGACACTTGAGAATGAAACAGAGTGAAAAGAAAATGCTGGTAGAAGGGAATGTGAGGGCTTTTTGCCATTGATTGGTTGATCTACACCACGTAAATCAGAATCATATTGCTCAGCTCCACACCTCACAGTCCTGCTCTTAAGCTAAAGATTTTGTAATATAGTATAAAAGGAACAGATTCATATATATTTAAGTGCAATAGAACTGATATTCCTCATAAAGTTTTGGAAATCCAAAATATGGCAGCCTCAGCAAAGCCTTACAGGTCAGAGTGGGATTTATATTTAGGAGGTGCTCTGCTCATGAATGTCGTGAGAGATGCTTAATTGCAGGAACTTTTGGCACCGGCCTTCACTGCAGGTTCAGAAAAGCATAGCAGAGGAAATTTTTTGGTGAAATTTTCCCAGGTGTAAAGGTTCCATTAGCCCTAGGATCCAACTACAGAAATGGACATCATTAATAAATTAATATAGAAAGGTAATGAAAACAATTATTAGAAATAAACCTTAAAGATAAAAGTAAAATTTTCTTGGCAAAAAGCAAGAAACCCTCAATATCAAGCGGGTAGGATGTCAGTTTTATCAAATTTATCTATAATGTTTTGGAGCATTTCCATCCAGCAAAAGTGGAATAATTAGAGAAAATATAAGGAGTGTTAATAAATAAAACCAAATAATTTGTACACATACCTGAACATCTATTATAGTCTACCCTATAGCTGAAAGTCAGAAGCACCTTGATCTGCACAGGTTCAAGGACTGAAATCCATGTACAGGTGCTCCACCACAACACAATACAGAAGCAAGTCGGAGGTTTCTTGCCCACCTATCTGCTATCCCAAGTTTGCTTATTTTAAATTAGTGATATGATGAGAATTTTACCATGTCAGGTCTGAGTGACTAGTTCTTGCTCCTTTGAAATTAGGTGAGGATGCTCTTCTTCCAAAAAGGATTCCTTGCTCTGAGAGCTCTGCCTAGTTACTTGTCTGCAGCAGTCACCAGAGCACACCATGTAGGCTGTCCACAACACATTGGTACAGCATTTGGAGAAATCTGTTGTCAGTTCAGCTTTTCAAGGAAAAGAGGAATATGCTTTTCACTGCTCTGCAGCAATGGAGTAAAAGAGAAAAAGATGAGTATAAAGCTAGAAGATAATCACATTCTTGTAATACCACTGTGAAATAGAGAGGCCTCCCCGAAGGAAGAGGCAGCAGCTGGTTTGCCCATCAGTAAGCATGTAGCTCAAAGTACTCTGTCACATATCCCACCTAAAATGTATGTTAGAGTATGTTTAGGTCCCTCCTCCACAGTGGAGAGACAGAGAGAGGAGGGGAGGAGGGGACAAAATACATAAGTGCGCAGGCTTTCATTGTTTCTGCTGCTTATAGAACAACTCATTAGTTAGAAAATAAAGATCTGTAAATAAAAGTGTCCCACAGTGAACCACAACAGCAAATCATGCTGAGGCCACACAAAAAGGGATTAGAGACATGCAGAAATAAAGCACAAATTTTCTGCCATCTAAATCTATATGACTCTTGGTGCTCATGACCGTACATTAAATGAACCAAAAGATGAGAATTTCAGTGTTGTAAAACATTAATTAGTACCAGTAACAGACAGACCTGTATTATTTCCCATGCTTTGGCTTATAGTGTTTTTCCTTAGAGTGTGCTGTTTACTGGGGGAAGGCTGACATGGAGTTTAATGGCTGTGCTTAGACTAGGGCAAAAGAAAACATGATTTCTGGATAATACCACACGTATAACAAATATGCTGGCAGAAAACAAGCATATGCTATGTAAGTTTTAAAATCAAGAGCAGAAACAAACTACAGTGAGTATTATCTTATGTGAACTGCTAAAAGGAGGAGCATCAAGAAGTACAATGGTCATTCTACTGGGGCAGTTATTTCAAAGGTGAGGAACTCAACCTTTGATGGGATTGATAGGTTCTGAAAGCAATTACAATGCAACTCCAGTGATTGGAAATTCTTGCCAGGAAAATCTCAGGGGAATAGAAGGGAAAGTATTACCTAATGTTACCAAACACACCTTAGATCTTTTGGGATATCACATTCAGAATCAAAGTGGATATATCTGTAAGTTCCCTGTCTTTCACAGAGTTGCCTCCAGCTTTCACAACTGTGCTATCATGTGCAGCTTTTCTCCCACAAAGATTTACTAGCTGTGAATTTTGCAAAAAGACAGCAAGAATTAATTTTCCCCCATGTTGCTTACTTGTTTTTCTCAGTGAGATTATTTATACAGGAGTCTATCCTCCCATATGAATAAAAGCGGCAGAATTAGGCTCTGGCAACAGAAACATTTCAAGCTCTCATCACTGCACTTGAGTCAGTTTACAAGAACTGAGGATCTGTAAACTTGCTGTGACTGAACTTGTCAAGAAACATCTCCATGGTGTTTTTGCAAGGATTATTTTATTTTTAAGTTGATTGATAATTGCATGTTCAATGCAAATGTAATTAAATATAGAAACTGAAATCTTGGTGATGATTTGATAATGGATATTTATCCTGAAATGCACGTTCCCCAATGGACATTCAAGCTGCCAGAAGATCCAGCTGGATTTGCTTACATGTCTTCAAAATTTAATTGTTAAGGGAGCACCTTAAAATTAGCTAAGAATTTTAGGGGAACGTATGGCAATGGCACAGTTACAAAAAAAAAAAAAAAAAAAAAAAAGGCACAGAGATTGTATATCTGAAAATAACTGGTGAGGAGCTGTAAGGAAATTGGCACATCTTGAGAGCAATTGTCAAATGTTTTGGGGGACAGGAAAGGAGAGAAAAAAGGAAAAGAGAAAAGACAAAATACCCCTTCTTAGCAGCACAATATGCACAATATGTCACCCTTGCAGGATAATGCCTTCTGCCGATAGGGCAATTTTCAGAGGTGCTTATGAACCAAATTGCTGATCGTCTCCAAAGTGAGTAATTATCCCAACTAGGATGTTTTCCTATGAAAACTGCAAACACAATTGAAGTGGCACTAAGATAAATTATACAACAGTGAACAGCAGCATTATTGTGGTGAGGAAATGATGCACAATAGAGTTTCATAAATGTTTACACCACATTTATGTTTCAAGTTCTTGTAATCTTATAGGGACTTTCATAAAAATATAACTTTCATAAAGATCTAAAATTACTATGATTTTGGATATAGATTTTATGAGAAAGAGACAAATTTGTTGTTTCCACTCTGTTTCAACTCACTTTTAAATAAAGAGCTCTCCTTTGTGCTACAGAAACTTGAAAAAAACCTGAAATTATTCAGATACTAAGAAGAGATGCAAAGATTTATTTTTTTTGGGGGGGGGCATAATTCTTTGTATCATTTCTGGAACTGAATAATGAAAAGAACAAGTATGAAATAATTTTGTGTAGGAAAAGACGGCTGCTTAATTTTTGGAGATAGCAAGGTTGCTTGAAGTACAGTGTGCTAATTTAGTTACAATATAAAACATTTCGCTGACGAAGAAATCAATACGCTGAATTTATAAGTCTGAAGGAAGCATCATACACTTCTGTGCCTGGTGCAGCAAAAGTAGCATTTGAGAGACAAGTTAACTTCTCCGGACTCTGGAGGCAGATTTCCATATGTTCAATGTTCCCACATTTCTATATGTGTGACTTTATTCCTCTTCTCAGATCAGTCACTCAAAAACCATGAACCAGCAACAGTTATTACCCCATCACTATCAGGTACAGATATTTGGGCAGGATTATGGACATGTTTATTATTTTACCTGAGAATGAGACTGCCAGTACTAAGATGCTCCAGCTGGCTCTGTATAATTGCCTACATATTCAGCAACATGGCAGGTGTGTACTTTTTCTCTTTTATGGGTACTTACAAACAGACTTTTTCATGGTAGCTCCCTTCTTTCCTATCAGTTAGCAGTGGTTTATTTCATACAATTTCCAGAGCAAAGACGCTTGCTTTCTTTTTTTTTCCCCCCAACTTGGTAATATGAATACTACCAAACAATGCTTCGTAAATTACGACATTTCCTTAACTCATTAGAATTTTCACCTTCATGCCTGACAAGTGTAAAAACCTGGTTTTAGTTACCGAAGTCCCACCAGCCATTTGTTATCATCTCTTCAATGAAAACTATTCCTCCATGAACTGTATTTCTAGATCATACAAGTAATAATTTCTGGTTTAGTGCAATATCAGTTAATTTCATTGAAGGGAGCTTCAAGAATATTTTATTACTGAAGCACTGAAGAAGAGACAACAGGATTTTCTGGCCTGAGCCAAGATGTGCAGAAGTTATTTCAGCATGTGGAATAGCAAAGAATGGTTGCTACATGTTGAGAATTTGAAGAGCAGTTGTTTTTAAAGTGTTTATGTGTGCAAAACACAAGGCTTTCTCAGCTGCTGTTCTGTGACTGTGAAACTTGTTCCCTGCAATGCTTTGAATCACGATGAATTTCGGAACAAAATTTAAATCACCCTTACTGAGCCATCCATGCTTTCATTAAGAGCAAAGACTAAAAACATACAAAACTGCAGACCAAAGTAAGTTGACCTATAGAATGTAAAATTAGACATAAAGGGAAAAAGTTTATGGATGCCTTTGGGTTACATTTCTATATTGTGTTGCGGGTGGACTGGAAGCCAGACATGAGCTGGCAGTGTGTTTCTGCAGCCCAGAACCTGCCATTTGGGGGGCTCATCCAAAGTCCTGTGGGTAGCAGGGCAGGGAGGGGATTCTACCCCTCTGCCCCTCTGCTGAGACCCACCTGCAGGGCTTCATCCAGCTCTGGAGTCCCAGCGCAGGAAGGACAGGGAGCTGCTGGAGCCGGGCCAGAGGAGGCACCAAGATGATCAGAAGGATGGAGCAGCTCTGCTGTGAGGAAAGGCTGAGAGAATTTGGGTTGTTCAGCCTGGAAAAGAGAAGGCTTTGAGGTGATCTAATTGTGGCCTTCCAGTGCCTGAAGGGAGTCCACAGGAAATATGGTGAGAGACTATTTACAAGGGTCTGGAGTGACAGGGCAAGGAGGAATGCCTTCAAACTGAAAGAAAGCTGGTTTAGATTAGATAGCAGGAAGAAATCCTTGACTGTGAGGGTGGTGAGGCCCTGGTACAAGTTGTGGATGTCCCACCCTTGAAGTGTTCAGGGTCAAGTGGGATGGAGCTTTGAGCAACCTGGTCTAGTGGAGGCTGTCCCTGCCAATGGCATGAGGGCTGGAATGAGAAGATCTTTAAGGTCCCTTCCAACCCAGGCCATTCTATGAGTCAGTGGTTCTATGAAATATGCTGTACATTTTAATTACTGCCCAGATTAGAATATCTGGGATTCAGAGCTATCTGACTAAGAGACATCACTGTTCCCATTTTCATTGGAACTGGGTAATAGTTGCTGACTTGTATGTGATACAAGTGAGCAAGGACTGTCGACAGTCAGTGAAACCTTTATGGATGACCTAGAAATACATCTTTATTTATATATATTAATAAGCCTGGGGGAAAGGGAATAAATGGTTTTGAGTTTATTCATTTGTCCAAGTGATAAAAGAACCATCCAACTGCCCACATATCCAGTTCTTAAAATGGTCATGATGAAAGTGCTTAGCTGTGATTTCAAGATGAGATCAAGCAATAAGTAATGATAGAAAATCAAAAAAACCATTGTTTTTAGTGCAAAACTTTTATGAAAGCATGTGATCCAAACCCCATAATTTATACCCACACTTATCTTTTAATTCAATTTCAGACCTACAACTTCAGAAGCTCTTATTCATGAGGAGACATCTGCTGTTTTAATGAGATATTCTGAGCTCTTGACATCTTCAAGCATATTGATACAGCAAATGGTTTCAAAGGTTAACTGTGTTGGTTACACAACATTTTATTTCATTAGTTTTACTTATGATGAGTTTTGAAAGATTAGAGTGTTCAATTCTGTTTCTCTACATGCTGTATTTCAACAATAAAAATTCTGTTACATGTTTTCTATATGAGGTGATCTCTATTTACTAATCTCACATGCTTTTCCTCTGTCGGAACTCAGAATGTCCCACAGACATTCTCGGATGTTCCAGACCCAGGTCAAAAGCATCTGAGACCCTGGCATGCAGCCAGAAACCCCTGTGGCTTTGAATCTGACCCATGGAACAGTTTACCAACTTTGCAGGAAGAACAAGAAGTCACAAAAGTTTAGATATTGTAGTAGAAGTAGTCACGAAGTAAAGGGTAGGATTTCTGAGTGCTGTACAGGGGGGTTTTAAGCCTTGTACGCAGGGGTCCAAGTTTTGTACATGGGGGTCAGGAGTTCTAAGATGGAGGGACTTGGGTGTGCCCTGTCCTCTTTCTTTCTCCTTCCTAGCCTCCATGTCTTTGGTGATGTTGGCACTCACAGATTGGTCTAGAGTAGAAAGTCACCATTCAATATAGATAGTAGGCATTGGGGAAAAAGTATAAACATGTAGTACGTAATATATGATATAAAAGATAGCACCAGCCCCCTGGGAGGGCAGAGTGCCTTTGTCTGAGCTGCTGAACGGGCCACAGCAGTTCAGGGAGAAGAATCTTGTAGATAACCAACAATAAACAACCTTGAGAACAGACAACAGAAGACTACTGAGTCTTTCTTCGAAGGCACGGGTTGGAGGAGGGACTTTTCCATCTTTCGGGGTCATCCCAATCCGGGGGTGAAACCCCACATTCCTCCAGTCTTTGTAACATGTTTTTTCATTTTACTTCTATATCTGTTATAAACCTTAGTAAGGTGAGGAATTAAGCACACTACTGCACATGAGGATGAACTTCTGATTTATAGTGAATTATTTTTACACCCAGAGGTAATGTTTTTTTTTAATAACTGTCCTAAGCACCTTTTAACTGTCTTCAAAACCAGATTACAGTACCACATGTCTTCTATAACTTAAGAAAAAATCTGAATTCTCTTTGTGTAAAAATTTAAAATTTACAAGATCCTTAAGTAGAACAGAAAATTAATTTTTCATTGCTTGCTTTTTCAGATTTTCTAAGTAAGTAATGAATGTTTTCTAATAAATAACAATTTTAGCTGGCAAATATCAGGGTGTTAAGAAATATGTCTTAAAAAGAGGGACAAAATATTGCATTTTTAAGCTAATCTGTGTTATCCAAAGTACATAGATACAAAAAATAAGATTTTTCTTAGGAGATATATAATTTTCCCAGAGTTTTTCAGCCATTCAAGATTTAATATTTTTATTACTCACATTAACAGAGTCTGATATACCAAGAACAGTAGTTAGTAGTTACTAGTTAGTTACTAAAAAAATTTTTAGTAACTACTAAAAACAGTTTTTAGTAGTTACTAAAAATTTTTTTGCTCAAGGAAAATCTCACTTTAAAAATATCTAACTTAAAACAGGGAAGCAAACAACCAGCAGTACTTCCATATATTGCCAACAAATGTCCTGAAATCACACTAATCTAAAACAATAATGGTTGCTTATGCTTCTTTAATGTTAAATTTCTTCTGTGTAGATGTAGTTACAGTTAAATAACAAGGAGTGAAAAATACATTTTGAAAGGGAGTGCATGATGACCATGCATGTATTCAGACTCTTTAAATTTGGACAATTCCACAGTGGTAGTTATGTCCCAGAACAGCTGGAAACACACTAAATGAGATCGATTCTCAGACATTATTTCGGGTCATCCTTCCAGCAATTTCTTTAGACCCAGCATTTAACAGTATTTTCAAAACTATCTCTTTCTTACAGCTTTATGAGTAAAAGCCTCTGAGTTCTAGATGCATTCTTTGAAAACAAAAAGAACATTTTTAAAATCTCACATTTTCTATGGGCAAAGCATGATTGCCACAGAATATTTACATTACTGAAGAAGAAGCAAGATTATCAGGAAAAACAAGCTAAGAAATCCTTTTTTTGCAACAACTGTGCCAATAACACTGATGAAATCATCAGTTATGTTTTTGACAAGGAAGAGAAATCAGTGTACTGAATGTAGTGCTGTGCTGACTTGTACTTCATGGGAAAAAGAAAGGGTGGAGAGTTGGGAAGGATCAATATTTTTCAGAAGAAGAGTTATAAAAAAATTATTACATAAGGGACTAATAAAAATACTATTTTTTTCCTTGAGGTTTTTCTGTTTGTTTCTTACATTTAGGAACTCAGCAGAACACAACCAAAACTAATTTAGGACTGGATTGCTCCCTCAGCTCAGAGAATTACAGGAGATCAAGATGAGGAGGTTTTGAAGCATGGAGTAGAATCTCCATGGCATTGTCCACTTTGGACCCAGGGTACTTACTAAAGTAAAAATGATTTTTTTGTCTTGGGAGTATCCATGTTGATGGAAAAGATGGTAAATGAGACACATTTAGAGCACTCAGTTCTCCAGTACAAAAGAAAGAGAGAGGGGCTGGAGTAAGTCCAGCACAGGGCCACAGGGGTAATTAAGGCCTTGAAGCATCTGCTATACAAAGGGAGGATGAGAAATTGTGAGGATTCAGCCTGGGAAGAGAATGTTCAGGGGAGATTTTATCAGTGTGTAAAAACATGTGATGGAGGACAGGAAAGAAGATGAAGCCAGAATCTTCTCAGCATTGCCCATGAACAGGGCAAGAGACAAAAAGAATTCTTTAAATCTTTCCATAGTATTTTCATTTCTCTCAGCATCCTGGTTGCCTCAAGAACTTTTCCTCCTAATGAGTGATTTCCATGATGCCAGAGATAACAGCCAGAGAGGGTGTTAAGAGGTGTTCTGGTTTTTCATTTATGTTAATTGCCAACTAGATTTCTACTTGAAAACATTTAAGCAAGGGAAACATTAAAGTATTTCTTCCCTTTTTTCTTCCTAAAAACATCCTTGTTGTGGAATTTCAGTCATAAAAAATTATCAGTATGAATTCTTGAATTGAATTTTTATGCATAATGAATTTAAATAATAGCAGAAATTATTAATAAGCTCCAGGGAAACTTGAAATTGTATAAAAAAAGAAAAGGGCTGGTAAAGAAGAACAAATGACTGATTCAGGCAAATCATACTGTGAATTAGAAATGTCACTTAAAAGAAGTCACCCTCAACTCAGACTGTCTATAGCTCCCATAGTAAAATAAGTTTGTAAGAGTCTTTTGGAAAATGATGAGATATCAGAACCTCTATCCAATAAATTTTGTTTGTTCTTGTGAGATGTCTCTAACCAAAGTAGTAGTTCAGCTCACTTTTAGGGGTACAGTCATCAGCCTTATGTGTAGTATATATGTTACTGCACAAAAAAAACCTCTTTTCAGGGTGATTCTTTGATAAGAGCTAATAGACACTTTTAGGTCTGACCCTTGATATTTTCTCAATTTTCCTTAATTTTATGCATTATTCTTCCATTTTCTCTTCCTTTTTTTTTTTATTTTTACTAAAATTTGCTAGTTCTCTTGGTATTTTCCTTAATAGTCCCTATTATAATTCTGTTGCCTTAACATCTTTAGATACCCATAAAAGTGTAATTTACCTACTAGATATGATTACAGACTATGTTTGCTCTTTATTTTTATACTACTGCAGATTATATTTTAGCCGGACTTTAACGTTAGCTGGGTACTCAAAATATTTTTCTGCCTCCAGTTATCATTCACTCTGCTAACATGGCTACTGAACTGGAGTATGCTCTTTTAAAAAACTTTCTGGTGGCCTGAGGATGCAAGAAGTTTGTGCTTATTCTCCACCAAAGGAGCAGACAGGCAGTTCGTGGAACTGACACACGTAGAAGATGTCACGGCGGTGCACAGTGCATCTCCAGTTCACATGCTGCAATAGACCTTCAGCACAAGAAAAGGCAAAAAGAGTTCTAAAAAACTGGCCACTAAGGCCTCAATGTTAATAATTTTCAAGGTGTTTCGATAAATATTTCAACTTTATTTGCCAAAGTCTCGTTGATATTGCACATGGCATCAAGCCAAACTTTCAAATTCTCACATGATATTTATTTTTATTGTGGCATAAATTACAAACCTGACAGTAATGTATGGCACAGTGACACTGAACCCTTCCTGAATATTTCATTGCCCTTCCTTTCAGCATTTCTGCTTGGGAGTCCTTGAATCATAGAATCACAAGATGTCTGGAGTTGGAAGGGAACACAAAAGATCATCTCATTTCCATACCTCTGTCATGGACAGGGACACCACTCACTAGACCAGGTTACTCAGAGCCCCATGCGATCTGAGCTGGGACACTTCAAATGTGTAGGAAGTGAGGCATCCACAGGTTCTCTGGAAAACCTGTTCCACTGTCTCACCACCCTTACTGGCATTTTTCCTTTTTAATTATCTAATCTAAGCCTACTCTATTTAATTTTGAAGTTATTTCATCTTGTTTTGTCACTATGTGATGGAAATATTTTGGATCAGTGTTTTGATTATTGTCTAAATGAGATTTGAAACTACAGATCTGGATTTTTCTTTCTGTGATCAAATAAAACCTCCTGTAGTTGTTCAATATGATTTCAAACATTTTTCCTATTCTCAGTGAATAAGATTTGCACAGCTAAGAGGATGCCTTTTCACAGATACCCTTTCTCTGAAAGTTAACAAAACAGTCATTCTATGAGGGTTCCTCAATCCTTAAGACCCTCTTGAAGAAGAAGAGAGAGAAATCCAAGCAGATACTCTCATTTTTTGTCTTTTTACTTTAGTGTTGAAAACAATTTATATGATTAGTTGAAGTGTGAAGTTGTACATCTATGGCTTTATAGCTATGCTACCTTAAATACCAAAAAGACAGAATATCAACATTTGATAAGAGAAAAACTACTCATCTAAAAAAGAGATTATTTTCACAAAGATGAAAAAGTAAATAGAGAGTCAAGGTCTTTAGCAAACTAAGGTTTTATACATGTTCAGAATAGCTGCAATATTTTCGCTTAAGGGACTAAATTCAATGAAAGCAAGTGTTTCACTTGCCTGTGTATTCTGCCAGTTATTCACTGAGAGACCAATGACTCTTCAATGACTGAGTATAAATACTCCCTGTCTTAGTGTTTGAAAAGCCTCTGCCAGGAGAGGAGAGCCACCTCTCCTTGAAGACTATCAGATGGATGTGCACGTTCATACTTAGGAAGGAGGTATCCTTGAACATCTAACCAAGGAAATGAGTTTTGTGTTTGATTCTAATTGTTGCTGACTGGTTTATGAGTTTTAGTCCTGGAATACAGAGTGCCATAGTCTAGATCTTGTTTGTCAGATAATTCCCCTCTCTGTTTTTTTGATTGCTTCTAGCTTGGACAATGGCATTGGGATTTGCTTGAAATGCAGTTGCAGATCACGGGAGTCATAAACCAGGTAGGTTACAAGAGACTTTCTGGAGGTCATTTTGTCTTCCCTTTCCTCATTAAAAGGGGATAATTTCAAAGTTAGATTACTCAGAGCTTTATAGAGACTACAGAGAGCCTGCCATATTCCTGAGCAGCAAATACAAGAAAGTGGTTCAATGAACTTTATTCAGTGGAGAATAAATAACAGCTTCTGTGCTCTGCATTAGGTGGAAACATTTTGAAGGTTTTGTTGGGTTTCTTTTCTTAATTCTTTTAAAAATTATTGAATTTAGAAACCTCTAAAATATTGTATGATGTAGGAACATCAGATTTTTTTACAGCAGAACAGAAAATTTTTCCCTTTAATTCTCTTGTTTATGAACCAATGTCCAAGTCAATGGATGGCTCAAAAAAACCCTCCAAACCAGCAGCAGATAATCCGACATACATCTAACATTTAAAAAAAAAGAAAAGCTGACAATTGCAGATAATTTTGCATACATAACAGATTCATTCATTAAAAAAATCTTCCTAAATTTTCATCTTTAGCAAAACTTCATGTTATTAGTTTTAGAAAATTGTGCAAGAAAAATTATCTTTATTCACTCATTATTCTACAACATGGAAATGGTGTCATAGTGTCATTTATACTACATTCCTTCAAAATGTGTGTATTACACAATACCAAGACAGTATGCTTTCTATTGTCCAAAAGTACCTGCAGCTGTAAACTGGTCTATGAAAAATTAAAGATATGTTTAATGATAAAATAGTCCTATCTAAACCAAAGAGCATTATGTTAAGAAGTGATTACCTAATGATTAAGTTATGATTACTTAGGGGTTACCTGGGGTAGCAATATTTTTAAAAAAAGAATTACCTAGCACTCCAGAGCTCTGGTTGAAGAAGAAATTTCATTCTTCTGTCTCACTGAGTGCTAGAACACAGCATTCTCCTGAATTTCAAGTATCATAAGGTGAAATAATTTGTTATAGTCTGTTTCTGCTTTCATACACTGCACAAGAAGGACACTGGACACTATTTCTGATGAAAAACAAAGAAAAAAGAAGTTCACAGGACATCAGTGCAGTAACATCCACATTCATATCCACAGAGGGGAGTTCTTCAGATCCAAAGGTATCTTGACAGCAGCATCAACTGGATCAAATTTGACATATTTGAGGTAATGGTATATTATTATCAGTCTGTTTCTATTTATTATTTTCTCATAATTTTAAGTATTAAACTTCATGTCTGTCTTCATCTGTAAGTTTCTGATTCTTGCTGCCATTCTAAAACTGCTATTTATTTGTGTCTTATAAACATATAGATATGTTTTTCATAATCAGTTTTGGTTCCTTTATTAATGTGTTCTTTAATGATATGAAGATCTGCTATCACACAGCAAATTGCTTTTTTCAACTATACAATTAGAGTCTGATTTTTTATTCAAATTGCAACTATGTATGAGACTATTTTTTTAATTCTTTAAAGGAGAAAAACATTTTGGTAGCTGACAAATTAAAGAGGGGGAAAGTAAAACTATTAGCAAATGTTTTACTTGTGATTGATTAGCTTTGCCCAAAACATTGACTGAAGAATGATGTTTCACTGTAAAAGATATAAAATTGAAATAACAACAGTTCATTTCAATTAACAATATCCATTAGAAGACTTACACATGTAAAAAAGCTATATTATACACATATTGGCCCAAAAAATTCATATTGGCCTACAGGAAAGCTGGAACCAACCCTAAATGCTTATGTCTGACTTGTCAAATGGTCCATTAACCTACACAGATTTGTGCAAATGGGTTCTTATCTAAGTTCACAGAATATAAATTAATGTAAAATGAAAAAAAATAAAAAGGAAGGTTTGATTAAAAAAAAAAAAAAAACACCCACATTTATGTAACGAAAAAGTTTAGGAGAATTCTGTTTGCCTGTTGTGTTCTGAATTTATCCCTTATTACCTTTCTGTGGAGGAATACTCCAATAAAAGTAGTTCTTTTTTGCTTCAACTTCCAGCCTAGAGATTGTGGTTAAATTTGCAAGGATAGTTTTATTCTCCGAAGGGAAAGAAACAAGAAGAAATCATAAAATTGCCCATTAAAACCAAATTTCTCTGTTTGTTCCTGGCCTGCTCATCAGGAACTGCATGCCCTGTAATTGAAGTTAACTACCCATACCAGCACATATATGAGTAACTCTACTGCTCTGCTATATTCCTCTAATCCAAGAGAGTAATGAAACATAAAGCAATAAATTTAATCAAATCCCAGATTAGTGGGGGTGAGAAGGAGAAAAAGAAACTGCTGCAAGATGTTTGGTATTAAATGCCCAAATAAGAAAAGCAGACCTCTGACTGCTGGGGTCATTTCCAGGAAGGTTCTCTGGTCAATCACTCCAATGTTGTTTTACATCATAAATATTTTTGCACCTTGTTTTAAGGACACTTGGGGTATTCAGTTATAGGAAAGATTTGTTGAATTCTCTGAACGATGTGCTGAATGTTTATTTGTTACAATTATGTTAGGCTTTAACATAGAAACAAAGCAGGTGGTTGCCAAAGGTTTGAAAATATTAAAAGCAGCAAAGGGTTCACTGACTGAAAGAGAAACTGGACCCCATCAGGATCACGTTTTTTTGAATTTCTTTAGGCAGTAAAAAACCTGAATGTAAGCTGCTGTCAGAAAAACTGGATAGAGTAGTGAGGGGAAGAAAAGACAATGCATTTAGATACTCTTTTGTGTCTATCTACTACAGGACAGAATGATTCATTTTGAGTACATGTTGTTATAGAAAAATTTCCTTCATATTATCCTAATTTTCTAAAGAAAGAACATAAATCAAGCATTTTTTCTAAGACTGGTGAGACTTCTTCACTAAACAGTTTTGATCAAAGATGCACATAGAGAAGTTGAGGGATTAGGCCCTTAGGCCCTTCTTTTTTTAATTTTTTTCCTTTTTATCAGGAAAGATAATCATAACAGGATGCAAACTAACTGGAAGAAAATTATAATAATGTGTCTGTACCTTTGAATCTAACAGATATTAAGATCCATCGTCAAAGAGACACAGTAGGAAAAAACCACTCCTAATTCAGGAATGTGAAAAAGTCATCAAGATCAGTGGCCTTGGGGAATGCCTTGGGCAGAGAATTTGGTGGCATGAGATTCTTGCTCAAGAAACAAACTCGGGCGCAAAAAGAGAACTTGAAATTTTTACTACAGCAAAGCTCACAATCAGATCCATGCTTAGTGTGTAAACTCTATACTCACACTAAAACTTAGCTGTGGATTACATGGTTTAGCTGGGTTTTGATTTATGTTATCTTTGAAAAGTTGTTAATAGGTTTAACAGGTTTAAAATAGGTTTTTATAGGTTTAAAAGTTGAACAAGGGGAAGACTCCAGGATATGGAGCATTGACTCTTTCATAATGGACTTGATTAAAGATTGGTAAGTTTTTTTATCTTTTATAGTTCATATTTCATTTTTTTTCCATTGGATCTTGTATTTTTCTTTGGTTTTATAGCACGTACTCTTTATAACAACTTACCTTTCAAGCTTGGGGAATATAGCTAGCTAATGTAGATGGGAATATGAGGACTAAGCCTTGCAACTTTTGTTTCTCCCCTTCTTTTCACAGCCTTCACATTCAATTTTTAATGTATTTGCATATGTTTAAGCCTGTGCTATATAAGTATGCACCAGTAAAATTTATTATCTGTGTGCAATTCACATCCTCTGTATACATCTACAGCTGGGGATACCACAATCCTGCGTTGAGGACCCCAGTTCCTATTACTTCAGCTGAATCCAGCTATTCAATTAGTAGTTAGAAATGACTATTCAGTCAGATACACCACTAAAATTAGATATCTCTTCACAAGAGCATTTGCTTCTCCTTTCCTTGTCATCTTTTCAGAAAGGCTTTGTCTGGAAATGAAAGACAGTTACATTTTGCTGCTCTGATTCATGCTGAGGTAAAGTTATACTTATGTGGGTTTTGATTGGACTCCTAATCCATAGGGATGACAAAATCAAGCCTCTATGATATTTGCTAATCATAAACACCTTGTGTTAAGGGTTATTACACTTCGTTTGGCCTTTTATGTCATGATGTGCCACAGTGAGGCTTTGGCCAGGAGAACTCACACAAACATTAACATAACTTGGGGTTTTTTTTGTCTTTCCTTCATACTTGCTTCTCTGAAGGACGCATTTTGTATAAAGAGTTTTGACAGAACAGTATTTATTGCAAAAAATGAAGGGCATTTTACTCAGACAAATAAAAAAGATAGATTATATAACTGAGAAGAGCATTTAAGATTTGTAAATGCAGTACTTCATATTTGCTCCTTGTACTATTTCTGATGTGGAGACAGGCATTGACTCCCTTACAGCAGTAAAGTATGGCTCTCCAAAGACATCACTGAATTGGCAGGAAATAGAATCAAGTTTCACAATTGGGTAGAACTGGGATTTGTGAATGCATGCAGAGATCTGAAGGATCTTACATATTGGGTAAAATCTCCATTGGTCAATAAGGGACAATAAAAAGAGCAGGGTATTGATTCAAATTTGCTGTAGATATCTAAAGGGTCTTTGCTATAAGACACCTTTGGGCCCAAAATTCAAAGGTTGGGTCAGTTCACTGCTGCGCTTGCACTGCTTCTTGGAAGACTTGTCCTCTACTTGTTCAGATGGTGCCTGCTATAATAATTCCTATAACAAGCAATTCAAATCATGGCTTACGACAATTTAAAAGTATCTCCGTTACAATCTCCACCTCTGGCTGTTTTGAGCTGGTTTATAGTGCTCAACATTGCAATCCACAACTCCCCTTGCTGCCAGCCTGGCTAGCAACAAGGGGTTCCTGCATAAGTGTAATTTCCATGACATGCAACTCAAAACCTGTTTTGCAACAATTTAAAGGCATTTTTGTTGCCATCTCCACGTGTCCCCTTTGGACCAGAACACAGATTTCAACATTGGAATGAACTCCTCCTTTTTCCCTCACTTCATCTTGGACTTATCTGGAGAATGCAGTTCCTTAGGGGTGTACTTGATCCAAGTGGATGGAGCCTTATCTGTGAGCCAGCCTCTCCAGAGCTGTAGCTGCTCTGCAGAGCTGTAACTGGCACAGACACTTGGACATACACCTGCTTCATTGTGTTCTTATTCACAGCCACAGATGTTCCAGAGGGTCCTGTTCATCCACAGGTCGCCGTGCTCTTGACTTGAGTTCACACCGGAGTTCCAGCTTGCTCAGTGCAGCAGCGCAGCAGCAGTGATGATGCCTTGGCCATGTCCCAGCCAGTTGCATGGCCCCTGCTACTATCAAAATGTTCCCAGAGTGAAATGAGAAGCAGCAGAGTGCTATAGCAAGCAGCAAAATAAGAGCAGAGCACTAATGAACACTAGACTGGAATATACAAGGTGAGCAAGCCCCATGGCAGGCACAGGAGACTGTCAAAACCTGAGCAGCAATGACAGCTCTGTATTTGATCTGGCACATTTCAGTCAAATCTGTTGTTACCTCTAAATCTTTGCGCTCCATGTTGTGTGCCAAAAAGGACTGTCTTTAACTCCAGCCAGCAACTACACCCCACACAGTCACCTGTACACCTTCCCTCTGGTGGGATGACGGGGCAGAATCTGTAGAGCAAATGTGAGAAAACTTGTGGGTTGAGAAAAAGGTGGTTTAATAGGAAAAGGAATATTCATGCTGACAAGGAAAGCAAAACAAGGAATTCATTCCCCACTTCCCAAGGGCAGGCAGGAGTTCAGTCATCCCCAGAAGAGCATACTCCCATCATACCTAATGGTGACTTGGGAAAACAAATGCCATCTCTCCAAATATGCCATTCTTCCTGCATATTTCCCTAATTTTATATGCCAAGTGGGACACCATATGGTCTGGAATATCCCACTGGTGACTGGGGTCATCTGTTCTGGTTTTGTGCCCTCTCAACTTCTAGTGTGCTCCCAGCCTTGGCACTGTGAAAACACTGCTCAACTGTAGCTAAACAAACCCTGTGTCAACAGTTTTGAGCACAATCCAAATCATAAAAGCTAATTTTGAAAAAAAAATCTATCCCCATCAAAACAAGCACAAATACATACCATAAGAAGCAAAAATCAGATTACACAATGCTGAACATAGTCATTAAAAATTTTGAAACCAAAAGACCTCTATATTACTGCAGGGTTAAACATACATATTAGTGTAAACATACATATTAGTGTAAAGTTGACAATTTAATTCAAGTTTTAGTAAGGTGGTCTCTACTCAGGAACTTTTATTTTACAGATATCATCAAAACAAGTATTTTAAGGGGTAACTAGCAGAATGTCCATCTGACAGTGCTGCACATGCCTACAATGCAGTCTTGAAATGTAATTGTCATCACAAAATTAAAAATTCCAATGTAACAAATACGAACAGGAGGGAATGCAATACCAATTATTATTTCTGGATTTTGAGTTTTTAATTTATGAAAAAAATATATAAACACAACATATATCCAGAAGGCTATCTTGTAATTGAGTATGAGAAAGGTCACAATATGTTGATGTTCTCCTTTTCTGATAGGTTTGCAAGGGTAAATGGCAAAACATATATTAGTCATAGGGATTATTATCAGTGAATGAAGAGAAAATAATAAATACATTCAATCCTTATTTGTAGGAGAAGCATGTTTTGACAAGCAGACCAATAAAAGCTACCAAGAAATCAACCCCACAAAAAAAAACAAAAAACAAAAAAAAAAAAAAAACCACCGGGGAATAAAATTACATTTCTTAACATTTCTTACAGCTTGACTGAGACTTCATATTTATCTCCAAGAAGTGAGTTGGCTTGCTCCAGTGCCTCAGTTTTCTCTAACTGATATAGAAATTAAAGGCATTACTTAGAATACATTGAGAGCTGTTGTAGAAGAAGTTAATTGAAACTTAGAGCTAGCAGCTTAAAGATTAATAATAGCCAAAGCAGACAAAGACAGCAGCTTAAACATCAATAGCTGGAGTAGGCAAAGCTTGTAGATTGTGGTATATGAACTATAACAACAGTATTCCAACATGCTGAATGACTAACTAGAGAAGCTGACCTGAGGGGATGTGATATTGTATAAGGAGACAAGCACTTAGCAACTGCTTAGTAACCAAACAGGAAACAAATCAAATGGATAAAAAATAAGGGAACCCTGGACCTTACTATTATTATTGGTACAAAATTTCACTTTTGGAGTGAACTCAGATTGTGGGGATATAATTGCCCAGGGATTTTTTTGTATGGGGTTCCTCTTTGGAAGCATCTGGCTCAAGCTGTAGTGCTGATAATAAAAGGTACTTTCATAAAGGAATCTCTCTTTTGGCTTAGGCAGAAATGTGGAGACAAACCCTTTTCCAGAGGCTGGCATGTGCAATTTCCATAACAGAGCTTAACTCATTAGTTATTATAAAGCATATAGGTCTTCACATAAAAGGTATTACTGAATTGCAAGGGTACCATTTTAATATAGAAAAGAATAAAGTGTGAAACATAAAACACGAAATGCTTCAAGCACAGAAAAGGATGGGGAGTTTGTAGAATGAGGCCAAAGGAATGAAAAAATCATTTTAGGGAAATGTGAAGTTAAGAATGAAATATTATTGCTGCAAAAATATTAAGGAGGAAGGTAGACTCCTGTACTGGATAACCCTTTAAGAGACATTAGGGATAATTTATTGGTACAGGTGCCTGTCACCAAAGGCTATTTACATGAACTGTTCCTTGAGCATTCTCAAAGGAGGAAAAAAGGCTGAAGAGAGAACTAACACCAGAGAAATACTTACACCAAATCAGAACAAGAGCAAAAGACTGAAGGAACATAGTATTACATGAGTAAAAGAAGAGAACAATTTGAAAAGGAAACATGTCTACAAAAAACTCTAAAATCAACAGGACTCAGTATAGAACAGCAGAAACCCAGTGCACAAGGTGTGAGCCTTCCTAACATGAATAATCACTAGAAGAACCTCAAATAACACAGGTCCAAGTCTGGAATTATATAATGAAAGCAAGACAATGCTGAGTAAAAAAAAAAAAAAAAAAAAACAAAAACATTGTTTCAGTCTTATCAAGATGGTTTCATGAAATACCTTGGTGACAAACAGAACAGTGTATATGAGCAAGTGATACATAGGATTTGTCAGAGAAATTTTGACAGAATGTACAGCCTTCAAAGAGACATTATAAAATATTTCCTATTACTTGACTGCCCAAAAATGGCTTTTATCAAGGCCATCTGGTACTGCAGGAGATATATGCAGTTTAGGAGGATAAAGAGCTATCCTGAGTTACAAAAAATTAACATGAGAAGAAACAAGCAAAAATGGATGCATGTGTCACATGCAGCACTGCAAACACCAGTATAGGGTCCTGTTGTTTTCACTGTGCTTGGCAAGAGAAGGATGTTCTATTTAGTCACAAAATATTAAAAGGAAGCAAAATGAATAGTGGCGGAAGACAGGAATTAAAAAAGCTTACAAAGCAGTTATACTTAAAATAGCCTGAATAGTTAAACAACTTAAATGCAATTAAAATGCACTTTTTAAAATCCCAGAGCTAGTCAGAAAATGCTATTAAAATAGAGTTCACCAACAAACATGGAAAATAAGTATCAAAATAAACTTAAATACAAATTTAAAAAAAAAATAATCTTCTTTGAGGTTTATGGTGGTTTGGATATCATACTCTTTTTAGCAGTGAGGACAAAGTAATTTCATGCATGATGAAAATATTAAATCAGAATGTGTAAATAGTAAAAGAAATTATTATATAAAGATAATTTCTTCCAGAACAAGAAAAGTTATCTAGTGGAAAATTAATGAACAAATAATGTAACTTTTATAATAAAGACTGCATTTTGGTCCAAAACACTGTGGACATTTTGCTAATTCAAGAAAATTTCAGGTTCAAGTTGACAATTATTGCAGCTTCCTTGTATTTTGCAAAGGTAGAGCAAAGTATGCCTTCCTTTGATCTGTGATAACAAGAAATTATGGCAAAGTTATATTTAGTATTATAGCTGGAAAGAAAAACATAACAGCTTGAGAATCTATTAATTTGAAAGTATTTTCTCCTTATCTTCATTAATGTGGTTTTGTAGATATTTCCCTAATAAGATTATTTGCATTTTGCAATTACTTAGGTGTAAAAATGTGCTGCAACACATCATCAGGTTTAACCAGTCATACAAGAGGGGAATAGCAAGCAGACACTATTTTTTTGTCTTTCTCCTCTATTTTTGGAATCAGATGTTAATTTTGTCAAGTTCAAACTGTTCAATAAAGGAGTTATTTTCCATAATCACATGTAAATTAGATATATATCCAATTCTGTGGCATACTTGAGAGTTAGTCCTGATTTTTTTTTGTTTTAACTTTAGTATATGTTTTAATTTCTGCTTTTATAAGAGACTCTCAGAATCCCTTTCTGCCGTTAACATCATTATAGAAAAAATAATTGCTGTGGCTTCAAGCCTTATAAAAGTATGACTGAGACTTAGAACCCAAGGTAGCTTGAACTAGTATGAAAAAATAAATTACTGGAGTTTTTTTGGTTTTGTGTAAGAACTAACACCTGAAGTAGCTTTTCACATCACTCCATGCAACCAAACCATACTTTAAACAAGTTTGTTAAAGTGCTTTTTTTTTCCTAAGAGAGCCAGTTGCAGCCCAATGTGTTTGGGAACAGGTCCCAACCAAGCTCTGACAGAGTATGCATCCTGCAGACTTGGGACTGTGGGAGTGCCTTGGATGGAGTGATGCACTTCACTGATAAGAGACAGGCAGCAATATGTTCATTGATATAAAACAGAAATGTATCAAAGTTAATGGTAAATGTGACAGGGATTTAACAAGTTCTGATGACAAGGAGAGGGCAAAGTCAGACAAAACTGTCAGAGAGGCCCTCCTCTTGAGTCACAAGGTTCAGAAAGGACCTCCTTGCATTCTAATCTCCTCAGAGGGGCACTTAGTTGCAGCTGGATCCAGATTTACTCCTGGACTTGATCAATATCTAAAGGACTATATATATATGTGCACAATCAAGCCCTTATATCACTTAGATAAGATTTCAAAGTTCAGTGTGCTCATTCCCAATTCACTTACTGAGTGTCTGGTTAGACAAGGAATCTCTAAACCTTGAGCGGCAACCTTTTGAGGTGTCCCTACTCCAAGGTAGGTCCTGCCATGTACCCAATGCCAGATAGCTGAGTGTGCCCTGGGCTCTCCACTGTTTGTGGAGTGAAGAAATGGGCTCATGGTCATGCCTGCATCCTGACTACAGGATGTACAGTGTCTCCCAAACATGACTTGAATCAGACCTTCACCAGCACTGGGGTTAGGTGTGCCCATGGCTCAAATTAACCCTTGGCTATTGTGTTGTTATCTGTCTTCCCTGAATCCATACGTACAATGTCAGGAAAAGGAATCAGCTGAATCAGCTGTCTCCTGGTGAAAAAGCACATGGAGAAGTCTGTGCCACTCCATATTTTCTTCAAGAATCCCAGGCCCTGAGACTCACGAGAAAGTCTGGAGAAAGGACTGCTTACTGTCTGTGGAGGAGGATGAAATTAGGGACCATTTCAACTGACTGAACATACCCAAGTCTCCCAAACCTATTGGGATGCATTCACAGTTGCTGAGGGCAATGACACTGAGGCTACTTACAGTTATCTGTGGTAGACTATGGCAATCCAGGGAAGTTGATGAAGACTGAAAGAATGAAAGTATCATCTCCATCTTCAAGGGCAGGGCCAGGGAACTGCAGGCAAATCAACCTCACCTCAGTCCTAAGGAAGGGGATGTAGCAAATAATCTTGGTAACCATTTGTAAACACACAAAGGACAAGAAGGTGACTGGAGTAGTCAGATTGGATTTATGAAGGGAAAATCATGCATGAAAAACCTGATAGGTTTCTATAATGAGATGACTGGTTTGGTGCATGAGGGGGGAGAAGTGAATATTATTTATCTTCACCTTGGTAAGGCTTTTGATATTGTCTTCCACAATACCCTCACAGGAAAGCTGATGAAGCATGGGCTAGAGAGGCGGACAGCAAGGTGGATTGAAAATTGCCTGTGATAAGCAGGGCTAAGAGAAGCTGGAAGTTGGCCCCAGCAATGTACCCAAGCAGTAATATGGGGCTCAATCCTGTTTAACACCTTTGTTAACCAGGATGATGGAAAAGAGTCTGTACTCAGCAGGTTTTCAGGTCATATAAAACTGGAAAGAATGGTAGGTACTACAAAATGTTGTGTTGTAATTCAGAGGGATTTTGACAGGCTGGAGAAATGGTCTGATGGGTCCCCAGCATAATTCTTTACTCTCCATCCCTATGTATTCACAACCTGACTGAACATGATCCTAGGCAACCTGCTCTGGCTGACCCTGCTCTGAAGATGGGGTTGAAGCTGCCTTCCTGCCTCACCATTCTGTGATTCTGTATTTAAAATGTTCAATACTGACGGTCATTGTGAAGCCTTTGAAGTTTTAATATAATCAGATATATGATATTCAATATCAATATTCTACACAAAGCTAGAGTGAATATAAATTTCTGTAAAATTATATTGTGAAAAAAACTAAATTAACTCTTGAGGATTAATCTTGTAGATTAAATAGGAAAGATTAAGGAATATTTAACATATTTAACATACAAATATATTTAATATATTTAACATATTTAACATACAAAAAGTACCAATTTGGATAGTTTTAAAAGATAAAATCACCTTTAATCAATATAAGTATCAAGAGAAGATGAACAATAAATAAGCAAATTAAAATAGAAGCTATAAACTAATATCTAAAATACAGTCAGCTGCAGGAAACAGACTTTCCTACAAACCCTCTTGATTTCAACTCTCATCATATTTTAACCTAAATTAAAGGTGTCATGAAGGTAGCATAAATGGTAAAGAAAATGTTATGGGCTTCTTAAAGCACCCCATTTATTCTCTGTCTCTTTCAACACTGAGAAGGCTATGGGAAGAGATGAGCAGATATTTCTTTCTAAGGGGCTAAAGATAGGAATTTTCTAGGTAATAATGTCTATCTAAATTCATCTCAGAGAGACTTCACTCACAATTCTCTCTCTAGGATGGAACATTGTTTTCTATCTATTTGTGATTCTTCAGGAAATGATCTGCTCAATTCTGTAGATTATGATATACTGCATTAGATTTTGAGGTATTGCACTGACATCTAATCTAAAAACCTTACTATTTTTTTTTAAGGCATCAATATCTCTCCTAAAGCAAAACCTTCCCAATCATCAAAAAGAGAAAAAAATCTTATTTTCAAAACCTGAAATTTTCATGTTAGTTTTAATTTGATTTCAACAAATACTGATAAAATGGTTGATCAAAACATAAAAGTAGATTTTACTTAAGTAGTCAGTTCATTTTCTATTATCAGTAAACTGTTTAATTTGTCAGAGAGTACATAAGTACTTTGAGAAGGGAATGTTTACAGGTTTAATTAATTTAAAATTATATAATTAGCCACATTATCACAGTTAACAGAATCACAGAAATTACTGAGGAAGAAAGCTTATTAGGTTATTCTCCTAGTCTCCCTGCCAAAGTAGGAGTACTTCCTAGGCTATTGCTCAAAACACTTGATTTTTAATGGAGTTTAAAATACTTTGTAAAAGGTGAACATATTTCAACCTCTCAGGATACTAATGAGTGGGGTTTCACAAGCCTACATCTGCATGAGCTATTCAGATGTAAGGCCCTGACTTTACAAATGTTACTCAAAACTGAGTCAGTTTTTATGTACCAAGTCATTCACTGATATCAGCTGATGACAATCTGTGTCCACTGGACCACAAAGTACATGAGAAGTGTTCTTCTAAGCTCTTCTGGGGAGTCTCATTTACAATTTAAACATTGAAATGCAGTTTTGCTATGGTAAATGATAATATATAGTCATGATTTGAGTAAGGGCAGTTTTCAGTCTATCATGAGGGAAACAGGAAAGGAAAAGAAATAAGAAAGCAATGACTCAAATTCTGCAATGAAATTTCATTAAGTAAATGGTGGAGATGATGGGAAACTAAGGAGGTAAGGAAAATTCTTGTCCTAGCTATATATAGGATTAAAATAGCCACCAGATTCTTTAGCTGTTGTGTTTAGCCTCATACTTGGAAATCATCACAATTCGGGAGCTGACTGGATGTTCAGGGATTGTAGCTGAGTCTGAGGAGAGGTGGTGGGTGTAAGGCATAAGCTGTGACTCTTGATTAACCTTCTAGAGGCAGCATAATGTGAAGTGGAAGTCCAAAGATAGCTCATTCCAAACACAGTTTAAGAAAAAAAAAATTTAAAATAAGGGTTGTGGTTCTCATGGCTACCTGAGAAAATTAGAACTTCACTACAGTTTCATCATCAACTTTTAGATATAAATACAATGCTAGGCCCAGGAAATTCAGTAGAAGTGACAGTTTTTCAACAAAAAATACTGTAATATCAAATTCTGCTTGTCAAAACTATAGTTAGGAAACAAAAGTTTCAAGGATAAGGAAGGTTTGAAAGAATTTGGGAGTGAAGACAGTTTTTGGTTAAATAACCAAAAACTGTCTTCACTCCCAAATTCTTTCAAACTTTTTAGTTTGAAGTCTTTTTAGTGCTCAAACTCATGTTACATGTACTAAATAATTTTCTATTCCTTGTAGAAAAGCTCATGTGATGTTTACTCTCACTCATGTCCAGGTTATTCTTGGAAGAAGAGTTCAACAGATTTCCTCAGTTTAGAATGATTCTGATTATCTTTGCTTTTCTTTTGAACATGTAACTGAAAAACTATCTCAGTAATTTTAGTTTAGGCAAGATGCAAAAATGAGCCATCCTATGGTTTTCCAAATATCCATATTTTCCTTCAGCAATGAAGACTATTATCTTTCATAGCAATAAGAAAAAGCAAACTGTATTTGCAACAAGTAAGGTTACACAGAACAACTTTGCAGAGAATGTTGAATTCAGAGATTTTGAGGTATGCTTCTTAAGAAGAGATTCTGTATGTTGTAGCTGGTGACACCACTGACAGCTCAAACATCTAAAAATAATTTCCCTCACTTTTGTTATCAGGCAGTGGAGCTGGAGGAGCTGATCCCTTTGAGTCTCACCTGAATTTGTTCTGCAGAGACTATAGCATGGTGTGCTTAAATACATCTGCTAGAAATCACTGAACCAATTAGGTTGGAAAAGACCTCTGAGATCATCAAGTCCAACCGTTGCACAAGTCACCACCTTCTCAACCAGACCAGAGCACTGAGTGCCATGTCCAGGCATTTTTTGAATACCTCCCAGGATGGTGATTTCACCATCTCCCTGAGCAGTCTGCTCCAATGCCTAACTGCTTGTTCATTGAGGAAATTCTTCATCATGTCCAACCTGAATCCCCCCTGGTGCACTGGAGGCCATTCCCTCTTGTCTTGTTGCTGGTTGTCTGGGAGAAGAGCTAGACTGCCACCTGGCACTACCCTCCTGTCAGGGAACTGTAGAGAGTGATAGTGTTCCACCTGAGCCTCCTTCTCTCCAGGTTGAGCCTCCCCAATTGTCCCTCAGCTGCTCCTCATCAGACTTGTGCTCCAGACCATTCTCCAGCTCTGTTGCCCTTCTCTGGACATGCTCCAGCACCTCAATGTCCTTCTTGCAGTGAGGAGTCCAGAACTGGCCCCACTCGTGGCCTCACCACTGCTGAGTACACGAGGGCAACCACTGCCCTGGTCCTGATGGCCACACCTACTGTGTACTTGTGGCCTGTACTAACCAAGGTGCTATATAACATTGCAGTGTTTCTTTGTTTCACTGATTCTTTCTGGCCAGATGTTTCTAGAGCATCTGTTATTGTGATGCTGAGACAGAGCTGAGTGCTCATCACATACAGGGACAGCAGGGCACAAACCTCCCTTTTACCATCTGTTAAAATGATTTGCTGAATCCACCCATCACATCAATGGAGGCTGTGTGTTAGCCAAAGGAAACAAAATTGTCATATATCAGTTCACTGCCAGTATTCACACAACAAGCAGGGCCTGGAATGTCCTGAGATCTCACACCTGTAATATTGTGTGTTTCAAAAATATTTTTCACAAATAGGGATGTATTGGATTATTTTATGTAATGGCAAAGATACAGAACAAGAAGCTAGCTACATAACTTCATCTCAATACTGCAGTGGAAGAAGCTGCTCTTCAATGCCCTATTTTAACCAAGAAAATTCAGAGTCTATGGTACCTGCTGTTGTACAGAGAGTTGTTAAAACTTCTTACAAGATTAACATTTAATAAAAATAGGAGATGAATGAATAAGAGAAAAAAAAAAAGCAAGAAACTACTGCATTGCCTGGGAAAATAGGATTTAATATAGTAAGAAGAATTTTATGCAATGTATAACATTAAATATCTTTATGAGTAGATCAGACTGTCCAAGAATATGAAAAAGAGAGCTCTAGTATTTGGTTAACATTCAGATTTTGAAACCTAAAGAATGAAAGCAGAGCAAGGAAATGAAATGTTGACACACTGGCTAGACCCTTTACTTATTTAAATGCATATTTATGGATTTCTCCAGCCCTGCCCCCCTGTAAGTCACTCACTTAGGTTTACATAGGGAGTCCTGCTAGGGAGCACCCAAAGGCATCATACAAAATCAATACAAGAACAAATTTGCTTAAATATTCATGAATATAAATGTATAATGCACATGGTCTCCGTTTAGTCTGAAAAGCAGGCAGGGATTCCAAGGATTTATTCTTTTCATATTCAAGAAAGTACCAATTTTGCAGTGAAGAATTCATTAGAAATGCATTAGATTAGACGAATACAAAACTGTACAAATAACTACATGCTCTGTAAAAACCTGGCATCATTGTCTCCATGGTGGCAGATGAGCAGGTAGAAAAGCAAGCATACAGCTGACTCATAACCCCCACAGAAGCCTAATAGTTGCAGTGGCCATGAAACATCATGATTTCAACTCACTTTCTGTGAGAAAGATGAGAAAGTACCATCTTTAACATGCATACCCCTGATAAACAAATCATCTTATTATAAATGTATTTGTGTTATAAAAATTTTTCTAGGCCCCACTTATTTCAACAAGTCCCCAGTCTCCGTATGTCTGTCACCCAGCAACATGTTTTATCTGCAGTTATTCCTAGGAACACTATTTTAACAGGCATGAGTTATGTGAGGTGCAGATGATGGATACGTCTGGATAGTCCTGAGCACTGTGCTCTAGGGAACCTCCTTAGGCAGGGAGGTTGGACTAGATGGCCTCCAGTGGTCCCTTTCAACCTTAAACATTCTGATATACTGTGATATGAAATCAGAGTTTTCATGAGATACAGAACTGTTGAGGTCTCCGTTCCTCATTTCCCAAACAATTAACTTTCTTTCTGGGCAGTCTAACATTTTGTGCTGTTTCTGCATGTACTTTATAACCTCCCACAGAGTACTTTAGTGCCAAAATGAGTGCTATTTCCATTAGTAGCAGACTCCCTTTGATGTTATGCAAAAAATCTTGTTAGCGTTTGGGCTAATAAAAGCTATTAACAGTGAACTTGTGACTCTTCAAGTTGTGTTTATCCTGCTGGCCCACTACCTATCATTATGAAAGGAGACATAGCTTATTAAAAATCATTAGAAGAAAATATAAAGACCCATTTCCAAGTCTCCCCCATGCCTCACATTGTCATAAGGTACCTTCATGGGTTGTTTCAATTGGCCCTTTTTGAAAATCAGTCTTTTTAGAGGTGCTGTCACCACAGGAAGCCATTTCTGGAGTAAGGACTTTGGCGAGGCCTATTCCATACACAAGATCAGGGGAATATTGTGTGAAAAAAAAACTCAGCATCTCACTTCCTTATCCATTCCAAGCAAGACTTTGACAATCCAGTCTCATGACTTTCTAGATCACGTAGTAACTTTTCTTATAGTTATGACACCAATAGAAAGTTCTCTTTTAGTCAGACTATTTTTTTTTTATTTGCCCATTTGATTATATTTGAAACTGTTTGCTCCAAAAAACTGTATTTGAGTATTTGAGCCATGTATTGAGCCAATGTATTGAGCCAATGTGTTCATAACTTGGGTTGAAGGGGACAAAAGAGAAAAAAAGCTTGATCCTAAAGGACAAGTTTGCCTTTACAATCCAGCTGAAAATGTTATGGCTTGCAGAGACTTTGTGTTGTGTTTGAGCTTAGTCAAGTTACAGACTTGAAGCACACACTTGTGTGATGTCCATGTAGTGCTTTTTGTAATGTCCTGTTGCCACAGTGCCTTTTATAGTTCTACAGATCAGGATCTGATTTGGATTAAAAAATACACAGAGACATGTATGCCTCATTAGAAAAAAATAAATCAGTTATGCATATTTTAATACTGTATGCCCTGTGGATGTGTGGATATAGATGAAAGAGGCTTAACTTTCTGTGTATACTGGAATTTCTTTTACAAAGAATCATAGAAAAAGCCCCAGACTTAGTTGTTTTTAAGCTTTATTGAAACAAAACATGGATTCTGGGGCAATAGAGCACTTTGGGGTTTTTTTGGGAAATAGAGAAGAGTAATAAAAATATTTGCTTTATTTCTTTCAGTATAATTAAAAAAAAACCTATTTAATTATAGGTTCTATAAACTGAAAAATTAGTACCCAATACAAGAAAATCACTTTAACATAATTCCTAGTGAAAATCTGAAGACAAATTAAATAGTAATATCATAATAGTAATAGTAATAGTAATATCACCTTATCTACCCTGTGCAGCAAAACCCAGAAAAGACTAAGAAAATTTGTCTTTAAAACCAATTAATTCTTATTCTTAAAATGAAAAAAAGTCATTATTTACAGTAGAGTAGGTGAATCTGGGTACTATATTATCTCTGATTTAAAAATCTGACCTGCTATCTAAGAATTAATGCGGGACTAACTCTAGGACCTTTTGAAAATTAAGTGAAGTAATTCCAGAATCTGTATAAATAAATAAATAAATAAATAAATACTTGTCATAGGGAACTCCACTCTTACAAACATAACTGGATCACATTATGGAATTTGACTTTAGGTGAATCAAACTGCAACAGTAATTGTTTTTTAACTTTTGGGAAAGAAAAGTATCCCTGATACTGAGTTGTATCAGTAAAACCACAATGAAAAGCTGTGCTTAAAGTTAAAATTATCCTTTATTACTTTCTAAATAAATTATGTTTTATATATAAAGTTTCTGAGCTTCTTTTCACATACTCTTTTGGAAAACTACTTTAAATATTAAACATTATGCGTCCATTGTTCATATTTGAGGAGTCTTATCTTTTTTTCCTTGAGTTCTTGGTCTATACATATCCTGGGAAAAGTGCATCACTTAAAATATACAGAAAGCTCATTTTTAATTAGTCATGAATATTAAAACCCAGACAACCCTACCTAAGCCCTACTGGACTCCATAACCACAAGGGGGCAGAACAAACATTAATCACAGGAGTCCAATTCTACTTTCTCTCAAGAAACTCATTCCTTAAGCATAGCACCAGATTTCCATCTGAATTAAAACATCTTTGCTTTGCTAGAGACATTTTCCCAAGAAGTTTTTATGTCCTTATCTTTTAAAATTACACTATTTTAAAAATTTAAAAAAAGGAAAAAGAAAAATAAATTCTTATATTATTTTTCAGAAATCTTTAAAGCACCACTTAGAAACCAAGTGTGATAAAGAAAAAGGGATCATTTGTCTTGCCCTTTATTTTGTCACATGTAAAATTTTTTTTTTTTATTTTATTATTAAAACAAAAACAAAACAAACCCTTCAAATTTCTAGAGTTCTCTCAATTTAAGCTTTAAAGTTTTCTTTTAATCCTTTTGATTCAAAACTAGAATGTTAATGTTTAATTCCAGCAAGGAAAAGAAGACCTTGATATGATTAGAATGTGACTTATATTGAGGGCTCAGCAGTTAATGGTCTTTTCTGTGAATATAGAATAAAAGTGTTAAAAGTAGCAAAGTAGTTCATGTTATTAATTTGTTAATTTTGTTCATTAGTTCATTTTGTTTTGATGCATTCCTCCATAACTATCATAAACCTAAAGGCCAAGATATCTGGTGCAATAGGGATTTTTCTGTGATAATAGTTTGTATTATATAAGGAAAACCATATCACATACAGAAAGTCTGGCATTTAAATATTGCTGAAGTAGGTTGTGGGTTTCTGCACTCACAGTTCTTTACCAAGGAAACATAGCTCAAAAGGGGGAGAGTGGATGCACTAGAAATAATCTGCATCCAAATAGTATCAAGCCCTGTTTACAAACAGAATCTGTTTCAGAGCAGTTGGAGGTTATTTTCATAGAAACGTTAGCAGACCAATTTATGGCTCACATTCATATTTCTCTGCTTGCCAAATAATAAAGTGGTAGCCAGACTGAGATGTGTGCCACCTTCATTCTGGCTCCCAGGAAAACACTTTGCTGCAGGCTTCTATGGAGTTTTAATGAGCTGTAGAGGACTGGGAGCATCTGATGCATGGCAGGAGACCAATCTGTGTATTAATACAGTTGTATAAATATATTAAAAAACATAAAAATCCAGAATGCTCTGCACATACCTGTTCTGCTTCTGACGGAAATGAAGTGGCTACGGAACCGCACATTATTACAGTTCAGCTAATGGCCAGACTGAGAATAATGCTGTGGCTGCTAGACAGACAGGAGGCAAATTGCACTGCCTGAAGGAAAAGAATGAATTTCCTCATCTTCATGTTACACAAATCATGGCCTCAATTGCAGGCCATTCTCTGGCATTTTGAGAGGACACTGCTTTCCATACCAAGGTGGAATGAACCTTATCACAAGAGCACACAACACCACAGGTGTTGCACATTTTTGGGATTGGGATTGGTATTCCAGATGATTTTGGAAAACTGAAGAAGAGCTCTGTAAAGAAAATAAAAGGAAAGTTAATGGAAATAAAAACAAGATTGTGTTTGGCTGAAAGAATATGGTACTTGAGTACAAGGTGTCAGCTGTCTGCTATCTAGGAGAGAAGCTAAGGATTTATGGTTGCAATTATCATCAGCAGTTTCAGACTGCTTGAGAAAAGACAGACTAGGGACAATAAAAAAGAGCACAGGCAATCAGATATGTAATTTTTATTAATACTCCTTTATTTTGCATTTATAGGATCTCAAAGGCTTTTAGACTCCAGCCAGTGAGAAAAAGTACACGCATTAGAATTTATTCAAAGGAAACCAGGAAGGATATTACTAATAAATAATGCCTGAAAGGGGTTCTTTAGTTAACAGGAGGGAGGGAAAAAAAAGAAAAGAAAAATTGTGTCTGTTTTCAGATCTGCAAAGATTGCTTCCACAAGGAAGGGATAGTTGATTCTTCATATCCCTGTTTTAAAAATTATGGCAAAAAAAGATTTTTAAAACTCCCACACCACTTGGGGCCAAGGCATCTTCAGCCAAATGGCAAAACTTATCAGCATGGCAGATAAATCGCTGTTATTTTTCTACTGTAACTTGGCACTTTCTGGCCACAATATTTTTGCCTTGATTGCAGTTCAGTTTAATACAGTTGGGATGATCTGATAAAAATCGAGAGTGAATTTAGCGAAGAGACCATTTTTCATACCACAAAAAGTGAGTCAGATATTGACTTAATGGATTTGGAGAAGGCTTGGATGACTCATTCTTCTCCCGGTTAATTGATATTGCTAGGACATGCTAAATGTATCCCTAAATAGCGAAATAATTTATAGAATGTGCTTTTCTGGCTGTTAATTGTGCAGCTGGATAACTGCATTTAAAAGCTCATCCAATTCTCTTGAAATCACTAGAAGGTTTTCCACTGACTCAGAGGAAGCTGAAGTAGCTTTTCAGGGACCATTGTCAAAGGCAAGAGGTGATCTGACTGTATAAAAAACTTCAGGATCTTATTACTTCAAATGTGCTGTACCCTTAGAGTAGTTCCAAAGCTCCAAGGACAGAAGAAACCCTCCTTTGTCATCCTTTTACTTTTCTAAGAAGGAGATAAATCTGATGTTTGGTTTGTGTTTTCATTTTTAAGGACTGTGACCTTTTCCAAAATAGCCTTAAAACATTTCATGCATACAAACTTCAGGCCGCAAAGCAGTTGACAGTTTAACGGTTTGAATTAGAGCTCATTTGAGTCCCAAGACTTACATGGTATTATCTCCTCTTGATGTATGTCTTCTAAAGTGCTTATATTACAAATATTTACTATAAACTTTGCTGTGATAGTCTCTGTTTTTTGTTTTTTTTTTCTTCTGAAGTTCTTGCATTACATGTTATAAACTCAGACTAAAAAATACAAACAAAATAGTAAAAATTCTAAGAATAATGAAGTAACTTAAACATTCATTAGTTATTGACATGTAGTATTCACTAATCCAATCCCAGGGAAAGGAGGAGCATGTCCCCTCAAGTGCTTTTTATAACAGATATTCTGACTTGCAATAATAATACAATAGATAAAAATATAGATGATAATGTGGGAAAACAGGAGAATAAATACATTCAGCCACTGGGAAAAAAATACAAAGCTGCTGGGAAAACAAGTCAGTTAACATTATCTTGTGCATATAAACTAGAATAGTTTGGGGTATCTTATTCTGTTGAAACAGGTATGTTTTGATAAGACACACAAAAGAAATAATCCAAAAAGGGGAGGCCTTATGTATTTATATGAATGTCAGCTCTGGGCTTTTTTATTATAGTCAAGAAGTGAGCAGGAAACCATCTGAAGAAAAAGCAGGTATATCTGCTTTCTTTTTAATATTTAGCTTTTGGTTTTTGGTGTTTTTTTGGTTGTTTTGTTTTGTTTTGTTTATTAATCAGGAGGTCACTAGACTTGAGTTCTGATAAATGGCCAAAGGAGGCAGATTCCAGAGACACTCAGACAAAGAGCTGAGCTTTCTTCTAGCTTTTCTCAGCTGCAGTAACAGTGCTAGGGTCTATCAAGAGCTATAAAGGTCACAAAAACACCTTGAATTGTAGAAGAAAGACGACACAGGGATTTGCCTTGGGATAAAACATTTAATTGTCTGTGTAATGTGAAGTTGTCTATCATTCCAGCTGTAATAGAGTTTGTGGTGTGAAGCTTAGGAAACAGTTGATTGATTTTCAGCAGGAAAGTGTTAGAAGATGTGGTCACAGGGTCTGTTCCTAGGTGAAGTGATCAGGTCCCTGAGACAGTGCAGCATCATCAATGTCTGCAGCTGTCTCCCATGGATCTCAGGAGGGGATAAATCACCGAGGAAACCAAGAGGGCAGGGGACTGCACTCCTTTGTGAGCTCCTCCTTCTCTTGCTCATGACAAAACTACTCATCTTATCAAAATCAGACCAAGGAAACATACAGACTTGGGCTTACTTATATAGTACTTCATATAAGGAAAGAACTATATCAAGTAACTTTTTCAAACTACAACATCAAGAGGTAAGTTTTCCGACTTACAAAATGAGGAACTGAAATTCAGGAGTTATGTAGTTACTGAACTCCCTAACTACAGTCTCTTCTTCCCTACAGAAAGTAGTTGGGTTGTTTGTAAGGAGACAAAATTTCGGTCTGTTATATCCAAGAATTTATCAACAAGTCAACATGCCTGTTCATATGGAAAAAAATCCATATGGAAGTCTGTATTCACATATCCAGCGTGAATTTAGGACAGTGAAAACTTAGGTACATGTCCAGGCCAGGTTGAATATAGCTCTGAGCAACTCAGTCTAGCAGGTGTCCCTTCCCAGGGAAATGGGTTAGAACAAGAGGATCTTTAAGGTCCCTTCCAACCCAAACTCTACTGCAATTCTGTGATTCTCTGTGTCTCATTATTTCTTGATTTAGCTCTACGAAACAACACAAGTGCTTCACAGAAGTCTTCAGCACCATTCAAGGTAAGTGATTCAGCTTTCTGTGATGAATTAATATTCATCACAGAAAAAAAAAAGTAGAAAATGCAATAAGTGCTTAATAGCACCGTGCTACATCATTGAATTAATTTGCACTTTTGAGTTTTAATCTGTTCATCTTTGGGGGATGAGTGTTACTATAGACAGTGCTAGTTCTGGACAGTGCTTGGAGAATTATTTGAGCAATGAACTAGAGAAATAGAGGAAAATTATTCATCTGTATTTGAAATAGTCTGAGAAACCGTTTTGCAAGCGCAGCATGGACTAGAAGCCAGAGACACAGTAAAGACCATGAAAAATATTCTGTATAGAAGCTGTATTTGGCTCAGCTTTATCCAATTCTCTGTCATAGGAAAACAATGATCTTCAGCTTTTGACAGTGTGCACAGAGATTAAAAGGGACAAGCAAAAGCATTACTATCACTATTTGGAGCTCTTTCAGCATATCAAAACCAAAGTACTTAACTTCTGCACATCAATTATTCTACTGTATCTCTGAAGTACTTTGTACAGTGCTTATCTACTAAACCAAGAAGGTGCACTTAAAGAAATACCATATTGAAGGTTTTCTATTCCTTCCCTTAGCAAAATCTGGTATCTAGGCAGCTTTACACATTCTCCTATCTGCATCTAATATTAATAGCTTATTCATTATGTCAGCCTCTGGAAAGTTAGGAATTATTACCTTCATTTTACAGACACTGTCAGGTATGGGGGAGGGTCAGGGGAGCTGGGTGTATGCAGTTTCCAGAGTCAATGTGCTGGTTTGCACAGTCCTTCTGAAATTTGATTCATAAACTATTTATCAGTGACAGGAGACAAATAAATTACAAAGTCTGGATTAGCAAGCTTAATGAAGAGCAGAACACTAAAAATAAAATACCTTTGTTAGCCACATAGAAATTTGATTCATTTATGACGTTTATTTCTTGCTATTTTGAAAGAATTTGAGTAAATGGATTAGCTCTTGCACAAGGCTTTAACAAAAAAGCCTGCTGTTAAGTAAAAACCCCCATACTACCACACGAGACACACCATCCCTTTGGCATTAAAAGTCCTCATCTTGCACTAGTTGCAAACCTTCCTACCTCAATAACTTAGCAAGCAGAACAATGACATGAGGGTTAGGTGACTGGCAGTATTTAATGATGTGCCAGTAGCAAGCCCTGCACAGCTGAATGCAGCTCATCACTTCCTCCCTCGGCCACGCTCCTCTCAGGCTGACAGTTCTGAAATCATTATACTCTTTATAAATGGCTTGTGACTGCAAAGTCTGCTAACATTGCTGCTCAATGGTCACCATGACCAGTTCTCCCAAATTACTGTTATCACCAGGTCATGGTACCTTCCACTAGAAGTTTAAGTACTTTAAACCTTATGGCAAAGGAGGAGTGAACTGTATTAATTGCATGCTTGGTCATAAAACACAAGGTCTATTCTTAGGTAATGCCTTGTCCTTTAGCTTCAATACTTGATAAAACTTTCTGCAAATATTTTTTGGGTAAATATGCTATTTACCCAAATATCTCATATTAATTTCTTATGTTTCATTCATATTGAGAAGGTTTTCTTGGTGTTTCAAGCCCCATGTGTCTGAAAAACTAGGCACATCTATTTTTATACAGGTGCAAAGCAGTATAATAAAATATTATTTGTTAATATAAATAAGGTTCTGAGCTAGAAAACTACATGTATTTCCTTTGTTATCTCTATTATTAAAATTGCCTCACCACCCTCAAATAAAACCTATGATTTCAGTGCTTTACTGAGTTCATTTCAGTGAGTATATTCCAGGTCCCTTGTGAAACCTCACCTCCCACTCAGATGTCAAAAAAGTGTTGACTTCTATGAAAACTCAGCCTTAAAAATGTCAAATATACAAATGTCTAATTATGCAAGGGAATCTTAATCCAGAATATAGCTTAATGTTACAATCTGTACAGCCTGGTTTGATTTGCCAATTGAATCTATGCAAGATACAGAACTTACTTACCTTTTACAGTTTCAGTAGGAGTGTTATAAAACAATGGTAACTGGTTTTGAGGAAGACCATAACCTCAATGATTGGGGTTTTTTTGCTAAGTGGAAAATGGAATTCAGTCAGATTTTTTAAGTTGCTCATTCTGCCTTGGAATGGGAAACAAAACTAGATTTTTTTCCAATTGATAAATAGAAAAGAAACAAAACCAAACCAACAAAACCAAACAACCATAACCTCCTTCAGAAAGATGGGAAAACAAAGAAAGCTTCCTCCTGAATTTCTAGCTGCAGCTACATTCCCTCCTGGAGTTATAGGTTCTTAGAGCCTTCAATCTGTTTTCTTTGTCCTAGCTGCCAGTTAAATGAACAGAAATGGTGATGAACCTCCTTCTCCTCCTCTCTGAAGATTTATTTCTACTGTCCACAGCTTATTACATTCTGGTTTGCTTTCAGCAGCACTCAAAGAGCACCAATACAGACCTTGTGTAGATGTCAAACCCATATAATAACCATGCAATGAATGCACATCCCAACATGACTTAAAGAATAATTGCAGCTGTATGACTCTATTTGACAGGAGAGTGCAGCTGCTTAACATTGTCATTACCTGCATATCACCAGTCTTTCTCTGCAGACTACAGATCATTGCTTACCACATGCATAACTATTTTCCAGCATGACAGGAGCTTTAAAATAATAATTTTGTAGTCACCAAAGTTGTATGAAAAGCTCATGGCCCTTCACAAAATATGGTTGTGAAAGATTTTTTTGCACCAAAAGTAGGAAAACATTTCTTAAGAGACCTGCTACTTGACCTCCTCAGTCTTTGCAATGAAAATTTACATTTGCCAATGCCATTAAAATCTTAACCCAAGATAGCAATTAATTTCTAAGAGGGAAGAAGAGATATCAAAGATAAAGCAGGGATGATGTAATAATAGTATTTTATTTAGCAAATCAATCTATTTATTGAGTAAAACAATTTATAGAGCTCTGATATATTATCAGCATTTTGACTTCTTGGCTTTCTCTATTTATAGTACTGTCCTTGCTGTTGTAGTCAAACTATGATATCTCTACTTATTCTATATAATATTTATTAATGTTATTTTAACCCTACCATGTCAGTTCGTACTACTTCATTTTCATTATACCCTATTACCTTTAGAGAAGAATAAATTACTGCTAATTTATCACCAGTATCATACACCCTTTTTGCCAATTTCTTCATTCAGAATTATACCAAATTATCTAAATTACAAAATTAGGAAATGAAGTATGATTTCAGGTCTAAGAATCATTTTCTTACTCACTAGAACAACTAGCAAGGACTAGTAATTTAATCTTATCTTTCCAAGAAAAAATCATAACAGAAAACATGCAAGAAAGTGGCCTCATTGATACAGAAAAAAGAATGAAAAGCTACTCTCCAGTGTTCAAAATTCATACCCACAACTTAAGTCATAATTTTTTTACCCAATAAATTCACTCTATAGATTTTTCCTGTATTTTCTCTCTTAGATTATTCACTATTTTTACTCCTAAACTGCAGCACATGGGAACACTTACTGAGTCTGAGCACATATCAGTGTTTCCTTACTGTATCCTGCCAGAGGACCACACCCCATCCTCCTTTTTCTCCCCAGTTTTTATTTTAGTTGGAGACAAACTGCAGACTCCGGCAAGGATGGATTAACGACCTCTGGAAGCAAGACTGCTGGGGGCAGCCATTAGAGAGCACTCCTGCCTCATGTCTCTTTTGGGCTGGAAATCTTGTGTTGGTCCATGTGAAGCTCACTGCAAATTCCTGATAACCTTGATAAGCATAGGTAAGCCTTTTTTTTTGAAAATAAAAATTCTCAGAATTCGCACTGGTGGACACTAACTTGGGCAAGTCTCCAGCTGCAAACATCCCTGACAAAACTGGGAGAGACAAACTCAGTTTCTTTCCCTCAAAGATAGAAAGCAGTGGGAAAGTAGAGTAAGACACAAGTAAAGAACAACTGCCCCCACAGAAGAGAAAACTTTTCAGACCCTGTGTCTCCCAGGGCAGCTACCAGAAACAGGAGTGCTGGGATCCATGGCTGTTCCTGGAGATGATGATAACAGCTTTCCTGTGATGCTGCAGTGGAACATCCATTTTCCCAGGGCTTACTGCCAGCATGAATTAAGAGCTCTGACTTCTGAGAAGAGGGAGTGTAACACAAGGCACAGAGATTTTGCCTTTCTTGCTTATTTCAGGGGCATTTTTGGTGCTGCTCCAGTCATGGACTTATCAGATAAACAGCAAACAAAACTCCATCACTCCACTGAGAGCTGAGAAGAGTATTCCTCTGGATGCTTTGTTTTGCTTTCTAAAGAAGCAAAGAAAAATAAAGACATTTTCTCAAGATCCAGCAGGTGACTGTCCTCTGTTGAAAATAAAGCTATAATTTCAGCTTGCTTCTCACTCTAGTTGTCTTCTCTATATCCACCAGAACTTATATTCAGTTTGAGCTCCCTGTGTTTCTTCCAGGAGCCAATTTAGCTAAAATATTTGGACAGCTGGGACACAGCAGGGAAGAAAATGAGAGACAGGGCTGACTGTGTTACCAGTTGAGTTCTGCTCCTGCTCTTCAAACGGACTTGCATAATCTTGGGCATGTCATAACCTTTCTGTGTCTCAGTTTATATGCTTTCAGGTAGGTACAATTATAAACCTTTCAGGGTTTTTCTGATGGTGGATTTTACTCCAAAATACATGGCTGAGAGCAAGCGTAAGTATGAAAATCACTATACAAACAAGTTACTCAGCACTAACAGCCCTCTAAAAATAGAATCAGAAATGTTTTTATATTATCAAATGTTAGACTGAGAAGTATTATCTTTTTCCAAGTATCACTGCAAGGTCAATGAATTCTCTTTCTGTTGAGTGCTGTGTGTCAGACAGAATATTACTGTGTTTAATATAACCAACGTGTAAGGTGCTCCTATGCCTATGAACTTTGGGCACAGATACACAAAGCACAAAGCAGATATATTCTGCAGTGATAAAAACTAAAACAAATTCATCATTGCAATGACAGCTTTCTAGCAAATATATTATACAAAACATAAATTTCCTAAGGTACACTCTGAAGACTGCATTTAGGGAATTAAATGCATAACTCCTGCTATTTTTGGATTTTAAGAAAAAAACCCAAAAACAATCAAAAAGTTGCATGCCTTAATCAATTCAGGGATTTGAAAATGAAGTTTGGCCTGTTTGTTTCCAACGCGGGTTATTGAGACATAATGGGTAAGCATTGCTAACTGTCTCATTGTCATCAGAGAGCTACATCAATTTAAGAGAGAAGACCCCACTGACTGGGATCTCTTCCCGTCTGGAAACAAACCCTCTCCCCCTGCCCTTACTTGCTTTTTTTCACCTTCTGTTCTTCTTTTCCTTCCTTTTCTTTCTCACTCTGCTCTACAAGAAACAAAATTAGAAATGAATAAAAACCCTCAGACCTTTAAATTAAAATTCAGGGTTGTCTTTGTTCTTATGTTTTTAGAAACTGATTATCAGTGTGTATCTTATTTGTCTTTGCACAATTTCTTGTCTGGAAAAATCAAGAAATCATATACTGCCACAGACTGGTATCCAGTACTCCTATTTTCTCCAGGGATACAATCCTGCTTAATGAGTGGATGTACTTAAGGGTCCAATCTTCCCCAAAGGGGCAAAAATACAGAAGAAAACATAAAGCAAGGTATTTGAAATCAAAAAGAGAGAGACATGAAGTTTATAGATAAGTGAGAAGGTCACTCTGAGTAAATAGAAATTAGCAGGAACACAGCAGCAGGAAGATGGCTATATAAAATATGTAGTTTCCTTCTTACATTAAATATTGGATTTCAGTCCATTTGAATGAAAATATAAACAAATAAATATTACAAATTCAAAATTAAGCAAAGAAATATAATCAATTTTGCCATCCCATTTTTAAGAGGGTGTGCTTATCCCACACAAGAAACAATGCTTTGACAGGTAATTAGTTTTTCTTAGGAACAAATAAAATTTGCCAAACTGCTACCTTTAAGGAGCCACTCTGCTTAAAGACAATCAGCTCTTTACAGCCTGACACGCACAGATGCCAAGATCAAAGGACCAAGCAGACATCTGCAATGTCCCATCCCTAATGAGGGGAACACCTGAGGTTTGTGGGTGCTTGTGGTCAAAAGGAACAACAAAAGTCAGAGTGTGGTCAAAAGGAACAACAAAAGTCAGAGTGTCCTCAAAAGCTTACAAAGTTTTACCAGTAAATTATACACTTGGCATGGAAATAAAAATGTTAGTCCTTGACTAACATAAAGAGTCCCTGTCCATATAAACACAGGGCAGTGAGTTTTGGGTAATGGGTTGGGTGACAGCAGGGAGAAAGAGAGAGATTAATTAAATAGGGGGAGAGAGGAAGAACTAGACAAAGAAACAGAGGGAAAGAGCATTAGTTCTGGCTCCAGTGTTGACCCACCTGGGGTGTCCAGGGTCCTGGGGTGCATGTACAGGGCAAGTACACTGGGCTTGATGGGATACCTTGTTATAGATAAATTCTTTCCCCCCGCAGAGACAAGACTTTCAATGCAAATTAGTTCTCACACACAGTCCATTCTTCCAGACCTTTCTGGAAAGAGGTTGGAGATTTCAGGGTCTCTGGTGGTCTTGTTCACCCCCTATAGTCCATGGATACCTCTAAACCTCACTCCTGACCTGTACTGTGTTGTGTTTATCTCCAGGAGCAAGAATAAGGATATTTGTCCCAGAAAAGTGCTGCCCTGCCTCCATATGGCCCCTGCTCCAGCCACATCCTTTCTCACAGTGTTATTGCCAACAATCCTTGGCTGTTTTTATCAGCAATCCATGGTTGGTTCCACAGCTATTTGTCTCTCTGTGCTTCAGACATACACACTAGTCCCATCTCTTTTAGGCGTCTGCAACATCAATATCTGATCTAATGACCTTAATGCTGCCTTAACAAACAGTGGAGTAATGGAATCACTCTTAGAGCATGATACAACATCTGTTGTGTCCCAGAAGTGCATGTTTACTTCATGGGCATAAGAGCACCAAGGGCAGCTTGCTTCAGAGACAGATGTTTGTAATTTTCTTTAGGTAAGCTGGGTTGTGTGCCAATTGGGAAGCCACTGCAAAACACAGAAAGACATTTCCAATGCACTTGGATCTTTCAATCCCTGTTGCAACCAATGCTGCTGAGCTGTAAGCAGTATGCTCCACAAATGCAATGAGCTATGCTTTTTTAATTGTTCGTGCCAATAGCTGCAAAGTCAGACCTAACACAACTCTTCCATGAAAAGCACTACACTCAAATACTGTACTAATCACTGAAATATGTTAATGAAATTGGTGAAATTATGTATTTATTACTATGTCTGTTTCCTGACCCAGGGTTTTGATTTTCCTGTTTTCTCATTAAATTTTGCTGTGTTTATTTGCCACATTCACATTTTCATTACAGGGCTGGTGGTGAAAATACTTGGCAAAGAACACATGGAAAAATCCAGATATTGAGGAATTCTAACAAATTAACTAGGTCATAGAACTGGGTTACTGATATTTGACAGAATAGATGAACACATGATCAGTCCTGAACATTGACAGTAAGAAAAAAAGCCTGAAACATTGGTAAACAGTTACAGTTGGTTCCATGGCCATTATTGGGACTCTTTATTTAGGAACAGCTGAAGCAGTCTACCTGCAGCTGCTAAAGGAGGAATATTCTGATGGAGAAAGTCAGAAGGCCTAAAACAGTGATAATCACAGTCTAACTGGCAATAACAATTTGAAAGAAGAGTGTTCCTAAACGTGATACATATTTGATGGGGTGGCGGGGTGGCAGGGTGGCTCCTTCCAAGCAGAAAGTTGCACTATGTAAAGAGAAGGAAGCTCCCTATTTCTTATATAGATACCATATATTTGTATGATATATCATAACAAAGACTGTTCATATACTTAAATGGAGGTCATTCTGCCATCATTGCAGATTTGGAAATTTCTGTGAAGGATTTCAGTGTCTGTCTCAACCACATGCCTCTGTAGCCTTCATGAAAAGTCATGTCTGTGAAGTGGAGGGAGCGTATCCCACCTTCACATCAGATAGGGACAGTAAAATCCAGAAATGACTGAACTGCTCAGAGAGTAGAAAACAGACAAATGGCTGAGAGAATTGAGATCATTCAACCTGAAGAAAATTGCAGCCTTCCAGTACCTGAAGGGAGCCTATTTACAAGGACCTGGAGCGCAGGACAAAGGGGAATGGCTTCAAACTGTCAGAGAGTAGGTTTAGATTGGATATTAGGAAGAAATTCTTTACTCTGAGAGCAGTGAGGCCCTGGCACAGGTTGTCCAAAGAAGCTGTTGCTGCCCTAACCCTGGAAGTGTTCAAGGCCAGGTTGGATGGACTCCGAGCAACCTGGTCTAGTGAAGTGTCCCTGCCCATGGCAGGGAGTTCGAATGAAATGATCTTCAAGGTCCCTTCCAACCCAGGCCATTCTATGATTCCATGAAATCTCAGCCTAACAGTGGTTAGCTCAATAGTGTCAAAGGCTCAAGTACAGCAGTGCACTACCAAAAAAAAAAAAAAAATCAAAAAACAAACAAACAAGAGCTATTTTCAAAGGGACAAGTGTGACAATGAACTGCTCCCTCTCCATGCCCCTTTTATTACACTTTTGTGCGTAAATGGCCAAACACACATTAAAAATCTGGAGAGGTGCCAGAAAACAGGAAATATTATGCACAGAAATAATTTTTACAAGTTAGGCACAAAGTTTTAACAATGAGGTCATCTTTGATATAGATGCAAATGAATTTAAAATGTTCCATAGCAAGCAGTTCCCACCCAGGGGATGTAAACAAGCTACTCCTGCAATAACAAAGCATTTGCTTTGCATCTAGAGCTTCTTGAGGGGAAAAAGGACAGAAATCATAGATTTTATGAAATGCCTTATTAGAAGACATTCCCAGGGGGAGAAGGGGTGTGGAAATGCAGAAGCAGTGTCAAATGCAGTAAGTTAATAAAAAGCAAATAAAATCCATATGTTTTAAATAAAGCCTAATGCATTTTTCATAAACAAGGTGTTTCCCTCACAAAGAAAGTTTAATGCATCATCCTGTTTATAATATTTTACAGCATCAATTAGAAAAGTGAGTTTCTCTTCCTCTCCAGTTAGGAATACATCTTCACCATACAAGAAAAATTATTACGGGATTTAATAACTTGATGAGAGATGCGTAAAAGTAAATCAGCAAGACTGAAAAAAAATCAGGATGTGAGAAAGGAAAACTGATTTCTTTATTGTGAAAATTCATTCAGTTTACAATGACTAGGTGATGGAAGGCCTGTTTTTCTCTTTTGGATCAGTTCACCTAAGCTATGACTGCGGGAAGGAGCAATGGAGGAGGAGGACGTTAGCTCCCAATTACCCCCAGTCTTTCCCTTCTCCAGAAAAGGATCAGGTAAACTGTGGACTCTGGGTGTGTGTGGGGAGACACAAGAAAAAGCACCAAAAAGTAGAATTTAAAAGCTTTTTTTTTTTTTCATTGTAATTACTCTTTAGGATAATATCTAGCCAGGCTGCACAGATCTAGATGGGTTGCAACTGACTTTTAGATGTTTTTAATATGAAATTTTAATAATTTTTAAGCTAAGAAAAGGAAACAGTTCCAAAGACATCCTTCCAGAAATATTTTACTAGTATATTTGTAAGGATAAATGTTTATCCTTACAGGTTTGTCTTGTGCTTTTAAGATCTTCTTTTTTTTTTTTTTTTTATTTTAGCTGCTGTAGACACCTAAAAACATAACAGTGTCATGACAGCAGGAAGATGCAAAAATTATCATGGACCATTATTAACTCCATTATTAACTGGTATTTGAATATTCATCTGACATGAATTACTTTGTAAAGAGAATAGACTAGGTTTGAAAACATAATACATATATATATATATGATGCGACAGTTTTGAACCTAGTCTGTCCTTAAATGTTCTCATTAGGTAGTCTGCTCTTCAGATTTGGGTAAATAGGTGACAACTTCAGCTTTTACACTGCAACTGTTTGCAGACATTTCCCAAGTCTATTTAAAAAGTTTGCATCAGAGGGCTTTTCATAGTGAAAGAGCTTTTGAGACTTTCAGATTTGGGTTGTTCTTCTCTTCATCACATTTTCTTTTTCCCCGACCTCACCATATCAATTTATTAACAAGTGTGGTGGTAACTTCCAGTGATCAAAAATTAAAATGATAACTTTTCAGGAAAGTTCTTTGAGAAGATGCACTTAGTCCAGTTGAAAACTCCAATTGCATGCACCATATGATGGCACAAAATCAGGCATGGGAAACACATTTGCATTTACTTTTCAAATGTACTCCATAGACTTTTATATTTGAAAGTCTTCATTTCCGTCTTCAAACCTCAGTTCCTAATGTTTCCTAAGAGGCTAAAATCTACTAGGAAGATTTATTGGGAGCAAGAAAAGAATCCTGTTAAGTACTGGTAGATATGCTCACAGCAAGTGAAGATACATATATCTCATCAGCTGCAGCATCCACAGGGCATGTGTGAGGAGCTTCCACAAATGAGCCCTTTCAGCTACGTTAAGGAACAAACTTGTCACCTCTCCCCAGGTTTTTCCCTGGTCAATTAAAATCTCATTTACATTTATAGAGTCTCTGCTTCATTATTCGATTAGTGGTTAGACTGGCTTCCACTGGGAAAACAAGGGAATATGGGGCACATGTAGGAGGCCCAGAAGATGTCAGAGATGTGTGACCCTGGCAGATGTATAAGGTTGGGACTAATCCTCTATGGCAGATACAGAGATGCAAAGGTAATATGGGCCCCACTGCCTGAAGTCACTTAACAGCTCCATATCCTCGTATCACCCCAAAACATGCAAGTTATGTAAATGTTCTCAAATTTTAGGGCTCCCAAAATATAATTTTAATACATTATCAACCCTGTGCAAAATAAAACGTCAGTCAACTGAAAGTTCTTTATAAATGTTAGTTAACAAATCACCAGTTACAAGTTAATCTTTCAAGTTCTTCTTTTTTCCTTATTCTTCATTCTTGCTTACCCAATGGTTACAAATCCATCAAAGTCCCCAGTTTGTCCTGAATTCGTCTCTCTCTAATTCATTAATTATTTCTTGTCTTAAATATCCATGACCCAGGATGTCATGAATAACTCCTACTTCAGTTTGGAAAATGAGTACAAATAGAACTTACAGGCAGGCTGGGGAGCTGGCAGACAACATCATCTCCCTTCACTCCTACATCTCAGCCTGTCCTCACCCCATGCTTGGGGCTGTTCAAATTTGCACCTGGCTATAGGCTCTGCTGCGTAAGGATCTTTGTTTTGGTCTTGAAAAATACTGAAGATATTTTTGTTTCTATTAGACAGAAAGTACAATGGAATTAATATTTGATGTAATAATGATGAGAGTAAAATTGTGGGCATTTTTTTTGTTAGCAAAAATTTCTGATTTTACTTGGGTTTTGTATGTCATTAACAGAAACATCAGTGCATGCAGTTAGTTGCATTGTTTTACATAAAGAGAGAATTCACAGAAAGTACATAAACATTTGAGTGTATAAACATTTAAAATACTTCTATCTTTGTATAGGAAAACATAAATAAAATTAGAGGAAAAAAGCAAATATTGAGCTAATAGCCTCTGTAAAAACTTAGTAAGTGTATAGTTTGAGGTTAAAAAATAAAAGCTGGAATTTAATTTAAAAAAATTTATTTCTGTTAAATTTTAATGATTTTTAATGAGATATTTCATAGTATTAAGTGTAAAACTTGAATATCAACTTAAAAATTGATTATCAATTCAATATTTACTTTGCCAATAATGTAACCAAAGTGTACCTTATCAGAAAGTTCCATGGTAAAGTCGAAACATATGAGAAGACAAACTGAATCATTGGACTTTTAGTAAAATAACACTGAAATGTTTTATTTAATTTAAGTCAAATTTCTTTGAGATTATATCTTCCTTATTTTATCTTAATATTTTATTGCTAAGTTGATAAATACCAATTTCATGTACAATGTTAAACCCATAGAGTGAGTCTTCTGACTTATCTGGGGCTCCTGAAATTGGCTTTAGAGTTATTATTCCAATTGAAGCCTTGGGATCTTATCTCAACATTGGCTGTGACTTAAGGGGATAACAAAATAATAAAGAGAAAGTATGGAGAGGTGTAATAGAGGTATCATTAATGAGAAAGTACCATTAATGTATCATTAAAATCAAGGACATTATGGCAGAGAGTTAGCTATTTCATCAATGTGTGTCAAGGAGCTTAAAGGAGTTTTGTTCAAAGAAAAGAAGTCAGCTGGGAACTGCCCCCTAAGTTAATTTATGGGAGTGAGTAATAATGGGTCCAGCCAAAAAAAAAATTAAAAAATTATGGTCATACATATTAATGATTCAAACTGTTTTCCCTGGTTCTCTACACTATAAACATAAGTCTGAAGAACAATTTACAGGAGCTGGCTTCCAAACAAAGTTTCAAAAGTTTGAGGATTTTTTACTGAAAACTCAGAAACTATCAAATCTCCAGGTCATTGTATTCATCTGACTCCACTCAATAATAAATACTGTGGTTCAACCAGCAGTGACCTAAGAAATCAGTTTAAAGTTTTTAATTTAAAATAGAAGTTCAAAGAAGAGCAGAAAGATTGGAACAATGACAAATCCGAATTATTTTGAAGATTCATTGTATTTTGGCAGGGTATCCTTTAATTTCAGATTAGAAAAATATGTATTAAAAAAAAAAATCACAAAGTCATTTTGCCCAGTATTAGCATAATACTTATCTTGATTGTTTTCATAAACATTGCACCCAAGTATCTTAATTTGCTTTGTACCACAAAATAGGAAAAGAAAGAGAAATTCTAGCTAGTGATTTATTCAAGCATTAAGGTAATACAGTTCTGGGCAATTATAAATACTTATGTATGTTATTACCACTAAATCAAAAAGTGTCTTTTGCCAAAAAGGCTGAACTCCCTGAAAGCCATTTCTGATTAATCAGCAGGAGATAACAGTAGAATTACATGAGACACACCATTCTTGGGAGATCTAAAATCAATACTTTCTCTGTGATTTCAGCCTCTCCTGGCTTCACAAGTAAAAAACTAAAGTCTGTAGTACTACACTAAAAATAATTTGGCTCACTGTGTCTGAGGCTTAAACTTCAGCCACACAGTTAATGATGCATGATATCACTAATCACTTCCTCTATGAAATAGCAAACTGTAGCTAAAAAATAAGACATGAGATGACAATTGCTTATGAAGTTAAGAAGAAAAATGTTTTGAGGCCTTGGAAATTTCCCAGTGGAAGGGATTACTCCTTTAAATAAATTTTGGAGATCCCTCTGTGCATCACAACTGGCAAATATTGTACTCAATTAATTTGACAGTACCTGTTTTGGCAACAGTGTCTCTTCAAATAAGAGAAAAAAACTCCTTCACATTTCAAAGACATGGAAAATGCAGCCTTGTGATAAGAATGTTACAGCACTTACCCTTCTATTCTAGTTTGTCCCTATGGGTCAAGCGCAGAACTCTGAAGAAATCTGCTTCTTTCTCCAAGTGCTTAATTTTTTTTGCTTTCTATCACCCCATGGAGACAAGTGTTACTTTGATTGCCCTTACCCACCAGCCTAAACAAGGTATAATTGACCTTTTCTAACCATTACCATGTTCTTGGGAAAAACAGTCAGAATTATTTTCTTTGTAGTATGTTTATTTAAGAGAGTACGTTGATAATAAAGCATTTCAGGGAAAGTTTGGTATATTTTGTTATTTAGAAACGACATTCAACACAACATCATATCACAACTTCAGGGCTTTATACCAGCCTTGACTGAAAAATACAAAGCTCAGATATTTGTTCAAATATAGAGGACAAGGATGACTTAAAAATTCTTAGCTTGATTCTCAGGCACTATGACTTAAGTTTTGTACCTGTTAGTCTGTTTGAACCTGACATCACAGGACAAAGGAGTTACCCACCATAGTGACAGGCAGGGTTTAAAGTTCCAGAGACAAAGATGCTGCTTGTTACTTTTATCATCTGATTGGTGAGTATTGGATTCAACAGAAAAGAGACAGTAAAAAGAAAATTATTGTGTGCACAGTGGCCCGTTCAGACCACTGAATATAAAATATCTTCCTTATAGTTTCTTCCATTGAACATTTACCAAAGCAGGACCAAGTACATGTCCTGAAAGGGGGATACCTGGTGATCCCCCTTTATATCATCACTGCTGAGAAAAATCACTCCTATGATAAGGCATAGCAATAGATAACCCAGATGTTTACCAATAGGTAGTTTTCCCCCTTTGTTCTTAGAAAAAATTGGAAAGAAACCAAATGCAACAATTGAAAGACCATTCAAGACCATAGAAAAGACCATCAAAGACCATAAGAAATTTGACTGGTGTACAAGTGACCTTTGTTAAACACAAAGTCATTGTGGCAGTTCTAAGCTAAAGTTATTTTTATAAAGGAAAAAAAATCTATACAGGAAGACATAGCACATTATTTTATTCGGACTACTGTGATATCTTTGGGTCTGAATCCTCTTCTACCATTTTTATTCATGATATGCTGATAAATCTGCTTTTAAGTCTCGCCCCTTCCTTTCATTTTAAGAAAGCTTATCCTCTGCAGACACTTTAACAAAAGAAAAGCTGATTGTTTGAAAACCCAACTTGATACTTATCATGTTGACAGATGGTATTAATTTGTGGTGAAATTATACTGTACTCTTACTCATAATTGACCCTAGAACTGGAGTTGTTGGCTAGTGAAATGCATTAGGTATACAATAGATGCCAAGATTGCAATCACTGAAATAAATCTTACTTAGGGAAATATTTTAAATAAAATGTACTGCCTGAAAAATCGGTTTAGTAACTAGTCCTATCAGTAGTCAGAATTACTATATTTTACAGGTATAACTGGTATAAAGAACAAAAAACTTTTCATATTGAATAATAATCTCTAACAGACATTCAGCCAATGTATTTACATGGCAAAACAATAAAGATAATACACTGCAGACAATCAATGTAAATGGCAAGTCGGCAAATATCTTCAGCTTTCTGTGTTTTATAAGAGAAATGTGGAAAAAATAACAACTGATGACTTTGAAAATCATTGGTAGGGTTGGATTTCCATGTAATACATTCTCACAAAAATCTGAATATTAATTGAGGGAGCGAGAATGTACTCTTGTACAATTGAGTTCAAAGAATAATTGACACTTTAAAATACTGGAATGGCCTAAGAATGTTTTATTAACTTAACCACATTGCATATTGTTCAAATGCATGCAGTTAATGAAGAGAGCTCAACTCAGTTAAGTATTTTCCCCCTCTATTTTATTGAACACAGTTATATTTTTAAATTACAGAGCTTTAGATTTAACTTTTTTTTTAATTTATCTATACTTCCACCCCCTTTCCAGAAGTGAAAATGTAAATAAGCAATTCCATTATAGTCAGTACAGTAAAGTTTACTGGTAAGTCCCAGAGATTTCTCTGATATCACAGTGCTAATATGGTAATAATCATTGCTACTCTGTGCATATTTGTGTAGTTACTTGTTTTCCCTCTGCAGAACACACAAGATATGAAAGGCCTCAGTGCTAGCACATACTGTGATTAATTAGTCCTAATTTGACTAAAAATGTCTCAGCTTTGAAACCCTTTTCCTTATAATTCCTGTGTAAAATATAAGAATTTTTAGACAAAACCAATTTTTCTGTGTTATGGTATTTTTTACTGTGTCATTGCCTAGCCAAGAATTTCACCTCAGTTACTAATGGATTTTACATTGTCATTTAAAATTGTACTGTTACCTTTTTATGGTAAAAAAAGCCCCAAAACTACAGATTTTCTTCTTTAATATGTTGTCTATGTAATGTATATGTTCAGCCTGCAATGATGGCTTTAGGAAAGGCTCTTAAAAATATGTTTAAACCTCCTTGAGACCTGGGTCTTTCAATGGGAGAAATGAGGAAAAGAGGCTGCTAATTCTTGCAAATTGGGATGTTGTGGTTCCTTCCAGCGCAGAACTAGTCTTGTACAGAACAAGACAGTGTATGATGGGTGGGGGTGGGGGGGTGGGAAAAACCCACCAACACTCCAGGAAAGAAAAAACCAGAGAGGAACACCTTTAATTTGACCACTGCTAATCTACATCTCACAAGAAGGTAGAGGCAGACAGAAGGACAAAAAAAGGTAAGTAAATATGTGAAGACACCAACACTTCTCATTTATGTTTCAATCAGCAGGCTTAGCAATGATAATGAAAAGCAGAAAGGTGAGAATGCAAAATTCAGATTAAGTGAGAAATACTGCAAGAATAAAGAAAACACAGGTAAGAAAGAAAAGGGGTGTTTGCTGCAGTTAAAGGTCTGTCAGAGCTTTTCATTATAACAGCTGTACAACTGTAAAAGAATATAGGCAGGAAGCCATTTGGAAGACCCTAGAAAGGCTTGAGAAAGTGGCAAAAATGAAACAAATTGAACATACAGAAGAAACACACAGGAGATAGAGAAGTGAAGGACAGATACCACCTGACTGAATGATGGTAGCAATAAATCCATGAGTGAGAAACAGGATAGGAAAGAAATAAAATTAATGCTTTTATCTCATCTATTTCTTTAGCAACTGAGCAATAAAGAAAAAAAATAAATGAACTAATATGAGAACTCTTATTTTCTTAAGTATAGCTTTCTTTTATTCCTGTTTACTTGAAAACCCATTAATTTAAAATATGTATGAAGAAAAAGGAGAAGCTGTTAGTCTAAAGCCATGTACAGCAAAGTTCAATTTGAAGAGCTTTTTTTATGGCCAAGTTCCAAAGAGCAGTCAAATGGGATTTACAGTACCAGTCTTGACAGGATCTTAAGCATAACAGCATTAGAAAGCTGCCACCATAACTTCTCGGGTAGAAATGGCTGCAGTAAGTTGTAGGCTACAATTAAAGCTCATTCATTACTCCTTCCTTCTCAGCATTGAAAAGGTTAAGGACATAGGGATCTCAAAGCCACTAAATTATCTTTCTGGTTTAGACTACCCATAAATACCATGGAAAAGCTCAAGTAGTTTTCTTTCTTTTTTCCTTTGAGGGGGAATTTTTTTCCATTAAAAAGTGGTGAAAGGACGGAAAGAAAGGGAAACATGATAAAATCCAATGCAGTTGAGTTTTATTTAGCCAAAAGACCTCCTTTATATCTTGCTGTTCTAGAGATCATTTTCCTTTAGTCTTTTCTTTAAAAAGCCCAGCTTCTACAATGTGTCTGGAGTTTTATTTTGCTGTAGTTGTTGTTGCCACAAATTATAAAATAATCAGAAATACCTGTGTATATTCTTTTTAGAAATCTGAACTGACAAAATGTCAGTAAGATGCTGGGCAATAACTTGAACTGAATATCACCAGATTCTGTCTGAGAAATACCATTTCAGGCAGCTGATAGTCATATACTCATCAGAATCTGAATTCCCATCAGCTGACTTACTAAGAATTTAATAATGCATAATGCATTATGCAACCTAAAAAACCATTAGCTGGGTAGTTCAAGAAGATAGAGTTATACTATTTTGCTGGATTCTGACAATGAATCATCACTTCCTTCATATTACGTGTTGCTGGGTGCCTATCTGATAGAAATCTGAATCTGGAAGGAAAGTGCTTCGGGCCATTGTAGCATAAGTCTTACAACATTAAAAATATGTCAGCTGTAAATTTTCGATTATGATTTTGGTCTGGCAAGAGACACTATGACAGTCTGAATACAGATTTAAAAATTTTATAAGCTTAATATTGTCAGCTAAACCAATATTATATTTTTCTATGCCCAATACTGAATTTTTACTTCAGACCGTGTAGTCTCAGGATAAAGCGTTCCTAGCAAAAGCTACTCAGTGTCACGTCTGTGCTGAGATAAATCATTTGCACTGGAGCCCAGAGCAACCAGCACTGTTGCTGGCCTCAGGATACAATGTAGAAAACACATTTTTGACATAGTTTTCCTGACATGGTTTGCCTGTATCTCATTAAATAAATATAAACAAGAATCATTTTCGGTCTGCTCAAAGGTAAGAACTCAAAAAAAAAAAAAAAGGAAACTGTGCTGGTAATAGACTGAAAACATGAAAACATCCTAGTGAAAGGCAAGATACCAGTGGCACTGTAAATTCTCCAGGGGAATAAATGGGATGGGGTAAAATCAGAGTTTATGGACTCCCTTACACTGGCCATCTACTCTGGACCACTCTGAGGAAGGCTTCTTCAGTCCATCCTACTGTCCAGCCTCTTATAACTACTCTGATTTTATGTTTCAATCATTTTACTTTTCTAGGGACCTTTTAACAGGAGAGTTTTCTATAAGCTGTTGTTATAGAATGCTTAATCTTCAGGTTTCCAATGTTCTGTTTTGTTAGAGGAATGCTTGAGCAATGCTGATTTATGTTACAGGGGGTTAGCAGCCACTGTTGAAGGAAATTCAGAAAAATGGGTTCTGTAAAATGAGTAATAAAAGAAGGTTAGGAACTGAGATAATTTAGGATTATATTTCGGTTGAAAAAAAAATAAAATAATGATCTATGAAATGTGAAATTACAAAGTAATGTCAAATTACTTCAGAAAATACCAAGTTATGATTAAAAATGGCATATTAATTCTGCAAGGCATCCCTTTTTCTCTTACAACACAGATTCACCTATGCTTGTTAGAAAAAGGACATTGTTTTTATCAAGAGATAATATCCCCAACAAAATTGTGTCCTTCATTTTCCCTGAAAGATAAGAATTTCTATTGACACCAGGAACTGTATAGAGCTCAAGGAAAGACTGGGGTGGCTTCTTAGAGGACCTTCCAGGTACTGCTTCAGTAGCAATTATTATGATAACTTAATATTTATTGTGTTATTTGTATACAGTACTTAATGTCATATGTGTGCATGTTATCTCTGTGTAATTTATTTTGAATAGTTTGATACACTGCTCATCTGTTTTTTTTAATTATTCTGAGGTCTGAAGAAACACTGAAGGGAAATGAAGAAAGGAAAAAACTCCAATATTTCACATAGACCTATAAATAAAACAAAACTAAATTTTCTCTGAACTGCCAAATGTAAATGCTTTTACAGACAAATTTGTTATTCCATACAATAGTTTCAGTGGTTCACATGTTTTTCCATGGTTGTAGCACTATATATGTGACTGCTTTAATGAAACCTCTCATCTTCAGGCAGAGCAGCTGAATGCTATTGACATGTCAATTTTACTGCCCTGACTTGTAAATGTTGTACACCTCGTTATTCAAGCTGCAGGTAGCAAACTACCTGTGAATTATCAGCTTTGCCAACAGGTAGAGCATAACAAGGATTTAATTGCCTTTGCCTTTGGCATCCTTCACCCTCAAGGGATGGCAGTTATTCCAATTGTAAGACAGAGCAGCTACTTAGTGGTCTTTCACCTGGAAAAAGATGAAGAATGTAAGTGTTAATTAATCAAAATTTGAGTCTGTCAACTGCTTTTTCTCCAACCCTTAAGATTAAAACGGTCTTCTGGAAGAGTCTGCAAAATCTTGGGGTCTGTGGTCACCTTGTGGTTTTTGAAAATTGTGTCCAGGCCTCTGGTAATGAAAAGGTGACTAGGCAAGGGAAGCATTAGAGGTGAGGAAAAAATTATTGACTTCTGCTCCACGTGCTTGCAGTTTCCTGAAAATCAGTTCTCACAACACATATCCCTAGGATCTGTGCTCTGGAAGGGCTGTTAGGTGTCTTGAGCTCATCCTCGGTTGAGCAGTGATTTCCAGCAGTTCCACAGACAACATTGCAGGAGGCTGGCAGGGCAGTCCCCTCTCCAGGCAGCTCCAGACAGGCTTTCCTTATCACAAAGGGTTGCAATCCCGCACCATGGCATTGCCACTGCCAGAAGCGCTGCACCGAACTTGCTCAGCCTCAGCAGCGATGTTTGCCACTCCCGTGCTGTGTGAACTTTTCTTGACCTGCTTGCAGTTTCATTTCACTTGCTTCTGCTGTGACAGCAGTTTCTCAAACTCACTAAGTGTTCATGGCTAATTTGTCCTGCTTTTGTTTGTCAAAATGTGTGATACAAGTGCAGTTTTTATGGCAACAAGCGCTTTGTGCTGAGTAAACTACCTACAACACAGACAGTGCAAGGAAACACAGCCTTGATATGATAGCAAAGAAGCAGAAAGGTGTAAAATTGTTGCAAAATCCATAAAAAATAATCCAAAGTAGATTGTAGACCAAGGAAGAGGCAGCAAACCACATCAGCATCATCCTCCTGTCGGTAAAAGACTCCAGAAACAGAGAGCTCCCACAGCACATCTCCCCCCTCTCAGCACCAGTACAAAAGATCTGACCCCAGGATCCAGAGGAGCAGAAGGAGAGTGAGCATTGCTCCAGGAGATGTGGCATCTACGTTTAAAAACTTTGACTGCATTATTTTATTTTCTGTAACAGTTACATCTGGATTAATAATAATTAAATTTAAGATTTCCATTGTACTAACAATAAATTCTTGGGTTTATGTACATACAATTGTTCTGCATCTTCACCCATAAAAATTATAAGAGGATAAAACCTTGGCTTCATTGAAAAATATGTAGAAACTATTTCCTCTTATCTTATTAGATTCAGAATTTCAATATATGGTCCTGTATACGGAGAATGTTACCTAAGTTTTATTAGCTTTGAAAAGATTTAGATAATTTCACTGCTTTTATCAATCTAGTCACTGTCAAACTCAAAAAATAGGAGTTTGTTAAACTTTTAGAAACTCTAGAAACATTTTGACAATGATGTCAGTCTTTTTTTTCCACTGAAAACATATTAATTTCATCAAAATTTTTGAACTGGGAGATGTCTCTTGACAAGGATGGAATCTCTGATCAAAAAGAGCAAGGGGAAAACAAGAGAGAAGAAACTCAGAAACTACTGGCTAATTTGTTCCTTTCTCATGAATTTGAATCTCTCTTGGGAATTATTTTTCAAAAGCAGAGATTGAGTATATAGCAATCAAAACCCCTCAGTTAAGATATGGAATATTCATGTTCAAATTCTGTCCCCAAAGCTGTACCACCGTGGGACTGGAAAAATGTTCGATATGGCTAGATTTCACAGGAAAAGTAAACTTGCAACTTGAGAAGAAAGCTAAAAATTAGTCCCATAATACACTACTTACAGCAGAAATGCACTACTTGCAGCATCTTCTGTTTTGAGTTGTCACTACAGTGTCATACAGACTGATTTTTATGAAATGTTCAGCTCATTTTCTTCTTTGAAAAATAGTCTCCTACATAATGATAAAAAAGGTTCCTGTTGTATCAATTAGATCAGTTTTAAAAACAAAGTGAAGGGAGAAGTAAGTTTTCCTTTTAAAGCAGACTCATTCCCATCCCAGAAATCTTAAAGATAACTCCACTATTTGGAATATATCTAGAAGGCTGAGAAATAATCTCTCTAAAAAAATCATCAATGTGTAAAGTTAATTTCTGAAATGTTGGAGAATGTCCACATCAAAACCACCTGTATACATTTGTTCTTTAAACTTGCACATTTTCTTGAAAACAAGCTCTGGTGTTCATAAAAAAAAAAAAAAAGTTTAGAAATAAAGAAATACATGTGAAACTTAAAATAAATCCTGATCATGCCCAGTATATGCAGAGGTCATGGTGCATGAAAACATTTATATCCACCTCACATGGCTACACCCCAACCACCGGTGGCATCAAGTTGCCTTGAGAGGTTTTTTACCGAGAACTCTTCTACCAGAATTGGGATGGGTGATGCTCAATATGTTTTCTCTTGTAATTGAGAAGTAAAATTAAAAGTACTTTTACCACACAAATATTCTACTGTTTGCTCTACTCTGTTACACAAAGCATCTTTAGGAAAAATGCTTCAAAGTATAAAGTGTCCTTGAGTAACTATGGTAAAACAACTCTACAAAACCCATACAAAGTCAACCCCAAAGAAATCCTAAGCCATAATACTCTGGCCAGCCTAAATCAAGTTCTGGCAGAAATCCAGTGCTACTGCTCAATGCTGGTAGCCCATATCAAATACAACATTTACATGAGTGTTGGCATATCACCATCTGTATTAATTTGCCTATTCTGTACTTAATGAAGGTTTGGGAATGAAATCCTTGACAAAAAAGCTCAGAACAGAACAGATATACTAGAAGCAAAAATAATACCAACCTTCAGAATTATTACAAATTTGAAAATGCCTCTGGAGAGGATTGGGTACTAATTTTATCTGTGTGTCTGTTCCTGGCTCCCTCAGAGTGACTCACGAGGTGTGTGAGGTGTGTGCCTTGCTGGTGCTCAGGAAACCTCTGCTGCCAAAAAGACACCAAGAACTGGGATGCAATCACGGGCTGTAGCTCCAAGGCTACAAATAACTAACCTGTTAAAAAGGACAGAGGCTGCCTAGGCCACACACTTCAGGCACTTCAGTTCTTCCCTGGGGTATATGGCAAGATTTTCTATTCTGCCTAATTACAGATACTACAGGCTATACAGTTCCAGAAGATGTATCCAAACAAAACCAGCTTCAATCAAACTTTTACCATAACTCTTAAATCCAGAAAGGGCTGAGCTGCACATACAGGGTGACACAGTCTCTTCCCTTTTTGTGGGTTTGAAAACCAGACTACTGAATTAAACATTGGATACTTAATAAGTATAAAGAGTAGCAGTACAATTCTACTTACTGTTCTCTTTTACACATTCCTCCAGGAAAAAAAAAAATCCCAACTAATTAGAGTTTATGAGAGCTTTGGAGCACTGCTCTGGGTGTTTTATTTCAAAGGTCACTTATAGTATAGAATTTTATTGCAGCTTAGGAGAGTGAAAAATGTAAAAAGAAAGTTCCTTTTGTCACTGTCAGGGTGTGATATAAGTTTACTTGAGTACATATTTGAGTGGCACGTAAAACACATACAGAAAATCATCGCACAGCATTAGACTGGAAAACAAATAATTCCTTCATATTTATTGATTTTCATTTCCAGAAATTTGCTGTTTAAGAGTTTTGCAGATAAAGCTTTCTTCTACGTTATAAGTAATTACAATTCTGAAGAAGAAACCACAGGATTGGTAAAAAAATTACTGTTGTTTACTTTAGAGCCCAAAGAAATTGCTCCATTATTTCAATTTATCACTTTATGTATTTATTTATGTATGCATGCATTTATTTATTTATTTATTTAATCTGAGTGTTTTTATTGAAGCCTATTTTTATTTGCTCTATAACAGAAAATACTGTGGTGGCATATCTTTCTATGGTTAATGCTTTTAACTTTTCTTTTTACAGTTAAAGTAATGTAAATGCACAGCCTATTGACACATGAACATTTTGTTCAGTATGCTGGGTAGTAAATTTGATATTACTGATATCTACTGTCTTCCCATTTTTACTGGTGTGACCAGTATTTACTATAATACAGAATTTAGATTAGATTTGTCTCTTCCAAAAATCAACAATATTGATATATTCCTGACTGACAACTCAAAAAGGAGAGAAAAATATTGTTCCCTTTTTCTGATTTCTGAGTTCAGAGAAGAAATATTTGGGTAATACTCAGGACTGTGGAATAGTGCAGTTAGTGATATTTTTATCACATAAGAGCTTTCCACATCTATGTTTTCTCTACAGAAGTATTTACAGCTATGATTTATTCTGGATCTTTTCAATTTGGTTGAAGTTAAGAGGAGATGGAGATTTTGGGAAGCCAGTCTCAAGCAAAATATGCACTATTCAGAAGAATATGAAGACTGGCTGAGAAAATTTGGGTTGTTGAACCTGGGGAAGGGAAGGCTCCAGGGACACCTTATATCAGCCTTATACCAGCACCTAACATGACCCAAAAAAGGGGGTCTTTTCAAAATGATATGCAGTGGCAGGATAAGGAGGAATGGCTTAAAACTGGAATAAAGCAGGTTTAAATCAGATATTAGGAAGAAATGCTTTACTCTGTGGGTCCTGGGGCCCTGGAACAAGTTGTCCAGAGAAGCTGTGGATGACCCATCTCTGAAAGTGTTCAAGGCCAGGATGGATGGAGCTCTGAGCAACCTGGTTAGGTGGAAGATGTCCCCACCCATAGCACTAAATTTGTAGGGAATATAAATAACTCTTTATTCTCACAAGTTCTGGCAACATACTCCCATCTCAAACCCCTCTTCAGCAATATATTCTCATGCCCTAGATGGCACTACTGTTGATAGGAGTAACATTGTAGGTTATCATATCCAGCCTTTCCTCTAAACTTCTATATAAGCTTATAGAAAAATTCATTTCTCTAACTTTTCACTTTATTCAGTCTATGTCTTTTTATTGAATAATCTCTACTCTTAGGTTTGGATTTGTTTTCTAAACAGGAATCCATGGAAATAATTGAAAGATACCAACCACTCCCAGAGAAAGACTTTGCAACAGGGATCAGTTCTCATGAACAAATACCAAGAAAAACCATGAAAACAGGATATTTTTTTCTTCTATTTGAAATGTACAGACCAACTAAAGATTTTTCCCACCCAACAGGCAATTCACCTTGAAAAGTAAATAGGCCAGTTTTGAAATTTTATGTATCACAGGTCTGTCTTGTAGGGAGAATACATATTCCATAATGTTTGTGTTTGTTAAGTTAAACACTACAAAAAATATTTTTTAACTTATATTATGTGTCACAAGACAGACACTTAAAATTATAAATTTTTGGCTTTAGAATTCCCATTAAAGTCCTGAATGCAGAGGTTTTTTGCCTTCCCTTCTTCTACAACAGGATATCATATACTGGAATCTACTTCTGCAATTTTTAAAATGCTCAAATACACCTGCTACGTAAATCTTACTGGAACAACAAAATAAGCTTCGAAGTGAGTACTAATACTTCATAATTCCTCTTGAGTTATGTCTTCCTTTAAAATTTATTTTAAGAACAGCCCAAGTTACAGAGATTATCCTAAATAAAGAGCACATCTAAGACTATTTGGAGTGGGTTAATTCCCTAGTAACCAACATAGGATTCTGCCATGTCATGACAGGGAAGAAAACATTAATTAATTAATTAAGCTTTTCCTTCTATTTAAATGAAATTTGTTGATGATTAATTTTTATGATACTTTTCTTTTGAGTTCACAGGCAGTAAGGGAAGACACAGACAAACACAGCTACTGTGTTACATGACTCAACTAAATCTAATTAAATCCTTTCAAAGGCCAACTAGAAGAAAGTACTTCATGGCCACATTTTGAATTTGACAGATTAATATCAATGTCTCCCAGTTCAAACCCTTTTATTGTAGGCTTAAAAAAAAAACAACCCCATATAAAAGTAGCTGCTCCCCCACCACCCTACCAACTTCATTTCCATACCTTTGGAAATGTGAAAATATTTATCACACTCATCTTGGCATGGTGAAATCTAATTTTTGGGTTTATGTTTCTAATTTTCCTTCTTTGAGTTTTTATCTTCAATAAGTCTTGTTCACAGTATGTTTTTCAGGAAACTGAATCTTTTCAAGGATTCTTACATACTGGGATTAAGGCTGGAAGGGCCCTCAGGAGGTCCCTGGTCCAGCCAGGGAGTAACATAGACCTTTTTTTCTGATATATGTTATTTTTTAGGTAGGGAAAAAAAATCTGACCCCTAAGCAAATGACAACAGGCTAAACAAGTAAATTAATACAAGTTATGTGCTCTCCAATTTTTAAGAGCAAGTAAAGCAAGATTTTAAGCTTTGAGACTCATAACAGTCTTAATCATTGCCAATTTAGCTTCCAGTCACCTCATTTCTCAGAGATAATTTGAACAGTCAGCAGGAAATATCCTTTAAAAAGCCAGGTCCAAACAAAAGATAAAAAGATACAAAGAAAACCACTGCTAATGGAGAAGTAAATTGGCAAATGAGAAGTACCAAGAGGAGGAAGTAATTGTTAACCCTTCTGTTCTCCCAAACATATGTAAAACTACAATTCAAATCCAGGCTGGTTTCTGCCCTTCAACACACACTGCTATTTTTCCTTTCAGTTTGTATGTCTGCCTTACACTTTTCTCTTTTGGACATGTGACTATACTGGAGGAATTGGTTGCGCCATCCATTTCCATTGTAATAAATTGTCTGACTACACAGAACTCAGGATTAGGTACAGAGAAATTTGTTTTCCTTTTACAAAAATTTGGTGGGGATTTCCCCCCAAGCATATCACAGCAAAGAAACAATTTGCAGAGGGCAAAATGCTTCGAAAAAATACCAATCATTTTTCATCAGCAACCTGATTTGTGAGTGGGCTCTGTGCTACTTTTTGTACATGAGACAAAGGTAAGGCACAAGCCACATGTTTACCTTGGTACTTTGTTTGAGGGGGACAAAACCCAGGATCAGAGCTGATGTTGTGTTACAATACACCCTGCTCGACCAACCAGTGGCAGAGAGGCAGAGGGTGCGTAGAGTAAAATGCTAACAAATACTTGAATTAATATAAAAACATTGTATTTTCAGTAATAACATATTGCAAATTCATTCCTACATACACCATAATTGATAATCTCTGCAGACTAAGATAACAAGAGAAGTAAGAGAAGGATAGAGTCATTGGCAATTTTTGCAAGAAAATGTCAACAAGTATGCTTGAGATTTTTACAGTCTTTTAAAGAAAATTACAACAAGGTATGCCACCATACATCTTTGCATCAATTTCTTGTATATGGAGAAAATTGCAATAGTTAAAAATTCAAGACTTGCAACATGTCCCAGTAATTCATCTATTTCATAAATAAAAGGAGAAAGGTCATACTATGAATGGTAAAATACTAGTTAAACTAATCTTATTCATGTTTAACACATTAACACTGATTTCCCATTTAAAAAACCAAAACCACAAAACCCTTGTATGTTCTACTGTGCTTATTTTTTTAATACGGATTTTTTTACCCATTTCAGAGTTATTCAAAAGTATCTATTAAATTTCATGTATAGAGATAAGAAAAAGGAGGAGAGAAGAAAAGAAAAGAAAAGCTGACTATGGGAAAAAAGTAAAAAAGCACCAGGAAAAAAGTAATAATTAGCAGACATAATAATCTGAATATGAATTTCAAATGTATTTGTACTTCTCTGAATAGCTTCTGAGGCAATATTTTTTTTTCAAAATTAGTTTCTTCACTACTTGTGATATTAATCAATTTCTTTCATTTTCCATGATATCAGAATTATTAACTTAGTCACTATTAAACCATATGATAGTTTCTCTAGGAAATGTAGCTGAGTGTTATCTGGGAGTTGGGTTTGCTTTGTTATTGCCATCTCAGAGAGTTTTATACAGTGAGAATTAACCTTAGAATGGGACAAGTGTTGGCAACTCTTGAAGCATTTATCCTTCTCCAATATAAGTGACAAAATTTTGGCCCTAAAAATAATCTCTGCAAGGTCCCCTGGGATGCAGAAATAGGCAATTAATATGGAAATAGAGCCTCTCTTTCAGGTGCCTGCACTGATGTTCATCCCTCCTGTGCTGCCGGAGTTAGGGACAGCTGGAGCAGAGACACTGCCTCTGAACTTCCCCCAGGAGCACATGCAATCTGGCCTCCAAAACACAGTTTCAATTTTCTCCATGGAATTTTTAACTGTAATCCCACTTCTCTGACAGGAAGTATTTTTTCAGTAAACTGCCCTCTCTAACTCGGTGCCTCACCTCCAGCTTTCACTTTTAGTACAGGAAATCTTGATTGGAATATCAGCATTTAAGGCCATTAAAGCAACATGTTATTTACAGGCAAATGATATTATCACTTTTATGCCTTGCATGCTTATTTAAATTGAATCATGGAATTTATGTATACACTCAGATATAAACTCAAGCTTGGGAAAAAAAAAAAGAAAAGAGTTCTCTGGGGTAATCTAATAGCAAACACCATATGCTGTTCTTCTGAGCTGAGAATGATGAGACATATTCTTGAAATTTCATGATTGTACAGTGTCCATGGATAATTATATAAGGAAAATTTGTATGACATATGATATATTATAAGAGTACTTGAAGCATATCACTAGTACCGAAAGGGAAAAAAAAATCTCAAGAATGTCAATTTTTCAGAACAATATATTAACCTTAGCTGAAATAACCCCTCGATTTAAACCACTGCTGCTCTAGTATCTTTCTAGTGATCACCTTTTTAAAAACATTATTTTCAAAATGACACTCCTTCCCCCCACCCCCTTGTATTTTTCTAAACACATTTCTATATCCAGGTCCCCTGTCAGTATATTTGAGATCAATTTCCATGCAGTTACACTTATGGCATGATCGTGAATGCAAGGTTATACATTTTTACATGCCTGCAAATTCCCTAATCACTAATTTTCTGACATTTGTCTGTGAACATTCAAATCATATACTTATCATGCTTGCTTAGAATTTTTTACTTGCTTAAATAATCTACTAATGATATTTTATCAAATCTGACCTTTGTCAAATTACAAGCAGTTTTAGAATGATTTTTTTCTTTAAATACTGAAGGGGGGCTAGGAAGAAAAAAGCATATCACCATCAAGAGAAGTTATTTTTACCTTTAAAAATAAAACACCAAGTATTTATATTCAGAGATTTACTCAGTTGCATTACTGTAACTTTGGTGCTTTATAGTCAATGGATCTACTTGACTATGCCATATAAGAAGATTCAGGTTGGAAGGCACTTCTGAAAGTCACCTGGTCTATTCCTCCTGCTCAAGCAGGGTCATTTAAATCCCATTACCTGAGGCAGTGTCCAGATAGCCTTAGAATATTACCAGGGATGGAGACTCTACAACCCCACTGGGCAACTTGCTTGGTCCTCCACACAGTGAAAAAGTGTTTCCATGTGTTCAGAGGGAACCTTCTGCATTAGGGCCCATTGCTCGTTGTCCTGTCACTGGGTGCCACTGAAACAAGCCTGACTCTATCCTCCTGGCATCCTTCTTTTCAGAATTTCTACACATTATTGAGAGCCACCCTGAGCTTTCACTTCCCCAGGCTGAGCAGTCCCATCTCTGTCAGTCATTCCTTATGTGAGAGGTGCTGTAGCCCCTTCATCATCCTTGCTGCTTTCCAAAATAGCCATAAGGACCATCAAAGACACAAAGGAGCTTCAACAGCCCCATCATGACCTCCTCTCTGAGTCCCTGGCAAGCAACAAACCTTCCTGAGCAGAAGATAACATCAGAAGACAGGGACCTTCATTCCTGTGTGGAAGGAGACTCCCACTGCCATCCCTCACTACTTCCCCATGGAGCAGCTGTGGGGCTCAGGCCTGAGCAATTCAGGCACTTTCTACCCCCGAATCAAGCATGTAACAGGTGTGTGTTTAATATGAACTGACATTCTAGTCAAAGAGCAGGGATAAATCACTGTCAGTTTATGGGGAAGGATGCATCCATGTGTCAAACCCTCAGGAAAGGCAATTAAAACTCACGTGAACAATGCATCCTAATGAATGCCAGTGTCTGTTGGGCCCTTGGAAAGATGTCAGGAATAAATTGTTGCAATTTGGAGGACTGAGCTGTATCCAGCTTCTGGACTTCAGGTTAAGCTACACAGCATAAGCAAGAAAATCTTTCTTGCATGTGTGGTTGCATCTAGTGTTTGCTTCTTTGAGGTTCAATACCTTTGCAAAATGTATCCTGTATCAATTTAGAAACAGTATGTCAACATTGCAGCTAACTTTGCTGTTTAAAATATTTTGTTTTATCTACATATTTTCTGTTAGATTTATAAATCTTTGACCCCTGATTACAGCTTGTTTCTAAACAGCAGTAGCTTCTAGAAACATTCCAACACCAAATAGACCATAATAACAGAGATAGTATGTACAATCAAGAGGCAAAGTAGCACAATTATCCAGAAAGATCAGTCTTGCTGTTTGTATAAAGTCACAGTGGATCTAGTGTTGTCTGTTCTGCAAATTGTTTGGACCACAGACACCTCATCTCTCAGCTGAAATGGAAATATTTTGCTGCCACTTTGTCATTCAACCAACGGCAAGGCATACATAAAAATAAATTTTTTGGCCAGAAGTGAATGATGTAAATGTTAAATAGTCATCACATATTCAATATGCTACTTTAAAAAAAAAAGTAAATAAATTAAAAAAAAACCCCAATAAAATCCTGGAGGTTTTGTGTTTTTTTGAATATTGTAGAACTTATAAGTTCATCTCTGCACACATTATGCCTTTTCTCCCAAAAGTCAAAGGGAATTTTCAGCACGTGAGACCTTGCATGCCTTCAGTACAGGGAGGTCAGTGACATTTCTGGGTTCTGTGGAACAGCATCTGTTAAGGTTGGCTACATTACCATCACTTCCACCAAGAGCGTGAGGAGCCAGGATGGTTTTGGTGGAAGCAGTGGCATTCCCGCTCCACACCTTGGCACAGCAGCCCTGAATAAATGCATCTCTTGGCCTGTGGAAGCTGCTGCAGTCAAAACTGTGACAGCAACTCCTCTTTAAGCCCCACATTCCCTGTATGCTTTGGAAAGGAGGTGGCACTTGAGGGAAGCCTGCTTTCACTCATGGAAGGCAAGGGGTAGTTCTCATGTAGGTTTTCATGAATCAAAACTGACAAAAACTGTATAGATCAGGCAAGGAGTGACTTAACATCTTGTGATGCTGTGCAGATTTATTGCCTGCTTAATATAAATCATGTCTGTCTTGAACTACAATTCACAAAAATCTCAACATGCAGCAGCATATGTAGATATTTTATCTGCATCTGAGTTAGGATGGCAAAATTAAACTTATTATTGCAAAAAGCAGAAATCAACATGAGCTTGCCTTCAATTTTCATCTGAAGATTTAGGGTAGCACTTAATAGTAGAATTTGTTTTTTTGTCAAGTTGTATGATTTTACTGACATGCCAGAAATTTTTTTAAAGTAACTAAATTTTTTAAAAGTAACCTAATTCTGAACTGTTGCTCCACAAATGAAGTTATTGTTGTCTGCTACAAACACAACAAAATAAATTAAAAAGCCAGCCCTTACTTCTGACTAGTAATCTTCCTTTTCCAAACCAATAAATTTTTTTTTATCACAAAGAACTATAAAATGCCTGAGATATGAGGTTTAATTAGAGTTTTGACTTAACAGTAAAATGCTGCCATTAGTCAAAATGAATAATACAGTGAATATACTCTGTCATAATTGAATACATAGATATAATTCTTAATATTATAAAAATAATATAATAAAATTAATATAAATTAAATAGAAATTAATATAATTACATAGAACAAATCTAAAATATTATAATAAAATTAATAAAAATAATATAAAAATCCTGTTATTTACTAAAAAATTGTTACATTTCTACATGCTGTCAGACTCTGTAAACCACTTTCCTAAGTAATAGAAAGCTGAAAGGTATGTGAAGTTAAGGTACATTTGTGGCTTCCATTAATATAATGACACCTTTCAGAAGGACTCAGGTCAATAAAGTGTTCATCTACCTTCTCTCCTTCCCTGTCAGCAGCTCCTGATCCACCAGCAGTGTCACATTACTCAGTTCTGCTTCCAGTTTCAATTCCTTATTATTCTTGGGGCTGTCTGCAACAAATAGGCAGCACAAACCATGGACTAGGCAACACAGAAAGAGTGTACAGGGAGTTTTTCTGAATTCTTTGAGAGCTCTTTCTGGCTCAGTGACCACCTGCACTCCCAGATGGAGCAACTGCAATGGGTTTGACCTCACTCCAGAGCAATATGAACCCAAGCATGTATTCAACTGCTTCTCCATGGAGTGAATTTGAGCTCTCAAAAGAAGGGAAGAAGCCATGTGAACTGACCCCAGGCATTACATGATCTAACTTGTAGAATTTTATGGACTGAGACAAGAGCATAGTCCTTTGGCTCCATATCCATGTAGTAGAAATTACAGCTCTTTTTATGACACTCACCTTTGGCAATTAAATACACCTTATATACACTTTCGGGTGAAAGGTAGGGGTTTTGCTATTAATATCACTTATTTTCGTAAGTAATCAATGGACAGAAGTGGATGTCCTCAGATCCAAGGCACTAAGCTGACCCTTTGAAGCTAGATGAGCACAGCAATATTGCCTAAAAGTGCTCTAGGAGTTCCTGCCAGAGGAGACTACTAGCCAGAGGGAACACTGCATTTGCTAATGCTAATGATTTTAGAGAAAGGGACAAGGGGTGAATTGCATTGACTTGTGCACATTGTGAGTTATAAACATGAAAAAAGAGGAGAGAAAATGTGAAAGCAGAAAGAATAGCAGACAATATGGTAGTTAAATATCTGTGTATAGGAAGGCAGAAAAACCCCAAATAAATATATATGAGTTATACATTTGATTGCAGGCAACTGCAATGCCATACCACAGAGATTTGCATTAATAATATTTTAAAGATAATAGAAACAATTGTTGAAGATTAATGACAAAAAAGGAAATAAATGAGGACAGGAATAGCAAAAGGGTCTGTGCTTTTAAATATTCAGAGATGGTTTCAGAGTAGAATGCTATTATTAATAAAAAAAACCATGTCTTATTCTATATTTAATTTATCAATATTTCCCTTAAACTGTCAAGGAAAGCTTTGGAAGGTCAGAGATGTTTAAGACAGAGATTTAATTTGTCATCAACTTTTGGGGTTTTTCTTCCAAATGATATTGCCCTTTGATCATGTAGCACAGTGGCTACTTAGAGATAACTGGCCAGCTGGTGCAAATTCTCAAACGAGCCTTTAAAATGAATTAAATTCTTTCTATTATTTCAGTGTGAGTAAGGCTCATGCACAGCCTTTGTATTAGGTTGGCAGTCTTCCAGATACTTTCCTGCATTTGTCTATATTATTCCAACATATTTCATTGTAACTCTTCTGTTCTGGAATTGTGTGGATAAAGCTGATTGTGGACCCCTTGCCTTTGCACCTTCCAAGAGACAAGTACTTAAAAATGTCATATGTACTGGGACAAGATAAATACACTCTTGCAGAACAACAGCCACTACAATAAAAAAGACTAGGACATCAAATATGAAAAAAAATAAGTACATTCTCTACAGTGTATTCAGTGGGGCAAAGGCAAGAACCTCAAAAAAACACCTTGATACTGTCTTTTCACTCTTATTTTACTCGGACAGCATTCCAGATAGCTACACTATAGGGAGGAGCTGGATACAACATCCCTTTCTAGAGACCATCAGGTCTCTGGAAAGAGAAGACAGCACCTGGAGTGGGGTCTGGCAATGCCCCCAGTTCTTTAGGCAGTTCCTTAGTCAGTTTTTTTATTCAACACTGCCTAGGGCAGATGGGTTGCAGATAACCAAGATTACTATAGCCCTGTGTTATGGGAAAGTCAGATAGAAATTAGATTGCTTAATTGATATTTAACTACAGATAAAATTAAGGCATTGATACACTATATATATGATAGGGATCATATAACACAGACTTTGAATGGTTTTTATATATGCTCAGAATGACAATCATGCTAAAGGATGTTAGTCCTAACACAGGAAAGAGATCTCTGAGCTCTTGGCAGTTCTTTATGGTTCAGCAGGCCAGAGTCGATTCCCAATATATCAATTGCTGGCTCACTGTCAAGGGTTGACCCTGAATGCCCACCAGGCGCCCACCAAATGCTCTATCAATCTCCTTTCCTCAGCAGGACAGAGGAAGAAAATACAGTGGAAAGGCTTGAAGGCTGAGGTAAGGACAGGGACATCACTTACCAATTACTGTCATGGGCAAAACAGACTCAGAGGAAATGAATTCAATGTTCTGCGAACTAATAAGACAGTAGGACAGTAAGGAATAAATACAAAGTTAAAACCACCTTCTCCCCAGCCCATTCTTTCCAGGATCAGCTGCACCCCTGACTCCCTCCATCCTCACAAGTGTCACAGGAAGGTAGAAAATGGGACCTGTGATCATTTCATAACACTTCATCTCTGCTCTTCTGGTGCTCTTCCCCTTCTCCAACATGGCACCTTTAACATGACATCCAGTCTTTCACAAAGCTCTCCAACATGGGTCCTTCCAACAGGCTGCAGTTCTTTAAGAGATGCTCCAGAAGGGGAGAATGTTTTCATTAAAGAATTTTATTGCCATTGGGCAGTAACTTTTCCCCTCTTCTTAAATAATGTTATTTCTGAGATACTATCATCATTGCTGTCGGGCTCGGCCTTGACCAGGGGCTGGTCCCTCTTGGAGCCAACTGGCAATGGTTCTCTTGGACACGGAGGAAGTTTCTGGCACCTTCTCACAGAAGCCACCCCTGTAGCCCCCTGGTACCAAAACTTAGCCACATAAACCATCCATCTATCCATCCATCCCCCTTATCTGGGAATTATGCATTTAAGAATAAACTTTAAAATCCACAGTCCTCACATAATCTTCACAAACCTCACTCATATCAACAAAAAATAATTCTGTGCTTCAGAATCATCATCACAACACCAAATAAAACTGGACAATTTATACACAATCTGACACTCCTCCTTTTACCACAATTATGAGAACTGAAAGTTCTCTAGGATCTTTTCACTTTCTAATATTTTTCAGTCCATATTTTGCTGATTACATTTCTCAATTACTATGTTTGTTTGAATTTGTAATGCCAGCTGTTGGATGCCAAAAAAAAGGGCCATGGGGAGCTGACCTTGCCTGGATGCCAGTTGCTCACTAAGATACTCCATGACTCCCTTCCTCAACAGGACAGGAGGAGAGAAACTAAGATAGGTAAAACCCCATAGAAAAAGACAAAGGCAATTTAACAAGACAAAGAAAAGGCTGAATATGGAAGAAAAGGAATACAGAAGATTTTATTCACTAATTCCCATCAGCAGACAGTGTCCAGGTACTTCCCAGAAAGCAGGGCTTCAGCACAGATATTCATTTCTCTGGAGACAAATGTCCTAATAAAGTTTGTCCTCCCTCTTTCTCCTCTCTCTTAGCTTTTATATCTGAGCAAATGCTGCCTGATATCGAATATCCCTTTGGTCAGCTTGGGTCATTTCTCCTGGCTGTGACCCTTCCCAAGATCTTACCCACTCCTACTTTACTGGGGGAGGGTAGCCTTGCTGGTGTGTTGGAGAGACGGCCCTGGTGCTGTGGCAGCACTGCCCAGAAGGACCAGAATGCTTGCTGATACAGAACTGAGTGACATTTCATACTCCATTATAATTCTGGGGATCTTGGAGATCCCACAGGATTCCAGGGCATACCATGACAAGATATACATGACTTTGGGTCACTTCTCTGTCCTTTGAATGAGAGAACTGCTTCCTTTCAGTTGCTTATATCGCATCTCTGATGGAAGTGCTTCTCAGTCTAGTGCAGGAGGAATACCAACCTATTAAACCTATGAAAGGTATTTTCCAACCTAAATGATTCTATGATTTTATGATACCCACAAACCAGGATTTCTGTTCAGCATTTGCTCTTACTAGTGACATACAAATTCAGTTGTGGTGAGACTGTAGGAGTGACACACAAGCAGTTCCAAAATTTTATCTGATATTAAAAAAAAACAAACCAAAAAGACAGAAAAGAAAGAAAAAAAAAGAAAAAGAAAAAATTACTTGACATAAGTGCCCAGAAAATTAGGTAGCAGATGACTTATGTTCTGGAAGATAATGAGAAGAGATTACAGAAGAAATGAAATGTTTTATCAGCGTTCCCATGGAAACTGAAATAGGTGCAATAACAAGCTTTTAAATTTCACCAAGTTTCCTAAGAACATAAAGTTGGATTCTGCTAACAGCCAAGGCCAAAAGCCTCCTGGTTTAGTCAGAATAGTGTTCAGTCCCCCTCAGTGTTCAACCTCCCAGTTTATGCCTAAGAAGGAGAAAGGGAGAGCCTTGCTGTGGGGAGATAGACAAGTGATAAAGGAGAAGGACAGGGAATACCCAAAAGCAATTCCAAGACAATAATTTTTCTGCAGATTATGCTAAAGAAATATTTTTACAGGCATCACAGCCACTAGCATTGTCAGAACCTAGTGATATCCTTCATCCTGCAGTGAACTCTGCTTTCTGAAAGCAAGAGCTCCCTCCACAGGCTTTTGACCAGAAGCCTGGTTGATAACCTGGAATTGGGAAAATGATGAGTTCTAAAACTCCCACCCTGTTCTTCAGACACGACATTTCCACTAGGCAAGGAATAATTACTGTAAGTCTTCAGCTTCCTGTTTTTCAAGTTGTAATCTTGCATGAGTGCCTCTTACTGCTATAAAATTTGAAAAGCCTTTTTTGTTTATAGTGTGCCAATCTAAAGTTTGGCTTGTTTTGCCTTTTCTTCTTCTGACTGACAGTTTATGCATCTAATATCATTAATACTTCCACTGTTTTCTAAAACAGTAATTTTTGCAATAGGAGAATGAAGTTTCATTAAAAAATTTTCGCATGCTGTCATAGAGAATTAAAGAGAAAGTATTTGAAACTGTCTAGTCTTTTAAGAGGAAAAGTCTAACATGACAAGATCTCTGCATCTCATGTACAATACAATATGCCATACTGTACAAAATACAGTTAGCTTTAATGCTACAAGGGAGACATTGCTCAGCATATTCACAGCTGAGTTTAGATTTTTATTTCCCTCTCAGTTTTAGAGGTACTTTGGCTATGGCAAAACAGGCCTTTTCTCTATCCAAATGTTCAAAGATTTAATTAAATAAGGATGCTAAGACAAACTAATTTGGACAAATGAAAAGGACTTAGATAAATTAACCTTGTATTCAGAAGTCACTGAGCACTAAGTCTCAATTTTTCATTAGCAAAATCAGCTGCTCTCTTCTAAAAAACCTTCCACTTACTATTTTCCTCTAGGCTGTGATATATCAGTGTTAGTGAATCTCTGACAGTAGAAAGTGCATAGTAACCAAATCAAGGTATGCTGAAGAAATAGGCTTCACAGGGGTACAAAGCTGGGGAATTGCCATACAAGTTCACTAAAGTGCCCTTGCCAAGGACTATGATCTTGCAAAGGTATCAATAAACACCTAAAGACATTATTTTCATTGTCACGCTTTTGCTAGGTTCCTTAGATCTTGGTCTACCCCAAAATTTCAAGTACATATCAAAGACACACCCCTCTTCCTCTCCCACTCCTACTGTCACACGATAAGAGAACACCATAAATACCTCTCTGAGCATTTCTGGCTATATGCCCAAATATCTTCCTTCCAACACCAGCCCCACCCCAAACACAAGAAGCTTGCAGTGTTGTGATAACCTCAAGATCTTTTCAGGTGGTGTTGCTTTCCACATGACTGCACCTGACTTCCCTATTCCCATTTGATTAATATAATGTAATTTAAATGTGCTACATCATGTCAGTCTTCTCTGTAGAAATCAGTGGCCTTCCAGTACCTGAAGGGAGCCCACAGGAAAGATGAAGAGGGACAATTTACAAGGGCCTGGAGTGACAGGACAGGTGGAATGGCTTCAAACTGTCAGAGAGTAGGTTTAGACAAGATATTAGGGAGAAATTCTTCTCTGTGAGGGTGGTGAGGCACTGGCACAGGTTTCCCAGAGTAGCTGTGGGTGCCTCATCCCAGGCAAGCGACGAGGCCAGGTTGGATGGAGCTCTGGGCAACCTGGTCTAGAGGTTGGAACTCAATTATCTTTAAGGCCCCTCCAACCTAGGCCACGATAAGATATCTGCATACATTTTGCAGCCAGTCTGATAGAAACCCCCAGTGGAGACCTTGAAAATGTCCAATGTTTGTCAGTGATAATATGAACGATGGAGTAGAGACTCTACCTGCATTTTAGGTGATGCCAGGCTGGGTGGAGTGCTTTCTGAATCAATTTAAAAAGTAAAATACATTTATCAGAGTGGAACAAGATTGCAAAATCCCTCACTGGGAGAAGTATTTCTCCTGAGGAGGCTTCTCAGACTTCAGCTGAACACAAGTGCAGAGGTGCCTCTGCTGACAGAGGAAAATAATTGTTCTACACATATAGAAAACAAGAAGAACCAAACAGCCCAGTATCAGATGTTCCATCAATGTGTTGGAACAGCTCAATGGCAGTTTATAAATATTGCTACAAAAATAAATGAATGAAACAACTGAAAAGAAAAGAAAAAAAAAAGGGAAAAAAAGACACATTTTAAGATTCTGAGATTAAATACCAGCAGATGAAACATTTCAGTCTCAATGAGTAATGTGTCTTGGAATGCAAATGATCCAACAGAAATGTAGCATATCAGGGCGGTATGCTTTTCATAGGGAAGGAAATAAGCACAATTTACTCACACTACTATTCAATAATTACTTGTAAAAAAGGTGTCAGGTTGGGAAAACAATGTTAAATAAATACATGCAGTACGCACTACTGCATCTTTACAGAAATAATGATATATTATATAATTATGATATAACAACAAGGAAATCTGAAGGCCAACACCTCAAAGGACATTAGCCCAAGAAATTTCCAGTAAACCTAGAAGAGCAAAATTTTAATCAACTCTGATAAACTACCACCAATAATAAGGATGGGATAACAATTCTGCATTTTTGATTCTTGTATATTTTGCAGTTATCCTTTCAGGTATTATACTTGTGTAGTAAAAGCTTTGCTGAGTCTGCTGAGTTCAACAGATATTGACCTAACTTTTTGATCCTGTCTGAAATCAGCTTCTAATTTCATTACAAGGCTGTAAAAATTTAATTCTGCTTGCTTGAACCTGCACACCTCTGATTCTGCATAAGAGAATGCTTGTATGAGAATAGCTTTTACAGTAAATATAATTAACTAATTTCCCTTGAAAAACACAAGATTTTGATGCTTTTGATATTTTACTGGGGGCTTTGAATAACTGTAGGTCTTTCAGATTTCAGAGTCATTCTTTTTAAATGAAAGTATACCAAGAGTTAAAAAAGATTTTGCTTTCACATTTTAATGCACCTAGAAAATATTCCTGTAACATAATTTCACCTCATTACTTCAATGATGTAATTGAATAGAAACTCAATCAAATCCATTTCAATTAATTATTAATATTTACAGGTGAAAATCTAGAGAAATTGACATGCATTTTATACAGACTTAAGGATGTCTGAGACATCCAATTCAAGCTATACACTAATTTCTGAAATACTACAGGACAGGTACAGTTTCAGTTAATTTCAGCACACATTCTGCCATATCCAAGATTTTTGCATGTCTAAGGTGTCTTAGCTCTGCCCCATTTGTCCCAGCTAGCTTGTCTTTAAGAATAAAGCTTAGCTTTCAATTATGAAAGCTGACCTGAAAAACAGATTTTTTCATTTGCATTGATGCAGTATTTGTGGCAGCAGAAAGAAATCCAACAATATGCCTTTTAAATACCCTGCAGAGAGCAAACTTCCCTTAAATTCTGTGAGGCACCCAAACCTTGCCACAGCTCCAACACATCTGCAAAGCAGTGCCTCCCATAACGACCTGTTATGGTTTAACCACAGCCAACAACTAAATCCCACTCAGCCATTTAGCTATTTTCCACACTGAGATGGGGGAGAGAATCAGAAGGGCAAAAGGTAGAAAACTTGTAGGTTGAAATAAAGTTGGATAGGAAAGCAAGAGCTGCATAAATCAAAGCAAAACAATGAGTTCATTCAGTGCTCCTCAAGGGCTGGCAGGTGTTCATCATCCCCAGGAGAGCAGAAGTCCATCACACAGAACAGTGTCTTGGGAAGGAAAAACACCATCATTCCAAGCACACCATCACTCTCTTCTTTATCCTTCTTCTCTCCTCAACTATATATACTGACCATGGTGCATTATAGCACAGACTGTCCCTTTGGTCGCATGGGGTCAGCTGTCCTGGCTGTGCCCCCTCCCAGCGTCTCGCGCACCCCTAGCCAACTTGATGGTGGGGTGCTATGGAGGTGATGCTCACCATTATCTAGAATATCCCTGTGTTATCAACAGTGTTTCTGGCACAAATACAAACCACAGCCCCATACTAGATACTGTGAAGATTAACTCTACCCCAGCCAAAAGCAGCATGACCCTATTACATCCAAACTGCCTTTTCACTCTTTGTTTTATGACACAAAACAAAGCTCTAAATATAAAACTGTATTTGTTTGCATAATCATTTTACAAACTAATACTTTCATTGTGAATAACTCGTGATAAAGTTTATAGCATGCTTATACTCAGTTAATCCATTATTACCAGTGAAAGCCAAACATGGGTTAAACACTTTCTAACACAATGAAAAGCAAATCTAGGATTATTTAAATAGCTGAAGCTTTGGATACCAAGATTTTCTATCAACACAGATTGCTCATTATATTATTAATGCAATAGACTTTGTGAACAAAAGGAGTAATGATCAAGTACATTGCCTTCAGGTTAGCTGTGAGTCCAGACATAGGGAAATGAGATTGCAAAGAGGAAGGAGAAAAAAAAAAGTCAAAGGCAGATTGAGTTGTGAGTTACATACATATTTTGCTTAGCTGTTAATGAGCACTTCCTATTGCAATTGTAGTTTATCTAACTACATGACAAGCAGAGAAGGCTTACTTAACAAACAGTTTAATATTAAGAAGATAGATCTTCTGTGGGTTTTTTGTCTCTACTAAAAAGAAAACTAAATTGTATAAGCCATTTTCAGATAAACTGGTTTTCAACAGTCAGTGAGGAAGCATGTGTTAATTTGCATGACCTATTATCTCTGGTATCTATTTGTTTGTGGTCTTTGCTTTTAGAAGAATTGGCATTAATTATAAGTATGGAAGTAATTTGAAATGTCAGTTCAGAATTTTACAGCTTGGAACAGCTCATCCTTCAATAATTAAGTCAATAAAATTAACTTAATTTAATTTAAACAGCAATGCTTCTTTTTAGACCTTACAGAGTGATTACAATTAGTATTCATAATTAGTATTTTATTGATGTCCATACACTGGATTGCCAGGTGTCATCAAGATACACTGATGATTGGAAGTAATTTGATAAACATTCAGAACTGTTGCATTAATGGCATGCCTCCCAATTATGCATTGAGTTAATGAATGCATTTAAATGTTATGGAGATGAATTTAAAGGACAGCTCAGCCTTAATTACTATACCATTTCCTCCCTCTTCCCATTCTAATTATAACTTCAGTAGTTATCACCTTTTAGTTTACAAATATCACATTCCTCTGTAAATGCAGAAACAGAATATTTATGTTATTTTTATTCTTTTTATTTTTAAGGGCACACAGTGCTTAAATAACAAGGAGTCATTTCTCTGTAAACTAAAGACTTCTAGAAATTGAGAAATTATTTTTTACCAGACCTCCCTCAATCATATTTAATTTTCTTAAAGACTAACAGGCAGGACAAGGCAAGAGAGTAAGTGAAACCCTTTCAAGTAATATCTTAAGTTTCCTCCCCTATTCATTAAAGAATGCTGAGAAATAATGGAAGAGTTAGCATCACTGACCAGCAGGTTTTTTGAAAGTGTGTACAGGCAGGTTGGGGAAATCTTTGCATCTCTCTTTCACTGCAATTTAACATCATGGGGATGACCCTGAGTGCTTTGAAATCTATGGCTCCCAAAACCCACAGTGGTTTTGCTCTCACATGGAAATGATTTTGCCTTAGAAACATCTGTCATTACCCATGCTTCCACTGAAGAGTATGGTGAGGAAGACAGTAGTCCTGAACACAGCGAATCCCCTGGAAGTGTATTCTCTTCTCAGCACATGCAAACCTAGGTTTTAAGGAAAAACAAAGAAAAATTGCTATCTCTGAGGGACAGAGATGAATCATCAGCTACCAGATGGCTAATTCATGGCTGTAATTTCTTAACTTTGACGTGTTTAAAGGGAAGACTGATGGAAACGGATGCCAGGAAATATTCCTATAAAAGTTGACTATGCCATTAGAAGATACTTTCCAAACCACAAAACCTACCCTAGCACAGAAAAGAGACTTAGGAAGAATATGAGGGGTTTGCAATCACAGGTTCTGGAACTGTATAAGAAAGACACAGTTTGCACAAATCCCTTAACAGATTATAAAACTGGAAGGAACAGAAGTGTGTGATGTCCAAGGGCATTATGACATTTCAGCCTGCCAAAAATAATCTGTTGTACTTCTCAATATCTTTAAATTTCTTAGAGCTTTAGAGGTCCTGACCGTGAGCACTATCTACACAGAAATAGAGTAAAAGGAATATTAAAAAAACATGACCTGAGTAGAGCTTAAAATTTATTAATTGCTACCTTGTCTAATTCCCTAATTTCTCTCTCTCTCCTTCCTTGTTCAGTTTTTCTATCTAGTTTCTCACAAAGTTCTCAAAGATTTTGAGAGGGTACTTTTTTTTTTGTTTCTGGGTTTTTTGGCTATTGTTTCCGAAGTATATTATTGAGAGTGGAGAACAGGAAATCTTGAGAAGAGAAAGATCAAATTTGGTGCTTCACTATAGAAAAAGAAATTATGGTTAAAGGTAGTGGAGACCCAAGACAGTGTCCCTAAAAAAAGATTTAAATGCTATCTACTCCCACCCTTGCACAGCTATGGCAGCGCTGTCTGTTGTGAGAGACTCCCTCCTGTGCTGAAAAGGCAGCGTCTGGAAGACAGATACCTGCACAAGTGGTACCAAGAACCGGCTGAGACAACACCAATTCAGTATCCTACTTGATGTCCCTGCTCCTAAATTATATATCTGTCCACACTGAAGAAATAGGACGTGTACAAAAGCAAGTGACCTGACAGGAAGATTTACTTATTAGACTATGCAGGCTTCTCACTGCACTTATGTAAATCCTTGTAAATAAATCCTTTGTCCCATGCACTTGTGTAATTTTTTGAAGTGCAGTGAAAAGGAGGACAAGCGTATTCAGCCTTCATAATTTGCTATGACAAACATGGGATTTCTTCTTGTTCAAACATGTCGACATGTGAGAGAACTGTGGGTGTGTGTTCAATGCCTTCCCACCAGTCACGAAAAGTCTTGGATGTGCACCACTCATCAGAAATCAGGAGCATCCTGGAAAACAAAGGCTGTACTAGTCCAACTTGCCTAACTTTACTGAAAAGGTAGGATGAGAAAAGAGATCTAAATGCAGATTTTTCCAATTTTAAAAAGTGATTACCATTGCATTTAAACAGGATTTTCTATTCATGGCTAAGCCACAAGTCTCAGTAATGCAAGAAGAGGCTCAAACTGACTCTTCTATTGCACTTAGAATCATCTCTGCTTTACCCTCCTACATTAAAGTGCAATTTATCTTTCAGCATTTGAGTTTCCCTTAAGAGCCTGTATTTTAGACCAAAAAACCCATTGCATTTTACTAACTAGCGCTGTACTGAATGTGACAAAATCACGATCCAAAGATATTCTAAAAGCTCTGAAACCAGACAATTAACAAAATGACTACTGCTTTTAAAAAGCAAACGTACCTTCGGAAACCTTACCTAAAAGTATTTGAATTCTGAGGTGGGAAATATTGGGTGCTACATAGGCCACTAGTAAAAGTACAAATAAAATTGCCTAGACTCAACACAGGTGTCAAATTAATGCAGCGTAACATCACTGTGTTTTAGGTCAGAATTTATTTTAGAAGGCATCTCTCCCATTTTTTATTAAATATGCATTAAAAAAAAAAATGAGTAAATTACTGTAAGACTAGAATCCTAAACACTGAACATATTTACTTGTTGCCTTAATATATTCCCAAGCTGGCCAAAAAACCTAAATAGTATGTTAAAAGTCATGTGAGATTTTCTTACAGTTTCTAGAGTTTATGTCTTTTCCTAAAGTCAGTTGGCAAACGTGCCTTTCTGGAGCATCAAGATACTAAAGTTTGGAACAGCAAAAATTTAGTGTAGGGCCTTATAAAGGGGAAGGGTTTCTTGTGTTTGCCTCTTTAATCAAGATGGTCTTTTGCGCTTTTTTGCTCACGCACAAGCAAACGCACTGGAATGGTTTGGCCATGTCTACACATATAACATAGAAAGAAAAAAAAAAAGAGACATGGCAGCTGTCAGGTCCTCACCACATTTTGTGAGTTTGTTTACTGCTGGCAAATCACCTATAGTATGGTCCTACCAAGGTGAAGACTTTCTTGCCTTATTACAGAGAACATTTCTACATTTTACTACTGGGAACATCATCTTGGAATTGCTATCCTGAAAATGGTACTCTCCACTACCAGTACAAGCCAGTCTTAACCCCTGTTAAACACATATTTGCACATTCCCTCTTGTAATTTATTCATGCAGATTTTTTGTATTTTTTTACAAAGCTCTACAGAATTCACTGAATTCAGAATGAAGGTTTTTCTTATGAACCTCTCGTATTCCGTTCTAGCACGAGGCCCTTAAATGATGCAATTTGAAGCTAATATTTCTATTAGTTTCAAGTTCATCAATATTCAACAGTTTCAAATTTATAGATATAAGCCTATCTAAAAGAACAAAAGCCCCAACCCACAGAATTCAACTCCCCAGTTTGTTACAAGCTGAGATTTATGCTCAAATTCCGTGAAACATTGTGCAAACAGTAAACCATTCTTGGCTGTATTTCTTTTTCCCTTGTAAACCAGCCTGTGTTTTGGCTTTAATCCCCTGTATAAAATCAAAATGTAATAACAAGCTCTTTGAGCAAAATGTCATTCTGTCTAGTAACTGAAGCTGCAGCACCAAACTGTGCTAAGTAGATCACTGACAGTTCAGCACTGTCAATAAATGACAGTATTGGTATGAGTAATGTGTATACTTAAGGCTACATGTAATGGGAATAAAGTGTTCTTCTATTGTCAAAAGTGTATCATTTCAGAATCTTCATAGCAGAAACTTGCTCAATAGCTCACAGCAGGCTGGCAGACAAGGGAGCCAGCAGATAAAGACCAGCCCAGTGACAGGTATAACTGTTACATATTTTTGGAACATCATGATATAACTGCAACCTTATTAGATAAATAGAAGTAAAAGGGAAAAAGAAAAAGAAAAAAATACCTTTGAAAGGAATTGCCTCAAGCTCACAGACAGCAGTACATGTACTGAAGACAGTGTAATTCTTGACCCAATGACAGAGGGTTGGTGACAATCATAATGAAGAAAGACTGGTTTTGGTCTCATACCAAAAAAACCAAACAAATACTACTACTTTCTCAAAAAAAAAAAAAAAAAAAAAAAAAAAAGAAAACCTGGCCAATTTTCATAAAGTTATTTTAAAAATCATATAGAGTACCATGACTATATATATTCAGCCCGTTGAATGCTTCTGATGATATTCAAGTATCAGGCCTGATAATGAGAGCTGAAGTTCTGGAAGTCATTCTGTTTTCTTACACAAGCCCCTCTCTTCTTCCCCTAGGCTGTTGAGGATATTTACAGCTACATGGGGAGCAACATAATATTGCTGCTATACTGTTTGTCCTTTATCCCAGGGGGAGGAGAGCTAAAAGAGACACATCTGGAAGGTGTGACTGTCATATTAAGAAAAAAGACTGTGAAAATGCCTAGGGAAAAGTTTAATTTATTAGAACAGCTGTCCCAGTTATGCCTCTTTCATGGCTACTGATGTAGCCTTTATGTTGATCTCCCCCAAGTTCATTGAGCAAAGCTTTCTCACAGGGGTGGGTTGACCTTGACTGGCTGTCAAAGCTCCACACAGCCACTCTTACAAATCCCCCTCCTCAACAGGGAAGGAGGGGCACAACACAACCTGGAAAATCTCGTGGACCAAGGCAAAGACATGGAGCATTTATCAGTTACCACCACAAGCAAAGCAGGCTCAGCTTGGGGAAAACGAGCTGATCACCAGTTAAAATAGAGAGTTGCATAGCAAGGAACAACAACAAAATGTCTTTCAGCCTCCTTCCCAGGCTCAACTTCACTCCGTCACCCCCAGTTCCTCTCCCCGCTGCATGAGCAGTGCAGGAGCCATGGGGAATGGAGGATGCGCTCCATGGGGGTCATATGAGAGGCAAGAGGTGGAAACTGATGCACAGGAAGTTTCACCTGAACATGAGGAAGAACTTCTTCATTGGGTGGTGACGGAGCACTGGAACAGGTAGCCAGAGAGGGTGTGGAGTATCCCTCACTGGAGATATTCCAGAACCATCTGGACACAATCCTGTGCTATATGCTGTGGGATGACCATGCTTGAGCCGATGACCAATGTGGTCCTTTGCAACCTGACCCATTCTGGCATTCTGTGTAATATAGGACACTCTGTCTCTTGTCTACAGATGACATTTTTCTCTCTTACTGCTGATGTCAGTTTTTAGCAAGAAGATACTTAGTGATATAAATAATAGCTTAAGACCTACACAAGGAGGTCATGTTCAATACTTTTTATCTGTATGCTTTTCCTTCTGTTGTAAAGTCTTGGATATATGCAAATGGTACCACAATAAAACTCCTTATAATATCTTCTCCTAGAATTTATAAAGCCTTAAACTGTAATTTCTTGTTACTTGAGGGTGGGGGCAGGGGGGTGCATAGGAGTGTTTGGACAAGAGATGGGAAGTGGTCTTCACAGTTGCCAAGTAGCCCATGACACTGCTTGAAAAACAAGCTAAAAAGCCACAAAACAAATTCACAACCTCATCATACCCCTGAATAACATGTTATTTCCCAGTGTAGAAAGAAATCAGAAATAAAGAACTGAATAGCTCCAGAGAGATACGTGCTTTTTTTTAACCTTTGATAAGTTTAGTCTGGCAGTCAGCTACACAGGACTAACATCAAGATACAGATCTAGGACAGAAGAAAAGAGACAGAGGTCAGAATATAGCAGTAACTTAATGACCGAGACTCAGGAAGCAATACACATGTGGGCATGAAATTTTTCACAAAGGTTATTAAAGAAGAATCATGAACCTGAAACTTTACAATTCAAAAGAACCTACACAGAAAAAAAAAAAAAAACCAATGATTAGAGAAGTTGAAGGAGAGTAGAGGGAAATAAGTTAAAAATCATCAGAAATTGCTAACCGTATAAGTTTAAGGAATCTGATATTTCCGCACAAGCAGACAACATATAGTATATATGTTGTAGTATAGCACAAGATTTGGGATAAGCTGTTAGGGTTTTGCAATGGATATGGGAAGAGATATGTTGATTGGAAACTGAAAAGAAGATTCGGGCAAATGCTTTAAGCACTGAATTAAAAGGACAAAAGAAAAGAAAAAGGAAGGCTTGATATTTTGCAAAAACAGATTGTGTTTTGAAGAAGAGAAATACAGACAATGCTTGTCCAGTTTGTGAGGCAGTCTGAAATTATACTGAAGCAACTGGATTTAAAGAGGAGATTCCCAAACCAGATTTCATTACTTTTAATAGTTCTTCAACACTGACATATGCAACAAGCAGAAATTACTAGCTGGATAAGGCTCAACTGATGTGTTAAGGAGTGATCTCTTTAGAGACTTCTCTGTTTACGTGCTTACATAATAGCATTTCATCATATAATTTTAATGGTGATAGTAGTTCTGCTATATGTGTCTTTAATATTCCTTCTAGAAAGAACTTTATATTATGAAAGAAAGCTAAGAAACATGCTATTAAGTAGCTGCTAGGAAAGAGATATATCCACAATGTCATTTTTAAATGCAAAATTTTTTCTCTATGTCTTAAATGTAAAAGAAATCACAATCCCTGTGTCTCATGAATCATATAGAAGAGAAAAAAAACTGGCTTGACACTTGTGTGGGACAGCTTTTTGCTCTACAAATACACCTGAACAATGAATTCAAACAGCTTTTTATCTTGTTTCAATCAAAAAGCTGATGTAGACAAAAACCTGCATTTAATAGCATTATGGCTCAGATATATGCTGACAAAACCCTGAAAATTCAAAAGCAAGAGCATCTTTTAAATTGCTTATTTAAATTTGAAAGCTCTGGCTTTTGTGGTTTGCTTTGTTCATACGCTCCATCATGGCTTTTCTCTTTTGTCCAATTTTAATACATAAACTGTACCTTACACAATCTCCAAAGGCTGGGAAACCTTTCTAGCCTCCCTGGATGGCTGACAGATGAATGATTCACAATAGCTGAATTAATTCTGAGGACTTTTTAAATGTTTTCAGTTTAACTGGCTAACATCAGTTTCACAACATATGATTTAAACAGTCTTCAGTGCTCTTGGGTATATGTATTTCGATAAAATTAACAATTAAATAAAATTGTTTGCTACTATGGACAACAGTAGCTTCTATCCTTTGTTTCAATTTTTTTATTTTGTGAATTATAAATACTGAGAACAACTGTTCCAAAGGCAACATTAAAGTCTTTTAATGCTGATTCAGTTACTAGGCACATGTTCTACACTGATGTGTCTAAATATCATAATGAAATTTTAATTGCAAAGAAAAGAGCATTTCTAAAATGAAATAATGTTTTTCATTTCTACAACACCCAGGGGCAATAATTCACTTATAGACGAATGGCCTGTAAAATTCTGCTTGTTGACTGTTAACTGCAAAATTCAAGCAGTGTGTAAGAACATGAAGTGCTTCCTGGAGAATACAGGCTTTAGAATCATAGAATGGCCTGGGTTTGAAGGGACCTTATAGTTAACCTTGTTCCAACCCCCTGCCATGGTCAGGGACATTTCCACTAGACCAGGTTTTTCAGAGACCAATCCAACCTGGCTCTTAACACTTCCAGAAATGAGCCATCCCCAGATTCTCAACTGGGCAATTTGTTTCGGTACCTCATCACTCTCATAGTAAAAAAAAAATTTCTTCTGTATATGTAACCTGAATTCTCTGTCTTTCAGTCTGAGCCATTATTCCTTGCCCTCTCACTACAGTCCCTGAGGAAGCTCCCTCTGGCTTCCTTGCAGGCTCTGTTCAGATACTGGAAGGTTACTATGATGTCTTCAAACAACCTTCTCTAACTCTGGAGGTTGAAGCCAGTTTATTCAGTTCTTCATTCTTAGTAGGGTATGTTCCCCATCTGACAGCTCAGTTTTACTCTGCATGAAAAGCAGTAGTAGATACTGAAACTTGCATTCAGCACCTTCACTTGCTGCCTACAGCAAGCTGTAGACATCATCCCTGAGATAAACTTTGTGAATGTGTGTACTGCTTCAGGACTTGTGTGAACAGAGAAACAGAAGATAATTTTTCTAGCTCTGAAATATCCACAATTGTGCTTGCAAAGATAGAAGGTGCATGCACATGTAGGGAATACCTACAAGATTTTAAATGCATCATGTTCAGACAACTTGCTGGTATAGAAAAAGATGAATACTCTGTCACCTCAGAAAGCTTCCATATGGACTATCACTGTTATGCATGATGTATAGACTCATCAGTTGACCTCCCTCTATCTGCTATGTTCTTTAAAAGTCATAAATTCAGGGCAGTTTCTCCATGGAAAGGGGGGAAAGCACAGCTTGTGTTAGGACAATTTTTTTAATAAGTTTTTCACTCATTAAAGGACAGAACACCACTTGGGGATATAAGAAATGCTGTGCTGAGTCAATTTAGAAAGTACTTATAGACAATTTATGGATTTCCTATGCCATCACCACTCTAGTGGGGAATAACATCTCAGGTCCAAGATCAGGGGTCAGCCTCAATACAGAGTCTGGAGCTCCTAAAGTTCACAGGAGAATCAAAGCCTGGGAAAATAGGAATTCTGCTTTCAACTGGCCAGGGAAACCTGATCCCTCCTCGAATATAGTGGATTAGAGAGTACATGCTAGTAATTTGCCTTTCCTGTGTACTTGTACAGATGCATTTTCTACAAATGTAGTTTCACGAGTTCTTTAAACAAACTTTGAGTGTAAGTGCTTATGTAAGGAGAATCTATCTTAAACACACATACATTTTTTTCCCAAATAAAGTAAAAAACCATGGATATATAGCATAACAATGTTACACAATTTTTAATTTTTTTTTATTTAGAATTTCAAAGCACGTATCTTAACCATGGTGCCCTATTGGACATTTTGATTCAGTTAATCACCTTCAAATATCAACATTGTAAACTATAACTACAAAGATAACTCATTTAGTGAGTTACAAAAGAACAACAACAACAAAAAACCAAAACAACAAGCCAAACAAACAAAACCTCAAACTAAACAAAAACAAACAAAAAAAAACAAACCACCAAAAAAAAGCCCTCTAACTTCCTCCCTCTAAACCACAAACAAGAAACTTATTACTAAAACATAGACAATAAACTGAGAAAGTCTAATTTCCCATGTTGAAGGGCAGGGTTTCTAATAACTGGACTACAAAGTTATTGATTAAATCTGTAACCAGGATCTATCACACTTGAATATGTAACTGAAAACATAGATCTTGTTTTTCTGGGTGGAAAGTTTGCTTTTCTAGAACATGACTAGCAAGTTAAAGGAACAGTAGATTTTTTAATTCAAATACTTTGGAATTATCTTTAGTGATTTATTTTTCCATTTAGGAACATATTATGGGGGGGAAAAAAAAGTTAGTTTAAGAGTTCTCCTTTCTTAGTTCCACTACTAGTCTGTGCATAATCCTTTTGACACCTGACCTGTCTACATGCCCATCAAATATCACGAGACTGGCCTGATGTTATGGAAATTTTACATGCCAGCCACCATAACAGGATTACATTCCAGGATCCCTGAGTCAGGAAGTCAAGAGGAGGTTTTTTAATAAAGTTCACTTTATTAATAGTCCTACAGCTTGAGCTGCATGCCTCAAAAGAGGAAACCTGAACAAAGAAATCCCTGCATGGTTGTACTGCTATAATCCAAGTTTTCTGTCCCTAAAGCAATAGTTTGGACCAATAGTTATAGTAAGATCTGGAGTCTTATACCTTTTTGATTTGATTTGTTTGTTGTTTCATCAGGGAAGATATATTTTTCTGCAAGACACAGTGTTTCTTTTTCCTGTTTCACCCCCTCTCATGCTGGTTTGAATGGGTTTTGTGGTTATCTTTTCAGCAGCTGCAATATGGTTGTTATGGTTCATGTATCACAATCTGTAGGCTTTATCTGCTCATGCAATCTACTATTGCTAAGTCTTAATTATATAATGGCCCTCTCCAGAAGAGTCCTACCTTTGTTTTATTAACATTCACGTTATTTATTACATGGCAGCAGAATATTTGTAGCCTCTAAGGTGTAAGCACAGTTGAGTATAGCAAGTGTTACAATGTTAAATATAAACAGTATGACAAAGATTATTATAAAAATCAATAACCCATAAAGAATTCATTTTGCCCAGGCTCCTAAATCTTTTATCTAGGAGGTGAGCCAAGACCATACTTCTTGTAAGCCTGTTGAGATATTATTCAATTGTATTTTATGCACTAATTTTACTTGCTGCCACAACTTCCAGACATCAGCCGAAATCCTCTCACTCTGGTCAACAAACATGCAATGACTAGTATTAATAATTGTACACACTCCCCTTTGTGAGGCTAAGAAAATGTCTGCTGACATTCCATTTTTCAGTGAAATTTCAGAGTTATGAAACCTTTTTTTGGAACGCCACAATTGCATCAGCAGTATTACTGCCTAAAGTTTCTATTGCCACTGAGATGTTCACTAAGTCCTTTTCTAATTCATTCACTCACAATCAGATAAAAAAACATAAGGAGTGGAATGCAGTTGGACTTTCTACTAATAAATTTCTTCGTTTGATCCTATGAACAAATGTTTGTGTCATGATCCTGGTATCACAGCTTAATTTGAGAACAAAAATATTAGGAGCTGAGGCTCTTAAGACAAAAATTCTTGACCATTCTCCTGGTAGTTTTTTGTGAGCTCTCTTACCACATACCCCAGATCACATTTTGCACTCAGGTACAGGCCAAGGTGCATGGAAAGGCCCTCAACTATTCTTGTTATTTATATGCCTGTTGTTTGGTTACAATCATCAAGGCTGCTCACAGGAGTAGTATTACTACAGGAGCATAAGCTGAGTGAGGCAGGCGTAGTGTTTTACACACTGCATATTTGTCCTTTGCTTCTGGGACTGCCACCTGCCACTGTTGTGAGTGTGTGTGGTCTTGGTGGAAAGAAATATCTGAACACAGCTTAGTCCATGAGATGTTTTTTGGTACAGGGATCCCTAACAGAGGAGTGTTCAAAGCCAAGTGGCTTGGAAGGAAAGGACATATTCAATAGTGGGTTTTATCAGTAATTTGGACTATGGTTTTTGATTTGTTGAATTAAAAATTTTGTCTCCATGTAACAAGGCTGTATAAATTTAGATACTATCTCACATAAAAAAGCATGGCAAAAGCTACTAACTTTACGTGTAGGATTTCCATAATTTCCTCAGGCACTTGTAAACTTCACACCTAAATGGGTCTGAAAAAAAACCAAAACCTATTTCAGTTTTTAAAACACTGACCATGTTGGATTCATTCCCGCATGCACTGTTGTTCATCACTGAATGACCCTTTGACAACCACTTAACATGCAAGTGATGGATCCAAGCTACTGTCCTCTAACTTCTACATCAAAGTAAGCATTTAATAAGACTATCTGCAGCCACTCCCACATTCCAATTTAGATTTATGGGAAAACACTTTTAATAAAATTTTATCTCCAGGCTACAAATCATGTGCTTATATCTCCAGAGACATGGTTTAGTACCACTAATCATGATCCCTTTTAATTTTGAAACTTTCCTGTAAGTTTAGGACATAGTGTGTCAAATGCTCATCTGCATTCAATAAGCTGTTTTGGGCTGGGATATAAGTTCCCGATATAGACAAAAATCCCCGAAAAAGAACTTCATCAAGCAATAGTCCAAGGCATTGTCTCAAGGCATTTCAAATCTCCCATAAGGTTAAATTTAATGCTTCAGGACATTTTAACCCCATATATGTGCAAATTTTAACTGTTCTCTCCTTAAAAGCTAATTCATCCTTTCTACCTGTCCAGATGCTTGACGGTGATAAGGGTCTGCAATCTTTTTAATTCCTAACGTTTTATAAAATCAATTGATTGTTCCTGCTGTGAAACTTGACCTTCTTCTGATTCAGATTCTTGTATTCTGTATCTAGGAATAATTTCTTTAAGGAGAGCTTTTATTGCTCTTCCTGTGTCTGCTTTTCTTATTGGGAAAGCCTCCAACCATACTGATAACTGATCTCCTATAACTAGCAAATATTTTATCCACATATTGTGGACATAACAGCATTGTTATGGACTTCCTGTTATGTTACAGGAAGTCTTCAGCATGGGCAAAAAAGGCTGATTTCCATCGACTTTATATTTGAGAATTTCTTACAGATAGGACAGGCATTAATAATTATTTTAGTGGCTGCATAGACACTCAGTGCCACCCATACTTGTAGCACTTGGATAGCCACTTCTTCCAGTCCTATGTGAGCTTTACTATGGAACCACTAGGTTCACAGTAATTTTTTTCAGTAAGACAGATTTTCCCTCCTATTTTCCATATAATGTTCATCTTCTACTGTTTCCCATTTTCTCCAATGTTCTTTGCTTGCCATGTTTGATCAATATAGTTTATAGTTTTCTTGGATGGTCAAAATTGGACCTCAAGTTTTTGCCTAAAGCAATTGCTGTGATCTTTACCACAAGTTTTGCTGCTATGTCAACTAAGGCATTCCCTTTCCTAATTACAGCACCCCTTGTATGGACTGGACAGTAAACCATAGCAATTTCTTTGAGGAGTTGGAAACTGTTTCATCATTTCTCAGTGAATTGCTGGGAGCTCCTGATCTCAAAGGAGTGACTGGATTGAGTCTTACTACTGAATCTATGTTGAGAAATTCCTCAAACTTTACAAGGGTTTTGGCACTGGACACTGTAATACCTACCCGTTAATTGGTAGGTATTACTGTGCCCAGTATATCTGAGGTCTCAAAAGACAGACCTCTTCTGTGACAGATACCTGCAGTCTCCATACCAAGACTTAAGTCCATTTTTTGTGGCTACAGTGTTAGACAAATGCATTTCTAATCTGTTACTTGTTTGAACCATCTAAATAGTTTACCAGCTGTAAGTGCTGACATTTCCTTAGGGGATAATTATTTAAGAATTAGTGCTTTCAGTATTCATCCAACTTTACTGTCCACCACCAGTCTGCATCTCTATTAGAGCACATTTTTCATCTCTTGCCTCCTTTTAGTTTACATTTAAGTGCTTTGGCTCGTATTTTTGTTTGCTTCTTTGTTATCTTCTCAGTTGGCACTACCAACTCTTTTCAATTTATGACAAGCTGTGAATGTCATTAACACTATATCCCACTTCCACAGCAATAATGATGATGATATGCAAATGACTAATTCTATCCTACTGAAGTAAATAAATCTTAACTCTCATTTACATAACTTGGAAGAAAGCCCCAGAAGAACACTTGTTAAGTTTTTTCACTTTGATACAGGTAGTTGAACCCACTGTTTACTTTTTCAGACACCTCTAACAGAGATCATCATTCTCAAATAACTTGTGTTAAAGCTTAGGATGATCTCTCTACTCTCCCAAATGGATTCATTAAAAAATTCAAGCAAAATGGAAACACCTTTCTTCTAGATAGTCAAATATTGTGCTGATAGTTATGGAAGTTCAATTTACAAATACAAGTGTTCACTGTACATGTGCACATCAATAGTGTTAGATGTTAAGGACATTTCAACTCCATTAACATAACTTTAAAAAAATGTTTAATCATGTCTGCTGTGGAAATTTCTGCACTTTGTTGTTTGTTCAGGAAATACTAGAGTTTGGTGTGTTTGGCTGGGGGTTTGTTTCGCTTTCCGCAGGGTTTCTTTAAACCAAAGTCCATTCTTTATAAGTCTATGACTATTACTTGACAGAAAAATAAAAGGTTGACTGTGGTATACAGAAACTTCTGTTTATGCATCAAACATCATGCAAGAATGGGAAAATTCACCCATGCTTCTGCCATTGTGGGGTTTATCCACTATAATTTACAGACAAGAAACACCTTAACCTAAGCAGCTCCAGCTTTGACAGGCCACCTAATCTTAGGCAAGTCACAGTTTCTGATGCCCAGTTTTACCATGACAGGTTAGGAGCCATCTGCCTGACAGCACCTTAACTCACACCTAGAGATCTGTGGTGCAATCCTACATGGTTTATAGCCAGGGAAAAGAAACAGGACTATCATGGGCATGACTCACACCTTTTCAGATGAAGATACTGAAAGAGGCTGAGATGAGCCTCCCCTTGAAGGGGGAGGCTTCCCCTTGAAGCTTGTTCACTGACCACAACAGGGACCCATCATAGCTCACACAGACTGAGACATGCTTCATATTTTACAGCCAGAGAGGTCAAAACAAATCCTTCCCTCTGCCTTCCCAGAACTTAAATGGCTAGAAGGAGCTATGACTTAATCTGAGACTTGGCAGCACAGCACTGGAGTTCCAGCCTCTTTTTCTAACCTTAATTCAACTGCCTATCTCTATCTGCCAGACCTCGCTGTGATGCAGATGTGAATTAATTGTTTCAGTTAGCTTACCTGATCTGAAATCAGGGCAAATTGCTCAGAATTTTCCTACCTTGCCCAGCACAATTAAAGATATAGAGTAGAATTTTTATAATCAGAACACATTGTATATTTACCACTTGTGGAAAAAAGTGTTATGCTTCTGCACTTGACACAATATGAAAACTGTCCATAAATTTTACCTCTCTGAAAATGACTGCTTTGTCAAAAACATGAGATAAGAGAGGAAAACACATGTATGTATTTTTTATATACACTAAATATTTTAATTATCTTGGTAGACAAGAAAGTGTGTATTCAATGAATTCAGATGTTTAAGTAAATTTTGGAGTAATAAGTGTTTGCCATGTCTAGTTCTCCAACAGAACATTTTACCAAAATATATTTTTATTATTTGAATTTTTACATTCTACTTCTACTTGCACCAAATTTTATTCAGAGCTTTTGTTTACATCTCACTTTTTCTTTTAGAAGAAAAACACACCTTAGGTCCCTAGACACCAGAGAAAGCAAGGAAAAAAAATTGGTTGTTTTGCTTTCTTAGCTTATTGAACCCAAACAGACTATATCTTGTTTGGTACTGCTCCCCATCCACCACCACTCCTCGACCTTCATCTTTTTAAGAACTAGATAAACACTCATTTTTGAGCACAAGTCCTGCATACTATCTATTCCAAATTACAGTATCTATTGATGAATTTCCCTCATGCAGTGTTTTTATTTTTCAGATTCTGATTCATCATAAGCTTCAGATGTTTCAGTTAGTCAAAGCTTCTCATGGTACCTTCAAGAGATCTGCAATTCATTATGATAAATTGCACAGATCTTTTACCATGGGTTTGTGTCTGTGCTGCCACTGTCCCAGGACCCAGAATAAGCAGAAATTTGTCCAGAATGAGGAAGAAACCCAGGAGCTTGCTCCTGTAAAGGCTGTGATGTCAGAACTGCTCATTTCTCTTCCCTAAAGTTGCTTTACACATTTCAAATTTCACTCATCCCTCTTCCCCTTTTTCCCCTCTTACAGGGACTTCTCCACTAAGCCCTTCCTGCTTTATTTTCAATGCTCCAGAGTTACAGCTGCCTATGTCTCACAGTTTCCTCCTTGATATCTGTCTCTTCTTCCTTGTGCCCCAAAGATCCTATTCTACCTCCTCCCTGTTCCCAGAATTTATTTTCTTGTTTTTATAAAATTGAGTTTTGTCCTATCCTTGAGACATATCAGCATTGACTGTACTGCCAAGAAGTAATTAGTCAGCAGCATCTCTGAGACCACCTGTCATTAAATAAACACAGTAATATTTGTTCAGGGCAGCATCATGGAGGAGAGCGTCAGATGCTCTGTTTTCCAATAAATACATCCCTCTGTTACCTGTTGCAAAAACCCACATACCTATATTCCAAACTCAAGACAGCCCCAAACATTCCAGAATCATTCAGGTTTGATATTGGAGGCAGAGTCATCAAAGGCCTGGAACAGCAAACATTAGATATCAGAGGTGATTTTGTCTTAGCTACTTTAGAATTTTATTCTCTGTGGCTATTTCCCACCCCCTAACCTACTCTGAATACAGTCACTAGCTAGCCCACAAACACAGACAGTAGCTTGGAATTAAGAAAGGAAAGGAAGAAGGAAAATAATAAGGCAAGAAGCTGTGCTTCTGCAGCATCTGTGCTTAACATAATAGTATTGAAATATTCTGTGCATGAACTTCTGTGCAATAATCACTAGATAATCCCTGTTACCTTCCACAGGAATCGTGCTTCTGCAGAGCTGAAATCACAGTAACAGGAAGATGAAAATGATTCATTCAGATTAAAAAAAAATATTCTAGACAGAAGGTAAACAAACCTCTTCTTCCAGTGCATTTACAAAATTATTCTCTGAGAAAAAAAAAAGTTGCTTTCTTTGTCTTAAGTATATTTCTCCATCTCAGATGATAAACATAATCTACATAACAGAGATAAGTGGATAACATATCCAGATTGTTACTTGTTGTATTATCACCTTTATTGACTATATGTTATCAATAGTAGCACTGTTAATTGTTGTTTTTCTGCTATGAACAAAACCCACAAAAAACTACAAGGACAAACTACTCTTGCTGCCAAGAGTAGGTGTTCAGCTCCACTGACTGCAGGCAAGCTGAACCTGCTGATGCCAGCAAGGACTTTGACCCCAAGTCACACTTCCCTCAGAAGAGTGAGGGTGCAGGATACAGGACATGCAGATTTCTATTTCTGTAAAGGCTTTAGCACAATCTGCATGCAGGGTGTGAAATGCGGCAAAATTGTAGCATACTGAAAGGTTGACAATGTCCTTTTGCTAACCTACATCTTCAAAGCAATATTCTCTCATCAGCTTTTCCTTCTTCTGGCCCGCTGCTTGAAGTCTTTGTCCTCTTCGCCTCCTCTCTACTGTGCATCAGAATTGAGCTCTGTAGCTAAGCAGTCTTCTCCAGAAGCCAACTGTACAGGTTAATTTTATATTCTTCTGAAAATCCACTCTCCACTGAAATGTGCTTTGAGGTAAATTTGAGGTCCTTTTAGGTAGTTTTGCTCCTACAGGTCTTTTCCTGTTTCCACCACTTCCTTCTCTACTCAATACTTTATTAGGCTGCTGGCAAGTGTGGAGGCTATTCCTGTTCCTTTAATTCTTTATTCTGGAAATAAAAAAATCCTACCTTAGAACTGACAGTAGAAAGAGGCCTTGGAGCAGGCAACAAGAAAATGTCACCAATCTAAATCCCAAACTATTAAAATTACGGTAAGAAAACATCACAAATTTGCACTGTTGCACTGTGGCTTCAAACATTTAAATTTCCCCTAAGTTAGATACTTGTATTTAAGACCTTATTCTAGAATTCTTGCTGACGTTATGCAGATGACCACAGATTTCATTCATGCATGTAAAGAGTTCTACAGAACTTCTATTAACCTTATCACAGATCATTGTAGTTCATTGCTTTCTGAGGAGAGTTGTTCTTCACTGCTGGACCTTTCTTTGAGATTTATTCTATGTGTGGCTCAAGGGACACAGTTTCTCACTTTCCCTTCCTTTTGTTTTTGTTTTTTTTTTTTCAATGACTACATTTTCCATTTTCTTTCCTTCTTTGGCAGAGGCACAGCTCCTATTCATTTCTCATCAGACCTCCACACTCCCTTCTACCAACTCTCAGATTCCCTACCCAGAGGAGCCTGCACTCTGGTGAAAAGCATCTGTGGATGACAGCTGAGTGCTGTGGGAATGCAGAACTGAGGATGAAGCATTGCAGGTGCCTGCCTTAGACTGCACATCTATCCTTGTTAGCTTCTGCTGTCTTACCTCCACTACATAAAAGACCAGATCAGCAACAGAACACAGAAAGATGTTGCTTTTAAGGGATCACCTGCTGTCTCACCTACAGATATAGCTGCAGGTTTTCAGCAGACACGACAATTCTGCAGCTTTCTTCACCTCTGCTTTTGCCTCTGCCTCCATGCAAAAGCAATGAGCCACACCATAATGACAAAGTACATAGATGCACTTGCCATCCCCCCTTAAGGAGCCTTAGAAAATAATGCAAGGAACAGCTCAGATCCACACTGAAGCCTCATGTGGCACCAAGGACAGAACACTTCAAAGCAGAAAACACTCAGAAGCACAGTGCTCCTATATAACCCTAGTGCCTTGCCTGAAAAGTCCCTAGAGTCAGAAATGTTCTTTGGCTTGGTAATATTTCCAGCTTTAGATCGTATGAGCAGAATAAGAAGCAAGTTGCTTCTGAAGAAAACAGAAACCATGATGCTCACTCAATGAGAGGTGAGGTATAGTCATTTCTATAAACCCTGCTAGACATCCTGGTGTTTCCATCCAGAAGTTGGAAAGGATGCAATAGATTTCAAACCTATTTTAAGTTTTATGTGCAATTATTCAAGGAAAAATTAATTTAGGAAGGATTAGAACTTAAGGGTTTATGCCACAAAGTGGCCTTTCCTCCCCTTGGTAACTCCAGTCACTACACAGTCACCAGCACAAAGATGCACTGCAGCAGCCTGTGTTGAAACATAAAAGCTGGGCAGCAAGCACTACTTTTCCAAATACAACAGTCACTGGAAATGAACTCTGAAAAGAGCTAACACAGATACACAAAGAAGCTGGAGACTGATAATGAGCAGAGCAGTAGAGTGAGAGAACAAAAAGCCAGCTTCTCACCTCATCACCTTTCAGAGCACCACTCCAGCCACACAGCTTAAAGACAATCCAGCACTGAACTATGGTTATGCCTGCACAACACAGAAACAGCTTTCAAGCCCTGCTTTAGAGCAGTAGCCCTACTTCTTTTGAGTAGTGCCCTTGAAAGGCTTGCACAGACTGTTGGAGGGTTTTCCCAACTAGATTTTTCAGAGGTTTATAAAACACCTGCTAAACGTTCAGTAAAATTGTCAGACAAGCAGGAAGAGACTTAAATCTCCTAGAATTAGCTGTCAAAGTTAATTGGATAGTTCGAAAAAATGATTTACTTGAAGCAGGTTACTTAGGTTCCTCCTTATCTTGAGCTGATTATCTTCCTTTTCTGAAGGGAGATCTAAGGGAAGCTTGGAACAACTTGGAGAAGGCATCTATTTTTCAGATATCTGGGCTATTTGCCTCAGAAATTAAATTGTATTATCACATATCAATCAATATTACAGGCATATTTTGATTCCACTTGCATTACAAGAGAGCTATGAAAGTCTGGCTGCCCTTCCAAACCAAACATGCAATACTAGATCTGGAAGTTCACCTTTCCTTACATGATTTCCTTCGTGGAAAAATATCCAATGAGCCAACCAACAAAATCCACCCACCAACACAAAACCCAAAGAAAAAAAATCTTTGTTTCATCTTTTCTAGTAAGTGTTGAAACCAGGAAAAAAGTCAGAAAACTGATCGTCAGTTTGTATTCCACGATATTTAGTAAAGTGTAAACTTCAGGTCATAACTGTCTCCTCCTTGACAGTGCTAAACAGGTAGTCTTGCTACCATCTGTTCACCTCTTGTCAAAGAACTTAGAGAAGAGTACTTGATGCTTCCACCCTCCTGTCAAATTTGTTTGGAATTTGCTAGCTCAGTCAAAAGTATCAGCAAGGAAGACAGACGGTTTGATTAGAGACTTCTTTTTCAAAGAAAACCAGGCTAGAAAATTAAAGCTGTTTAGGGTGAGAGGAGCACAGTTGATGCTTGAAGCTTTAAGGCTGATGATGTTCAAAAGCTTGAGAGGCTCTTGTCCATCTTATCCAGACTTTACACTCTGTTAATTCTTTTTGCAGGAAGAGCTACTGTTCAAAATTTATCTTGTTAGTATGAGTTCAATATTTCAGATCACTACACTTAAAAGAAAAGAGACATCATACAGACAAGAGGAGATTCTAGAAAGTAACAATACTTAGTTGATACAAACCAAGCGTGGGCTTCAAGATTGAAATTAAAACTTTTCCTATTTTATTCTGTGCTAAATCTCTAGTATTTACACAATCTGTAATGGAATTATTGCTCCTCTGATATTTCTTAAAGCAAAAGTTTCTACTATCACACAATTAACCCAGAAAACCCCTCTTCAAAAGGGGAAATTTCAGACAGATCTTGTGTGTAAAAAAGGTTAAAAACATGAAGTGTAAAAGTTCAAGAGTCTAAAAGTAAACCGGAACTCCCAGTAAATTTGCATTCTTAAATTTTTGGCGATTTTATTTTACCATGATCTTTGAGGTTTTAAACAGAAATATATATATATATATATATATATATATATATATATATATATATCTAAATGTTTTAAAGTAGTAATCTTGAGTATTGTCAATAACCCTATCCTAGTCAAGCATTCTTTTGATGCTCAAAGGTCTAAAAGCAGTCCCTATAAGTAAGGGCTGAAGGAGTTAAGCCTTCCCTCCCTGGGGAAGAAAAAGCTGAGGCAAAAGAAAAACCTCATCACAGTATTTCAGTACTTAAAAGGCAGCTACAAAAATGACAAAATCTCTCTCTTCACAAGCATCTACATGGAAAACCAAGGGACAAGAAATACAAGAGGAAGTTTCATTCAGAATAGGAAAGAAATTTCTTTTTACAGAAAGAACACTCAGCCATTGGAATAACCTCCCATGGGATACAGCGGAGTCTCATCACTGTATGTTTTCAATATGTGACTGGACAAGGTGCTAGATCATCTAAGCTAGGCTCCCTTTCCCACAGAAATTTGGTCCAGAGAATCTTTTGAAGTCCCATCCTCTCTGAGATAATCTGGGATCCCAGTTAGTGAATGAACTTATTCCAACTGTTTCTGTGAATGTCAAGGCCCCTTAATAAGAGAGTCTTGGCTCTCCACCCAGTAAAAACAGAGTTTAGTTTAGTTTAGTTTAATATGGTATTTATTGAGAATTTTCATCACACACCCACAACTGGGTGTGGGCACACATACCCACATGTGTGTTGCATAGCTACAGTTAGTACCAGTTTTACTTCCCAACACATACAACAAAAGGTTATTAATATTTAGCTTCATTCACTATTTTGCCTTGACTAAGCAGGCATAGTTCCATTAAAACTTACTGAAAAGATGTAGAATTCAAAAGCTGTTGCACAGAGTCTGCCGAGTGCCTTTCTGCTGATTAGAGTACAACAGAGTATAGTTTGAAATTCCTATACAGAAACATTTTGTGTATTGTCAGAAACTCACGATGGCATTTCCCCAGCTGTGATCTTTATTTCAGCTAAGTTACAGATATACATTGCCTGCTCTTTCTCTAATATTTAATCTGTCTTTTGTGGTCACAACTACACAGTAATTGCAGAAATTTCTCGCAGAAGGATGTTTAAAGGGGCAGATAGCAGAACTGCAGAAGAGAGGCACCACAGATATAGAACCACTAAAAATGGAAGCCAAAAGGAACAGCAGTGAACAAGGTGCTGCCAGGCAGGGTTCCATTATTAGAAAATATCAGCTTTCTTTTAAAAATAGCTTTCTTGCTGTCTTATTCACACCCATCCCTTCTCCCTCCCCACTTCTAGCAGCTCTGGATATGCAGTTTCTTCTCTTCTGCATATAAGTAGCCTGAAGCAAACTAATTGTAGCAGTTTATAAACATAAAGGGAGAAAGCAGAATATTTTTGGATTATCCAGGTTTTCATTGCAGACATTTTCCCCCTTAAGCACTTTGCAAAAATCTCCTTACCATGCTGGACTTTTTAATGGCATCACCTCAAGCACACCATTCAATTCTGCAGAATGAAACATTCTAAAGAATGCTTTTATGGCACTTTTTTTAATCCAAAATTCTACTTCTGTAAAAGCCACTCCCACAAACAGCGTTCTGCAACAAATTCAGGAGAAAATGTAACTCTCTAAGACACTTATGGAAGGACTGCAAGGTCTGTATTCTCAAGGAGGGCAAAAGAAAAAAAAAAGCAAACTTTTTGAACAAAGATTACATTGCTTTTAAAGTTATTCATGAAGACATTAGGTATTAGATCACAAAGACATCTGTCTATTAGACCAGCACCCAGACGTACAGGGTTCCAAAAAAAAACATCTTAGAGGGGATTTTCTGACTTTTCTATGGCATAAATATTTCTGTTCAGATCCTGTCTAGATGATTAATTCATTACAACTCCAAAGAAGAGAATGAAGAATTGAGTTTCATGCTGGTTGCGGCTGGGATAGATTTAATTTTCATCATAGCATCTAGTAGGGGGCTGTGTTTTGGCTTTGTGCTGAAAAGTATTTTTTATTATTGCTAAACAGTACTTACTTACAAAGGCCTTTTTTGCTTCTCAGACTATTCTGCCAGTGAGGCATCTGGGAGAGCACAAGGAATTGGGAGGACACACAGCTGGGACAGCTGACCCCAAGTGATCAAAGGGATATTCCATAATATATGGTGTCATGCTCAGCATATAAAGCTGTGGAGAGAACAATGAAGGTGGAACATTCAGAGTGATGACATTTGTCTTCCCAAGTCACCATTGCATGTGATGGAGCCCTGCTCTCCTGGGGATGGTTGAACACCTGCCTGCCCACAGGAAGTAGTGAATGAATTCCTTGTTTTGGCTTGCTTTCATGTCCAGTTTTTGCTTTTCCTACTAAGCTGTCTTGATCTCAAAGTTTTCCCCCTTTTACCCTCCCAGTGCAGGAGGGTGAGAAAGTGTCATGGGTGGGGCTTGGTTGCCAGCTGGGGATAAATTAAAAGAGGTAGAAAGGAGAAAGAAACAAACAAGAGTGAACAGAACACAGTTGAAACATTCCTTTGTAAAAAATATTTTGTTATAAATGCTAGAAGTATGATGGCAGTTTAATAGATGAACACACCAACCAAGAAGAGCTGAGGTATTGCAGAGTCGGTAAAGGTAGATTGCAAACAGCTCCAGTTGTGAAGTGTCCCTTGACCATACCATACATGGCTAAGATGAGGGCACAATTGCTCATATCAGGGGTAGCTGTTGGCTGATTAAGGTGGGAACAAGAGATAACCAGTCACTCCTGGTAGCCTTGGAAAATCACTTCTATTAAGCACAGTCTTAATGGAACGGTGCTGTAGTTACCAGACTTCTGAAAAACTGCAGTTACCAACTCAGATCATGACCTGGATGAAAACTAAATAGTGACTAAAGCAAATCACCTTGAACTCTATTAACAGCAGTCTTAGGTGAGGTCCTTCAAGCTCTCCTGGATGGCAGGAGGGTGTGCCAGCATCACCCTTGGAATGTGACACTTCTCAGAAGTCACCAGATCTCAAGTCTGCTGAGGAAAATCACCAAAAGGTGACAATAGGATCTGAGACAATACCCCCCACTCCTCTAAGCTCACTCCCTTGTCCAATGAGCAATGCAAAGGCATTCAATGTATTTCACTGAAGTAAAGGAGATTTTTGACAGATACCTTCATACATTTATATCATATATATATGTGTGTGCGTTTGTGTGTGTGTGTGTCTGTGAATTGATCCCTATACTCTCTTGGAAGAATAGTATGAATATTGCTCTTTCAAATCTACAGTGACTTTATTACAATATATCCTATTGAGTCACTTTCTAAACATTCAATTAATCAATGATTAAGTGCTGGTTAAGTCCTTTAGACATAACTGTTGACCAGGTCTGGGACTAAGGCAGGATCCAACAACACCGAGATTCTGTCAAGAGTTCAGAAAGCAAGGGGTGGTGGGTGTGTCTATTCTGAACCTCAGGGCTCAGTTGGAAGGTTTATTTTTTAAATGCCCATTCTCCATGTAAATTATTCTAAAGTGAATTTGAGCCAATTTTCCTTTGCATGTGTCCTCTATACAGTATGTAAAACAGTGAGCCTTGCTATAGAGCCTTATCATGCTTTCAAATTTTATCAAAACCAGCCTTTGACAATACAGTTGATGGTGATTCTTTAAGTGACCCAAACTACTCATTTGCAACACCACCATCACCTACACAGAAGTAAGAGCTTGCCTGGCAAGTACTCACCATCAACCTGTACTAGTAATGCTCAGAAATTTAATTTTTCAACTAAAAAGGAAACTGTTACACAGAGAAAGTATTCACTTACATCTCAAGCCCACTGACAAACCCCTCCAGCCTGCTGCTGCTCATGCAACACCTTTTAAACTACTAAAGAAGACAAATTGGTTATCTCACAATGTAAGTCTTGGACTTAAATGTACAGAGTACTAAAAAAAAAAAACAAAAAAAAAACAAACCTCAACTTGCTTTCCACTTTTATTCACATTTATTCACATTTATTATTTCATCTGTCACTGATAATCCTGGAGATCATATCACTTTATCCTATTTTAAATCCTTCCTTAAGACTTACCTTTCCTGCAATACCTACAAATCTCTGCCAAATGGGACTGTTTAGACTAATAGCCACTTGTAACTAGCTTCAGCAAATGCATCTTTCTAAACCTTCTCTCATAACCTGCTTTTTCCACTATCAATCTGCTTATTTAATTATTTATTGTCCATGAAATATCAAATTCAGATATTTCATTAGTTTCTTCTCTACATAGAGCTACTATAATAATTTAGTATCTTACAATAGCTAGCATTCAGAGGCCTGAATGTGTGCTTTGGAAAATAGAGGAAAATAAGGAGGAAAAATTAATGTTTAGAGCATTAAATAAGAAAAAAAAAAGTCTAATTTCACACTTTTAATGGAATGTACACTTTCAGTTAATCAAGAACTCAAAAATAAATGAAGACAGAACAGCATTCTTGTTCTGGAGATTTTGGATGGTAATTTTTCATTTTTATACTCTCTTTCTTTTTCCTGAAGTGTAGGCAGATAAAACAACGTGAGCAGTACTTAATATGAAAAACTAAAGATGACAAGGGCTTCTCTCATAACTTTAAATAAGTCATGCAGAACAGCTTCTGCATCATAAAACATTGACACTTACAAGTCTAAACACAAATAAAAACATCCTACAATTTTTTCTTGCCTTATCCAGAGTTCAACAAAAGGCATGAGAAGCTACTCAGAGAAGCTTCATGCTACCACTAAAATCTTTCTCAAAACTAAAAAAAAAATCTTCAACACATTCGTAAGTCTTAGAACATTTTTGTAACAATCTTTTATTAAAAAAAAAATCAAAAAACCCACAAAAGACTAGAATCAACACAACTTTATGAAAATATTATTATCCTCATGTATGCTCATTCGAGCATAACCAGCCCTTATCAATGCTGTTCCTCAGGGTGTTATTCACTACCATTTTTCTCTTCACCCCGCCTCCTCAGAACTCAAACTTCTTTCCTTAAAAAGTACTGCTCTCCAGTCACACACCAGGAATCCAGTGCACACTAGTGACTATTAAAACCTTTCTTATATCCTGCTGGGAGAGCAACAGGGGATAGGGCTGAACTTTCAGGTGGATCTATTTCAGTTCATTTGAAAATGGTGCCTATGCTACAAGTGCTTTTCCCATTGAAGGCTGCAAATCTGGCCTCCAAGAATTATTACTTTGCACCAGTATCACTGGAGAACATTGAAAATAAGAATATTTGTGTGTGGAAGAGCAAGATTTACTGTGTGTTCAGAAACAGCCTCTATGATAGGTGTGGAAATATCGGGCTTTCTATTTATATGTGTGAACCTGCCCTTCCCTGGGCACATCCAGGCCACTTATTACAGATTAGTGGATAGATGTGCCTGGTGTTGGATTTCCAGGGCCAGGAGTAGGCACAGGGCTGGAGACATATCTATGAGGAGGACACCGCCTATATCTCCAGCCACACACTGGGGATGAGTAGGCCATGAGGAATTCCTCTCCTAGCTTGACCTGCACTTCTGGTCCTAGCTGCAGCCGTATAAAGGATTAACTCAGAATTATATAAGCAGAAAAGCACTTAGGTTGGAAAAGACCTTTATGATTGTGGAGTGCAATGATAAATGAAGTAATGCTCAGGCCAGCACTGAACCACATCCATCCCTCAGTGCAACATCTACATGTCTTTGAAACATATCCAGGAATGGTGACTCCAGCACTTCCCTGGGCATCCTGTTCCAATGTTTGACAACCCCTTCAGTTTCCCAATATAAAATCGAAACTTCCTGTGGCACAACTTGAGGCCATTTCCTCTTGTCCTGTCACTTGTTAATTGGGGGGGAGACCAATCCCCACCTTCTTTCAGGGTACAACCTCCTTTCATGCAATTGTACCGAGTGGAGTGATCAAGTCTCCCCTGAGCCTCCTTCCCTCCAGGCTGAATCCCTCCATCTGTCCCTCAGCTGCTAATCATCAGACTTGTGCTCCAGACCCTTTCCCAGCTCTGTTGCCCTGCTCTGGACATGTTCCAGCAGCTCTCAATGTCCTTCTTGCAGTGAGTGGCCCCAAACTGAACACAGGATTTGATGTGTGGCCTCACCAGTGCCCAGCACAGGGGATCACATCCATGGTCTTGCTGGCCACAGTATTGATGACACAGACCAGGTGCCATTGGCCTTCTTGGCCACCTGGACACATTCCTAGCTCATGTTCAGCCAATTTTCTTCTTCTGAATCATTACTAATATGTAAAATTTTGTTAATATTACTTGTTTTCCTAATGCTTGCAAGACACTACCAAAGTATTAAATATTTGATAGTGACAACAGCAACAGAAATAGATGCCTTCATAAAATGAAACACAGGTAATGGATCAATTTTGTGCGCTTTCATACATTTTCATTATTTAAATTGTTCAATGCTGTTTGTGCCCCCTAAGCTACAGTTCTTTAAAATTTGAGTCATGAAGTGAGAGTAAAAAGAGGAACTAATTTCTTAACTCTCCAGGTACAGCTAAAATTTTGAGACTGAATTAAAAGCTAAAAAAAGAAAAAAGTAAAATGTATCCAGACTATCAAAATAGAAATCCTCAAACTCTAGCTCTTGTGTATTTATTGTTTAAGGTTGGTCTTGGTATTTTTTGGGGGGAGGTTGTGATTTGGATTGGGGATTTTTAAGTATAGGAGTTTTAAAGTCGGTCTTTTTCTTTGGAGAGGGAGGCTAGGGAAAAGGGATTTTATGCTTTATAATAATTCCACATTATCAACAACCTGAGACCTGTATGAAGATTTAGAATTCCATGGAGGCAGAGAACAGTAGGAAGAGAAGTAATATGAAAGAGAGAATAAAGATTAGAGCAAATATTGTAAGGAATTGGCTGGTTCCTTTCTGTGTACTCTGCTAACATCCAGCTGGCAAAAAGCCTTATAGCACATGAATGGGAAATTCTGCCAGAGAAGGAACTTTGCAACCTGAGTGAAAGAAGCCAGAGGCTGTACTAAATACAATAGGTTGAAGGCAGCAGACTTGAAAACTGTTCATAAAAAGAAATTTTAATCCTCTATATAGGGACATATTAAATCAGTTCAACAACAATTTTTGGTTGAAAATGCAGTTCCAGCAATATTAAAATGTTTTACTTTGCTCCTGCGTGACTTGAATCTACTCAGGTGAATGCAGGATGCTATTAACTTGAATTAAAATTCCATCTTACAGATAACTTTCTGAGTCTAAATACTTCTGAATATTTCACACCACACAATAGTGGGGTTGTAATTTTCATCATAATTTAGTACAAAAGTAAATTTAGGAATGTCGGAATTATCTCCACGTACCCCCTATGCAACTAAAGAGGCCGGAAAACTGCAAATAAAGGGAAATATCAGTGTTGGAGTTCAGCCTGTGTTTTAGGTCCCAGCCAGATTCCCCCTTTCTCCTTCCTCTCCCCTTCCCTCCTTCTGACCCCACCAACCCCCAGCCCTAATCTGTCTCTGTTTGGTGTGGGCTGGGGTCAAGGTGTGATACTCCAGCTCAGGGGGCAGGGACCTGCAGGATGGTCAGGAGCGCAGAGTAAATGCTCATATGGGATTCTTGACAGACTGGGAATTGTTGTTCCAAAGGTAAGAAACACGGAATACCTATTTGCTGTAGAGAGGATGGAAGGTGAAACAACACCTCTTTCCTATGAAATTGTTAAACTCCTTTGTGTGAAATTTTCTGATACACCTGTGTGAGCATGAGATCCAGTAAGAGAAAAGGTATGTGCCTGAGTAGGTTTGTCAAAATTACAAGCAACTGAAAAAGTGATCTTTTAATGGAAATTACCAAATATTAACAAATATGTAGCAATGATATTAAATAACTACATATGTTTGCAAACACCAATATTTTTTTTTTCTAAAAGGACGACATTTCAAATGCAGAGTAAAATTTCTTTAAAGGTAAATGGGAGCTTGCAAGAAATACAGTTTGTAAGAGGCAACTGAATTTTTTTTTCAGAAGTGGGGGAGAGAATTGGATTGAAGCTCTTCTAGACAACCAGGTTGCTTTTGATAATGATTAATTGATTTCTAGAGACTGTGTTAATAATGAATTCAATTGAGCCCTTAGCCACAAGTGGAGTTATATAGGTTAGGTGTAAAAATGTCTCTACCTTTCCTTCCAGCTACAATTAGTGAAAAACTTCCAATTTCAATGGATCTTTGAAAATATCTTCTTCCTTACTGATTTTCTCATACTTTTCAGATTCAACATCTAATTTACTGTTACGATTCAGGAGACCTGATCTTGTCTAGTGTCTTTTTCTGTTTTAACTTGATTTATGACAGTATGGGCTGTTCTGGCAGCAGGCAATGTTTTCCAAGTTATGGGCTATGACCTGCAGGCAGTGGATGCAGCAATAATCTGGTGAAGTAAAAGTTAGCCTCCCAGTGATGTGTTTCGTATCAAAAGTGAAATCATGTAACTGATTCACAAAGGAGAAGTCACTAGACAGAAGTTAATCATAACCTGTGAAGTTTATTATAATAGAGACAGTACATAATATGACAAGTGCTGGCATGCTATTTTTTACATATGGTAAATGTAAGAGAATGAGACAATGAAATAATTTGCTTTAAAAGGCTGACAACTCTATAACCTTCAGCCCAAGGACTGAGTTGCCTGTTATTCAGGGTTTGATTTGTTGCAGCACAACTCTGTGACCTTGTTGCAGTTTTACTAAGAAACTGTTGATGGAAGGGAGGTATGTCAGAGCCAAACATAAGGCAAGTTAAAAGCTAGACAGACAGTTGAGAAAACAATAAAAAATTTAGTTAGTTGAGGAAACAATAGTTTCTTTCAATGGCTTGAAAGAAAAAAACACTGACATGAGACCACCTATAAACTGTAGGGACAAGAGGTGCAGGCAACTAACGTGTAGCAGCACCAAGAACCAACCCTTTTCAAGGGACAATGGAAGTTGACCCTTGCCCACTGCACCAAAATCAGTCTGGGCAGCAGAGGCTCACCAGATGTCTCGCTGCTGGTGGTGAGCCCATTAAAGCTTAGCTTGATACACAGACACAAATAGTTTGTGTTATTAATAGAAAAATCATGTATTGTACTCTAAATTGTGTATATCTATCTATCTATCTATACCTATCTATCTCTTTTAAAGCATTTTTGTATAAGGGAATTTTTGTTCATATATTAAAAGTAACCCTAAGAAAGAGAATTAAAGCTGAATCTTTGAATGATGACAACCTAGTCAAAGCTGTTGGCTAAGTGCCATAAATGTATGTCTCAAAATTACAAGTGTAATACATGCATGGTTCTTCATAAAGCACCAATTGCTTTATTACAATTGCTTTATTACAAGTCATTAGATTGAAGAAAAAAGGTATAAGATTATAGAATCAGAGAATGCCCTGGGTTGGAAGAGACCTTAAGATGATTTAGCTCCAATTCCTCTGCCATGGGCAGGGACACCTTCCATTAGACCAGGTTGCTCATCCAGCCTGGCTTTGAACACCTCCAGGGATGGAGCATACACAGCTTCTCTGGGCAACCTGTGCCAGGGTCTCACCACCCTCACAGTAAAGAATTTATTCCTAATATCTGATCTAAGCCTCCTCTCACTTTGAAGGCATTTCCCCTTTGTCCTGTCACTACCTGCTGTTGTAGAAAGCACAAGAATGATAGAAGAATCACAGACCCTCTCCATCCTTCTTGTAGGGTCCTATGTAAGGAATTGCTTGATGGTATTAACTCAGTATTAGATGCTACCATCCTACTGAATTTATGTAAGCATAAATTTTCATTTCAGTATGCAAAAAGTAAAGTTTAGGAGGAGGGAAAAAGAGCTTCTGACTGTGACTATAGATTAGCAGTTCGACAGACTGCCAAGGCATGTTTGAGAGCTGTCATCAGTGGTTTGTTCAGTGCTAGACAAGACAGCACACATCCAGGATGATGTGTAAGCCACCAAATCCACCAGCCACCTCTGCTGTGCTGAGCTGAGCTAGGTGACTCACTAGATGGCTTTCCGACTAAAATTATTCTTCTTTAAAGAGCAGAATTAATGAAAAACCTCAAACCTCAGAACCATGACTGTGTGTTTGTGTGTGAAATCAAAACTGGTCCATACTCACGGCTGTTCTTCTAGCAGGAAAGTAGTTATATGTATATGATGAAAGACTGAAATGAAAAATAAAAAAATCCTGCAGGAAATTAATTTAAGTTCAGTTTTCTCAAAGGAATTTATTTGAGTTTTTTATTGTTTTTATTTGCTTGTTTTCTTTTTCTGTTCTCCATTTAATACACAGTATTTAGACAAGTAATTAGCTGGAGTTTGGCTTAAACAATAACCTGTTTATCAAAACATTGTACCATAAAAGAAAGGTATAAGATAAAGACTAATGGAATGGAAAGAGAGTGAGAAATAATGTAATGTGCAAGAAATATCTTTAGGGAAGTTAAATATAATCCTAATTCGTGAAATACATAGATATTACAGCCACATAAAAGAAGCGATCTCCATCCTGTTCTTGTAGATCAGTTCTCAAAGCCTCAAAACACTAAAAGCAAAACAGAATTTGTGGTTTTCCTCTTTTTATTTTTCCCTTTTGTTAATTAATTCTTTTTTTTTTTTTTTTTTTTTCCCTGGGAAGCTTCTTCATTGGCAAAGTCAAAAGCCAACTAAAGGAGTTTAATGAAAATTGCAGGAAATATGTCAGTAATAGAAATAAAGTTTATATTTCATCTTCCCTCTGGAAACTGTGACCTTCAGTCCCAAGGGCACTCTGTTGAAGTGTTGTATGAGTATCAATAAGCTCCTCTTCACCCCAGGTACTGTGTGAAGTTTTTGGTGCCACAATATAAGAAAGATATTAAACTATTAGAGAGGGTCCAAAGGAGGAAAACAAAGATGATGAAGGGCCTTGAAGGGCCATACAAGGAGCAGCTGAGGGTGCTTGATCTGTTCAGCTTGGACGAGACTGAGGGGAGGCTTCACTGCGGTCACAATTTCCTCGGGAGGGGCAGAGGAGTGGCAGACACTGACCTCTGCTCCACGGTGCCCAGTATAGGACCCAGGGAATGGCCTGAAGCTCAGCCAGGGGAGGATTAGGTTGGACATCAGGGAAAGGTTTTCACCCAGAGGGTGGTTCAGCCCTGGAGCAGGCTCCCCAGGGCTGTGTTCACAGCAAGGCTGACAAAGCTAAAGGAGAATTTGGGCAATGCTCTCTGGCACATGGTGGGATTGTTGGGGTGTGGTCCTCTGCACAGGGACGGGAATTGGACTCGATGATCCTTGTGGGTGCCTTCCAACTCAGAATATTCTATAATTCTATAATTTGTGACTTAGTTAAACATGTCAGAAAAACTATCTAATATATTTTCTTAAAGGCATTCTTTTCCTGTATTGTGAATTCCATGAATGCCACAATCCCAGAAGTGAGGAAGGGTGGGAAAGAATTTAGCAGCACTTTTACTGTTGTTTACTTTTACCAGAAGATGAAGGAAGAAATAAATTGTTATTTAAATATTGAAAATTCTCATAGGGCCTTTTCTTTCATCATTCATAACAACTGCAATTTTCAGAGCACCCTCTCCTTTTCTTGCAGTTCTTCCAGAGAAACCCTAGGAGCTATTTATCAACTAGGTTGTTTTCATAACAGAAACAGAAAGTTTTAAAAAAAACCTTTCAATAGCAGAAACAGTAATATATGCTAATATGTGCTAATTCACGTCTTTATACATACAGAGAAAATCCCAGCTGAAGAAATTTAGCAATTTTTCAGTTAAATTTTGAATGTTGCTCATTGTTTATGTTTAAGCAAGAATTTTCTTGATATTTCTTGCCTTTTAATTATTTGGTTCCCATATGCACATCTTACTGTCAAATTTATTTTAAAAATTCAAGTTTTAATACAGAACCTGAATACAATTGAAGGCCTTAAAGAGTATGAAAGAAAAAAAAAATCTAGAAGTGTAACTACTCATTGATTTACTTTATTTTTAATTCTTGGCCTAAGCTACATGGGATTTCACAAACCAGTGTTAGCTGTGTACCAACAACTTGTTTTTCCCCTTTTTCTCTGAGAGGACTTCTGTACTACTATTCAAATGCTCTCAAAGGGAAAAGTTAAATTTAAAAATTCTCAATAACATTAGAAATCAGGAATATCAAGAAAAAATATTACTTTAAGTTTCTCCTTTCCCAGATAATTTCATGTCTTAATCTTGGTAATGAAAACAGGTGAAGCTTTTCTAATTTTGTTTGCAACTGGTTTAAATTTTGTTCCAATTTTTTACCCCATTTACTCAGTTCTCTACAACTGCTTTTGGAAAGCAAATGAGAAATGTTTTCATTAATCTTAGCTTCTGATTACCTTTACAAAAACTAAATTGTAGACTCATAAGCATAACTCTTCTAGACTCCTAAGACTTATTTAATTTCTGTTATTCTTATCCTTGCAGGCTGCTGAATACTTTGATTAGCACTTACCTGGATTCCTGGTAATTTTGAACATGACCACAAGGTACTACATTATGAGAAACGTGAAAAGCACAGTTTTCTTTAGTTGCTATGCACTCAGACCATCTTCTACCATGAGGGCACTTGATTACAAGTATACTGAATTAATGTGAAATACAGTACTATTGCAGAGAAATTGTTTCTAACTGGAATATTACTCCAGGAGATATTGAGATTAAAACCTGAGAATAAACTTGGACACATTTTAATATCTGTAAACTGGACAGGACTGTGCCCAGAAAGGGTAAAGACATGATGATTTATGTACCCGGACAAGATTTAAGATGTACATTTATGCCACACTACTCTTCATAGACCTACAACTGTTACTCTCAAATTTTCAGAAACTAGTTTTGAGACCTGCAAATTCCACACAAGACAAAATTCAGCTGCAAATGAGCCTCTTTACACTGCAGAATTTTGGTAGGCTTGCCAGAATAAGCTAAGATTAGTATTTGACTTGGGTTTTTAAATGCTGTAATACAAATTAAACATCTCCCTCCTCAACATGATGGTCCAGATGTTATGTCCAGCTAAGGGAGCCTCTCAGACATCAGTTGCTCAAAAGCCAGAAGAAGTATTTATCTCTTTGCCCAGTTTATTATGGTACACTGCCTAAAAATCCACTTCTAGCCCCTGGTTCAGACATGCTTTTGGCATGTCTCAGTTGTACATCTCAGTTTCTAGAAGGACTATTGTACCCTTAAAATAATTAGAAATTCTAAAACATCTCAGCTTTTCAACCATGCTGCCACCACTGACCTTACAGAAGGACACAAGCTGTTGTGGAAACTTACAGTCCTTTGCAAAGCCTAAAATAAAAGCTAGTTGTACATATCTCAGGAACATGCAGACATGCCTTTGGAAGCAATGTGATATTGCCTAATACATGAAAGACAAGTATGTTTCATGCACAGAAGAGTGAGTTGACATTGTGCTTTGTAATGGAATTTTAATTGATTTTCACTAACACGTGGCTCCTTGTGGATCTGCAGAGCAGTAGCATGGTAGCATGGCAAAAGGCTGGAATGTATACTAAAGCTGTTTCGGTGCCAATTTTATTCGGCTGGCAAATTTAATTTCTTCTTCCTTGGATCGTGGATTTAAAATGCAACATAAGTTCAGTCATCTTCATCAAATCCAACTATGCTGAGAGTGAGACTTATTAGACATTTCATGTAATATATGCTGTCATAGGTCTGTTATGTCATTTATCTTCACTTGTGAGCAGACCTCAGAACTCACTTGTGGTAATGTCATTGATGATTTATTAGTCTTCTCACTTGTGAAGATAAATGTCATATCAGACCTCAGTCATCATCCCTTCCTTCTACATATAAATCCAGATTTAGAAAAGAGAGTGAGAAAGAGAATAAGGGAATTTTCCCAAATGGTTTGTGGGTAAGCGATGTCAAGCTTTCTGTGGTAGATATTGGACATTTACTTTAATAAATCTTGTTGTTTGAACATTTATTCGTTGACATATCCCTTCAGGTAGATGCCACTGAAACATTCAGGCGCTTCTCTTCATGCTGCATGGGGGTTTTTTCCTGGGAATGCCAGCAGTGATTGGTAAGAGCCCTTTTAAAAGCTTTACCAGAGGAAATGGCTGGCAGACAGAGAGGAACATTTGTCAGATCCACAGAAGGGCAAAGTCCCCATTTAGAAATGAAACCTGAATACCACTTACATGTATCTTTGGTCCAATTTTATGGGCTTTCATATATCACTCAAAACTCAAAGAAAGAATTGTAAACAAAGTAGAATAAAACCAGACTGAAAACCAAGCACCATTCTGGCTCATTTCTAAACTCCCACAGACACTGTGTTACAAAGTATCACAAATCAGGTAAATCCATTTTTATCTTTTGAATCTTAAAATCTGGGATCATTCCTTTAATGTGCAGGACATAATACCCAGATGAAGTTAAGCAGTTGTGTGACAGGTTGAATTAGAGTTATTACAGATCTGCCACTTGCAGATCTGTAGGAAAGGGATAAAAATTGTGCCATTGTAGTTTAAGTCTTCATTAATTAAGCTGAAGATGTTTAGATCATCAGAGCATCTGCTTTGTGGAGTGACTTTCCAATAGAAAAAAACCTCAAGCAGCAAATAGTCTCCTTGAGTGTCTTTCTTCATGATGGTGAAAGGCACTTTCTTCATGATGGTGAAAGGCACTTAACTTGTCCTGGTGAGAACATGTCATGAAATCTGAACCCAGAAAGCAGCTTGATTTCTGTGCAGAAACAACTAAATTGCCTTCTAGAAAAAGCTGGTTATGTTTAAAGCCGTCATGTAGCATCATGACAGCTAAGCTCACCAAGGACACTGACATCTCCAACCTGGTTGTCTCCTGTAAGCACAATGGTTCTTTAGGTTTTAGTTTTCCTGCATTCATTCCTCCTGCAAGTCCCAAATTTAATTAAGTCCTAGCCATGCTTCTCTGCCCTTAGATTTTCTTCAGAGAGAAAAAGGACAAAAAAAGAAGAGGTTTTTTTTGAATATGTTTCTTATGAAATTGACAAGGAATATTTTAAATGTATATGCTTTTGTGTTTGCATAAATATGTAAATAAATATATAAATATATATACACACAGATATATACAAGCAGACATATATATAAAGGCACACCATGACAACTTAAAACATATTGAAGTACCCATTCTACATGTTGCAGTCATATCTTTCTGGAACTAGTAGATATCATCCCAAAAGGAAAAGTACATTTTCTACTTAGATTTCAGTTAAAAATAAACATTTCTAAAGAAAAAGAAGCCAATACATGAATATAAATGCCTTGTGCCATATGTCTGTCTCAGTGTTAATATGATTTATGGGGTTTTGGCCCATAGTACAAGCTCTTCACAATCTTTTCCTGCCAGGGAAATATGTATGAGTTATATTTCTCCATTTAATGCCATTGGGTCAAAAGGATGAGAAGCATGGGGTGAGGATGACTTTTATTTGGAGTACATGAGATCTGCCCAGAGTTATCATGCTGAGCTTCATAAAACACACAGTTCTCGTTTCTCATTGTTCCTTTAGAGGAGTTTATGGCTATCTGCCATAGCTCCCCTCAGACATAGGTGTTTACTGGAGGAAAACCTGATGAGAGAGAGATGATGTACTAAACCAGGAGCCAGGAGTATCTGTGCCTAGAGACTGATTTTTTTCCAAACATAGATGTGTAGAGCGTGTGGCAGGGTACCCTGGTGAGAGAGACTCGGTGGAAACCTCTAAAACTGGTAGAAGTCGTACAGGAGCTGTTAAAATAGGGTTTGGTTCTGAATCTGTACAGAAATTTTTCACTGAGGGCAAGCCAGCTGCCCATCACTGTAAACCACATCCTGAGAATGAAGGTGGAACAAAAATGCGTTAAACCAATGCCTGTATTTCGCAGACAAACAAAAAACCAAACAAACCCAGGGATAATCACCTAGCATAGTTTCAGCTTATTTTAGCATAAAATAGCTCTACTTGCAAAAATAAGATTTAATTTTAGATTTGTGGATTTGCCAAATAATATCCACAGGAAAAGAAAAAAAAATGCTGCTAGAAGCAAGGCACAGGATTTGGCTTGCTTTGAGTACAGTCCAGAGATTTCTGTTTCACAAACAGCTAATGATGTCTCAGCTCATCAGAAGCTCAGGAGAGATACACTATTTATATTTGTGTAGTAAAGAGTTTGCTTCAACAGCAACTATGCAGTGGAGCTGTGTAATTCCTAAGAAATTGAATGGTACCCTTCTGTCTGGAAGCTTAGAAGGACATCTGAACACCTGTTTTACAGATTGTGTCCCCGTGGTTCAATCCTGCTATTAACAAATCAGAAATCTGGCCTGTGCTTCAGTGAAGTAAAGCTGAAACACTGACAGAAAAGCATAGTGGGTTATTCAAAATATTAGCTCAGCACTCTGCTTCTGCCTTACCCCACTGTGCTCTTTATGCAAGTATGTTTGAAATGGTGCAAAAAAACCCCTAAACAGAATGCAAACCTATGTTCATATTAAGAATCTCATTCTGTTATGTTTTCAGTCTTTTAGACCTTCCTGAGAGCAGCCTGAAAAAGTTTGATGTCCAAATCATATCTCTCTCCATAATGCTGACATTGAATTAAATCACCTCAGAAACATAGCGGCGATTATGATTAAAAATTAGTCCTTGTTACAGCATAGGCCAAGTCAAATCCCAGTACTTTGAGTGTATAACTGATTTTTCAAACTTATAGGGATTTAGACAAAGCTTAAATTACTATGTATATTTATATATAATGCCATTTTTTTCTAAAATAATTCACATAATATTTTATGGCAAAAACCTAATTTCAGTGCAAAAGGAAAATTTACATTCACCCTTTAGTTTTTGTAGCAGTAAAAAAAAAAAAAAAGCTTTTTTCTTTGATATGTGATTTGTAACACCTATAGCCTCTAATGGGCCACAATGTACATCAGAATTCCTTTCATGTTGCTTAAATATATCCAGGGTCTGCACAGTAGAAGTTAATCTGGAGTGAATATTTTAGTTAACATGCAGGTGGATATGCACAATAGGTATAAATTAAACCAAGGAGATTATCCAGCACTTTGTGTTAGTACTATGTATTTGCTATTCAGGAAATAAAAACAAATAAACTTGTAGAAGAAAACAAACCTCTCTTCTAAGCTTTTCACACAATGAGTTTGGCTGAGGAATCAAAGCACACTTGTCTGAAGGTTTCCAGATGAGAGCAACCTTTTTCCAGGATAGAAAATTACTAAATACTGCACAGCACGAAAAGCTGAGAAAAGAGAAATTATTTCCAGCTTGTGGAAGTATTCTTTCAAACAGAATTTTCACAGCCCACATCCAACCCTGCATGTATAGACACAAGAGAAAGGGAGGGAAGCATCCTCTTTTCCCCTCTGGTTGTTGTTCAATTAGCCAACTCATCAGAAATGTTAATGAAGTACCAATACTGAGATACATCCTGTTGTTGTTTCAGGGAGAAAACAGGAGCTTAATCAATACCTTGTCTCCAATGCCAGCTAAAAGTCTAATAGAATTCACATACTATATTAATATCTTGCATGTCATAGTCTGTGTTCTGCTTGGGTTTTTTTTTCAGAGAACCAGACTTCATCTGGCAAAGCAATGCTACCAATGGTAGTAGAATGTATCTTCTCATGCCAAAAAGTGAAGCACTAGGATACTCCCACACAAGGAGTTTTAGTTTTCTGTGGCTGAATATGTTTATTTTATCTCACAAAAATGTTTCAGTTTGCACACCTAGTCTATGTGCTTATTATTTTCCATGGAGTGGTGCATTCAGCCTGGTTTGTCTACAATTGTGTATAACTGTATATTTATATATAAAAGTAAAATTCAAAGCTACTTCAACAATGTAATGTCAGGCACGAATTGCACCACTAAGAAATATTACATTCTGTATATATTGATAGAAAATGACTATTCAAGACTTTAGCGCACCTATTTTTTCCTTCTTCAATAGATTTATCTGGTACACTGAAATCCCTAGATTTGATTTTGCTATATATCTTGACTTATCTATCCCTCAATAATTAAACTTTTCAGATGTTGTTTTGGAGATCATCACTGCATTGTGAAATGAATCTATCTTTGCTGACTAGGTAACATGAAGGTATCACTCAGGGTACTACAGAAAAAAAAGCTATTTGATCAGACATCTAGTACAGATGAGATAGATTCTTTCTTCATTATTTTTTCCTTTCCCTTTTTCTATTTTATTTTCCATGGAAGATTTAAGGTAAGTTAGAAATTTTTCAAATATAACAAAGGCTTTGAAGTGGCAAAACAAGTTGTTTAAAAATGATTCACAGAAATAGCGAGGTTGAATTTTCACTTGTGTTGTCCAAGGTTTGTAGAAGATGGTGTATCTGTAGGATGAGTGAGGTCAGAGCAGGTGCACTGAGAAGGGAGACAGCTGATGGTTAAGCAGAAAATAATAAATAAATAATGAAGAAAAGGTTTTTCACTGGGGTAATTCCCTGAATTTGCTCAAGGCACAGTTCCTGGCCCGGCTGAAAGAGAATCATAGGGGTGAAAGGATCAGTGTGGGTCTACTCTTTGCAGCAGGAGCAGGTACATGTACCAGCCTGAAGTGTGTAGGATCACAGCCCCAGAGGGATGCTCCCACAGTACTAAGATGAATCTGGGCACAGCTTTCCTTTGACTCCCTGTGGCTGTGTCTACAGCAGTGTGAGTTTAACCATTGACCCTCCTGCTCCCATTTCATAGGCTGGACCAAAAGGAATTCTAAGAATTCCTGTTTAGGTCATTGATCTGTTAGAAATACAATGGAATGTGTCTTACTTTAGGGGTGTCCCTACATAACTAGTATCCCAATATAGCGTAGTTATTTACTTATACCATTGTTTTAAGGGTGAGGTTTCTCTCCCAACTGTTAATTTTGATTCCAAGACATTATTCTCTCCCCATCTAAATTCTGACTGGAATTTTGTTCTTGGCTAGTATGTATCACAGCTGAGTTTTGGTGGGGATCAGTGTAATTTTAGACTGGAGTAGCTCAAAGGGTGAAGACAAAGAGCTCCATCTCTATATTCCATCTTCAATGCTGTTGAAAGATTATACCAAATAAGTGCTGATTATAAAGTGTAGTCTCCCAGCAAACATTTTAGTAAAACGAAACAATCATTCCCAACAACATTTTAAATCTTTCCTCCAGATATTTTAAATGTAATCCTGTATAGAGAAGCAATTTATATTCTAAATGTATTTGTCTCCTCTAAATAAGGTTTGGTGTTCCATGGTCTGGTGATCCTCTTGCTGGGAAGTACAACATTCTGAGATCTGGCAGCTTTCCCAGGATTATTTCTGAGAAGCATGAGGGAAAACTATGATACTCTAGCACATATGGATCTTTGATGCATCTGTTTTGGTAGCAAGGTACACGCATAAAAGTTTTTTCCTTTGACTTAGCTTCATTATTTTTTAACAGCGATTTAGCACTAAGGGCTGATAAACAGTAATATATAGAGTTTCTTTGTTTGTTTCTCTTTTTATAAATTAAATGTGTAAACCAGTGACAAAACTATGTTCTCTTTGTTTTCTGTGGTAATTTCAGAAAGTAATTGTTGTTTGTATTTTGCAACGACTTCAGATTAATAGCAAACATGCACCATCAATTTGCATTGAAACCATTGTTAGATAAATAATAATTACTTGGCAAAGTGCTTGCTGAAAATGCAAAGTCAATTAACTTGAGCGTTGTTCTACACTCAGCAGTAATTTATAATGGTTTGGTTGGTGGGTTTTAATGGTATTTTTGTCTTTTCAAGCAGCTACAGCATAGAGCTAACACTAAGTACTTAGAGAACGCTTTTAACTCCTGTCATTATTTTAATGTCTTTTAAATGGTAAATATCAGCAATTTGATGACATCCAGTAAGTGGAACTACTGCCAACAAAATGCCCTGCTTCTTTTGATCTGCTTATAAATGTATAAAGAGATGTACTTGCTGTTTTACTAGCACTGGGCCAGATCCTACTGACCTTGAAAGTAATTTTTTCAGTTAGCAGGTCAATGTTTGTCATGGCCTGAGAATAAGACAGTGTCAATTGATACCAAGAGAATTATCAAGACGTACACATTTTATAGGTTTTTTTTTCCAGATTTATATTCAGGTCAAGTTGAAATCTTATTAATTCATAGCACTTTTATAGCAAATGTGGTTCCATTATCCCTCACATATGTGTCTCACTAAATGCTAGGTTTTTGGGGGGTATTTTACTTTCTTGGGTTTATATCTTCTTTTTGTGAGCTCTGCATGATGAGCAGAGAAAGAGGAGGAAAGAAGAACACAAAGAAGCTGGGGAAGAGGTTTCTATGTTATGAAATCAATCTCTTGAACTTCTCTGCTATTCAACTCTTTTAAAAAAACTCTCTCATTTTTCTTATAAGTATTGAAGTTCTTTTAGTCTGCATTATTTTCAATGAAAGACCTTTTCCAAATCTGATAGGCAAAAAGGCTCAGAGCCCATTTCTAAATTAAATCTAAATTTATTCATGTTCAGCTTATGTATATTTGTTCTTATGCCAAAGTACTCCTTTAGCTCAAATGGTTATTTTCTGTCCCTTGTGTTCATTTCCTTGTTGTGTCTAAAGACAGCAATCCTATTCCTCCTCATCCTTCACTTTTCTAATCTAATGAAACAAGTCCTTTTGTTCATTTTTCATGAGGAAAAAAAATACTTTCTGGATCATCCTTTTCTGTACCTTTTCATCTTCAAATTCACTGATCCATTTATATGCTCACGTTATTGGTGACAGAGCATTTTTTTGTGGTTCTTCAGCAGAATGGGGAGAAAGTTCTTTTATGTTCTCCCTTATTTCCTACCTCTATTGCCTTCAGTTGCAAGTTTGCCTTTACTTTGCCTGCAGAAACTAGTAACCACAGTTGAAATCTAGAATGATTTAATCTGAAAAGCTCTCTAAATCATGTTAAAGGGCGTAGAAAAACACCCACTGATTTTTGCTGTTTTAGAAACATTATCTCATTATGTCACTAAACAATTATGGGTATCTAAAGGCACAAGTAGAGACATTTATCCTCCCCTTGATGCATATGCAGGACTGCAATAAGCCCATTAGACTTGGTGAGATTTATGGGTGTTTATAATGGGAATAACAGGCCACAGTGGGTGGCAAAGGGAGAGAAAGACTCTGAACTCAAGATTGGAAGCCAACAGCTTGAGCTCTAATTAATGCTGAATTAATATTTTGAAAAAAAAAATGTATTCAAAAAATGTTGTGCTTTTGCCTATTTTTTACATTATCTTCCACGCTGTCCTTAATATCAAAAATCTATTTTCAGTTTGCTTCCGTTTGGAAGAACTATTTTTTGTTACGACAGAAAAAAGTTACCAAAGCCATTTCTGAAATTCTCAGTATTTCTCTGCCTTGCCAGATGTATGGAGTTCTTTGTAGGCTGGGACATACCCTTGCTAAAAAAGTTGGGTAAACTGAGTCTTTCCTGTAAAGTGGATGTAGTGAAGAAAAGGCTGGAGAATTGAGACCACAAAGGACATAAGAGCATTTTTGAACTTTCATCTTTCCATCTTTAGACAAAAATGAGATTCTGACTTTCTATCATGTGAGAACTCTAGCTGTAATCATACTTGTCCTTTGTCCACAGGTGTTCTGAAAGGTATTGATTCAGTGCTTGTCTGGCAGACTTTGATTTCACTCGTGTCACATTTTGGACAAGTAATTATTTATATGTGTGCATGAATGTAACATTATTTTTGTAAGTTCTCATCTGATCCTTTCTTGGCAGATGTGAGGCCTGTAGAGACCTGAATGCATTGCCATATGCATCCTATATACAATTCTATATGTTTGCTGAGAGTGCAATTTTTAACCCAACATTCACGTTTTTCCAATTTTTTTAATCAGTATTTGTGGATGTGGTGCAATACTGTTTGCATATATTATACTAATATAACTCTAACCTCCTTTTCCATTTTGGAAGGTTGTTGATTTAAGTCCTTGGCCAGAAATTTCAATCATTTTTAGTGTATATTAACTAAATTGTTCTTTATTTTGTCTGTTTTGTCCCTATTATGACAATTCTATTTTGTTTTCAACAACTGTGCATTTTTCTCTCTTACACTGCCAGGGCAATGGCTGAATAGTTGCAGTATTGTTCCCCAAATTCACTGTCCTCCTTACCTCCCTGTCTGTCACATTATTTCCTCTACAGAATCTGCCAGTTATACTTAACAGAAAAGAGTCCCTTCTTAAATTCCATCTCGTGTGCTTGTGACCTTCTGGTCCTGTTTGCAAAGACTACAGACCCTTTACAGCTCTCTCAGCCTACCTTCCAGAGAGGGAACATATCTGCTTTCTCCCACACACAGTTTGCTTCTCTGTTTCCAACAGCTGACTTCAAGATAATGTTTTTAATGAAAATATCTTGCTAATATTTTGCTCAATAATTTTTGAGCTTACACACTACCTAGAAACATAATTTAAAAATAATAAAAGATAAAATAATTAAATAATTTTTAAAAATTAAAAAATTAAAAAATAATAATTCTATTTTGGCTCATATTTTGATTACAAGTTGTCCTATCAGCATTTCCAAATTTCCTTTCACTTACAGTGGTCTTTTAGACCTTACTACCATTTGCTATCCCTTTCTGTCAAGGTAGGAAAGTGTAACTGTCACCATTATTTTCCATTTTACTTCAATTCTGCATTTTAAATTTCTGAAGCTGTTAAATACTACGAAAATAAAATTTCTTCCACCAGAATAAATGTAGGTACTCCTCAGAGACATGAAGTTATAATATGGAATATCTCTTTATAGCAAGATATATGCAACTCAGAACTGTATCTCCCCAGCTGTTTTTCATTCTATCAGGTTCCTGATGGATTTAAACTGGTCATGTTTTTTAACATCTTGTTGCAATTATGCATTTCATCCTATCAAAGCCATTGAGCATTATATTACTGCTATCTAGCATAATCTGCAGAATCATAAATTTCAGTGATGCCTGAAATACCTGTTTCTTGTAGAAGAAACCGGGGACCTCAGGGTGGATTATGAGTTGGACTAACATTTTAAGTTCAATTCTGGTCAAGAGGGAAATGTGCTCCCTATTTTGTTACTGTCAAAAAGTGTAGTATTTCATCAGTAAGCATAAATATATCTAAGCAACTTGTCAAAAAATTGCTTAATAAGGCAGTTTATGAAGCCTATGAGAACACCACTTCCAACTGACCCATGGTTTGATCTCTTAAAGTAAAAACTGTTCTTGGGAATATATGTTCTTTAGTTTGTCCCTTGGTACACATGCCTTGCTTATTTGGTGAGGAAATGACGGGGTTTGTATGATAAATTAAAAAATCCTCAGAATTTTTTTAATTATTTGCTGATTACAATCTGATCTGTATGATCAGCTGTATCATCTAGTTTGTTCCTAATCTGAAGTACAGATAATGCAGCTACAATATTAGAGTTCTAGCTTTGCATCATAATCTTTTGCTTTTGATAGAGCAGTCAGTAGCTAACACGGGGGAGGTGGAGAAAGTAACCTGGCCTTTCAGTGGTGCTGATAACAACTGAAGAGAAAGTGAGTTTGATTGCAAAGCTCTGGATCCAATTAATCTCCAAGACACTCCACACCCTCCCACACATTGACATCCCTTAGCTGGTAATCAGCGTCTGCTTGGAGGAGGTCCAGAGCTGTAATCACTGGCAAAGCTAACATCCAGCTACTTGGTAAAACCTCTCTAGGGCTTTTCTATGCTTTGATTTAGCTCGGTGATGGTGATCCCTCAAAAATATTTTTCCACTGTTTCATTTGAGACCTGCCTGCTGCAAGAGAGGTCTTCCAACACCACACACCACCACAAGCCTGTTCTGAGCAGGCTTGTCTGATTATCTGATGCAGTCAGCCAATCACCAGTAAACAAAAACTCATCTCTCCACTTATCTTTGACATTTTTGTGTAGCTGGTTCTAAATTTAAATAGGAAAGAAATACGCCTTGAACTTGGATGAAGTCAGATATGATACAATTCTTCCTCAGCAGCACATTTATCAAGAAGAGGCTCATTTTTATGTCTGAATGTGTAATTAGTTGGGCGCTAACACTATTTGTCCTGGGAAGATTTAGATGGCATTTTAGAAACCTCTCTGCTCTGCAAAATCCATGCCATGGCAGACAGCATTGCATTCATAAAAGGAACATAAGTTAGTAGTCTAATTAAAAGAAATTATGAATACTCTAAGTTACAGGAAGTCCCCAGGGTACTTCATGCACAGTAGAATTCTTACTGTATGAAGGAGTTCATAAGTAAGTTTCTCCAAATTAGAGATTCCCATTTTGGAATTGGCATGCAGGTCTAAGACTATAGACCTGTCCTTGTCAGTCCTTAACTCAATTAAATACAGAAGATATGCTGGAAATCACTTAAAAATGCAAACCTTAAAATTCTTTTTCTATTTTATTCTAAATCCATTTGAAGCAGAGCGACAGAGAGTCTCCAGGCAGTGCAAAAGAAGTTTTTGCTTTATTGCAAAAAACAGGCCTTTTTAAGCAGTTAGCTGGTTATCATAGTTTACATAGCTTTAAGGCACAACAAGCCCAAGTAAAGCAACAACTATACACCACAATGTGGACACGCAGCAGTCACACAGCACATCTCTCATGTCTCTCTGTTCCTTTTCCAACTGAGACACCCTCCCATAGTACTCTTCTACTTAGCTGAAGTAGCAGGCCTGAGCCATGATTTTATAAGGGTAACAAGGCCCTTATTTTATAAGGCATTACCTATACGCAACAGAAATCTGTTAATTAGTTATTTGATTTTGCATTTTACCAGACTGGATTTATCTTATTTTCCATCCGAATCTTATTCGGTACTATGAATGAATCTGGGTCAATCTGGAAAATACTCACATCCCACTCCATGGGATATGATGGACATAAAACAAAAGTGTAAAATTATTTAAAGTGTGCCTTTTATTCAACACAGTGTTGATGACTAACAAGCTCTGCAGGTTTTCTCCTCACTAAACTGCAAAAGATGCATTCAGAAAAGCAAACCATGAAAGCCAAATCTTAAGTCAGTTAGAAGATCATGAGAAAATGCAAAATCTGTCGCAGAAGTCTTGTGGCAGGAGCAGACCATCTGGAGAGAACTGGTTTCCATGGCAGAGATGCCTGTCCATCTCTTAGTTTACTGCATTTCTGACATCTTCAGTCTTGTAATGTGTTCTCCCCAGAGATCCCAATACTGCCAAAAGCTTTTAAGGTTAATCATTAAATGGACCAGGCACAGCTGGGTGACGGACAGTAATCTCTGACCAGGAACAGAGAAGACAATCTGGGACAGCAGCAACTTGAAGTGACGCAGCTGAACTTTCAAGACTTTGTTTGGTAGAGTGATATCAACCAGCTCTCAAAGGCATTCAGGTTTTAACATCCCTGACATATTTTCTTCTTATAAGACTTTTTTTCTCTACTGCTTGTGCTTTGCCCTTATTGAGTAATTCAAAGAACTCTAGAATATCGCAAATTATTTAAACTGGAAAAGACCTCTTAAGATCATCAAGATCACCTATTAGCAGAGCACAGACAAGACCATTGCTAAATCATGTCCTTCAGTGCCACATCTACCTGTCTTTAAATGCCTCAAGGAATGGTGACTCTACCTCTTCCCTGGAAAGCCTGTTAATATTCCTGACAAACCTTTTGGTGAAGCAATTTTTTCCTAATATTTAACCTAAACATTCTGTGGCGCAACTTGAGGCCTTTTCCTCTTTTCCTATCACTTGTTCCTTTGGAGAAGAGACCAACACCTGCCTTGCTCACCTTGACCTTGTCTCTAACACTGACATTCTTTCACCAGTAAATAGAAAAATATCTTCTGTTTAAGGTGAAAAATAGGAATGTGCAAATCCGTGAATATGAATGAAATTCTAAATTCCTAGAAAAGGATCTTATTTTAGCCTTCTTTTTCCACTTCAGAATATGTTAAAGAATCATATTATAACTGAACCTCTGATTGAAAGTCAATACTTCATAAAACTAAGGGATATAAGGTAATAATTAAAGTAGTTCAGCAGGAAATTGTTGCTGAACTTTTAAACTTTTACAAGGAGAAAAGCTATAACGTACGAAGCCTGAGAAAAGGAGGGTGCAGTAGAATTACTGGAAATGTTAAGGGTACAATTAAAAACTAGTTGACCCAAGGAAAGATGAGATGTAATTAAACATACTTTTTTTTGTGTGTGCATACTGCTAAGTATGCAGTAGGATGGGCTTGAAAAGAATTGCTTAATGATAGTTTAAAGAATATATTTCACCTCCCATGGCAAAATTTTGCAGTAGTTTCTGACTGCCCTCTGTCTGACTCCAATTAAATTGTATGTCACACTCTTTTTGCTACTTGCCTTTGACCTATAGGTACAGCAGGAGGAATCACTCTGACTTTAATGTGCCAGAAACCTCTCACTTTTGTACTGTATGAATTTTCCAATGTAGCTATGATCCATAAAGACCATTGGCATAAAGTGCAAGAAGATGTGAACGCAAATCAGGGCAAGCAAATGAATGCAAATTATCTCTAATACAGAAATGTTCCATTGTAAATTAATATTAGCTTATCTTTACACTACATTGTAAGAGAGAGAAAAGAAATTAAGGGAAAGGAAGATAGGAAGGGATGTGACTACAGCATTTTGGCCAGAGGCTTGTAAGTGTCACTGATCGCATTTTAATGTTGAGATTTTTATGCATTCAGAATATTAAAACTTCTATTACATTTTCAATTAAAAACTCACATGAAATACATGTTATAGTAATAGCATGCTCTCCAAAGAAATTGATGTATGCACATTTTGAGGGAATGGTAATATTCCAAATTTATAAACTGAGAGGTTTGCTTAGAGAATTAGCTATAGACTATCTTTCACGAACATCGTGGGATATTGCAGCCTCTTGTTACATTTTCTGTACTAAATTCCATTTCTTGAATAATCTCAGTCTCCAGGGCAATTATTCATTACCATTTGGAAAGAAAAGGTTCCACATCAAGTAAACAATCAGCCTCTTCAGAGAGGGAGCAGGGCACACTGAACAATAGGTATATGCTCATCTAGAAAGATTAGGTTTGGGCAAAATTTCTATGAAATTCCACCTCTGATGAAATCTCAGCAAATTTCTCACGAGTCCTAATGGAGTATTAAGTATTGCAAGTAAGATGCTAAAGTGTTTCAGTTGTGCTGCATTTTCTAGTCAGGGTTTTTTGACAACTAGATTACTTAATGAACTGACAGATTTTGTTGGGATGATGACATTAATCATGTTTCTTCAAATAGTAAGAAAGTCCAGTTGTAGAACTGTTATCCTGTTAATCTCCTCAGCAGTTTAATGTCTTCCCCTTAAGCATTTCTTTAATGAATATCAACAGTTTGTTGTATCCAGCAGAGTTAGACAGGGGAAGTATTTATCCTAAATGGAAAAATTCATTCTGCACCATTTTTCCTACAACAGGACAAACGCAAAACTACCTTAACTTTTTATGAAAAGTTGGCAGGCCTAGAATAACAAGTAGCTTGATCATGCCAATGCTTCTTTTAGGTGACATTAATGCTTAGGTCCTGTTTTGTTGTTATCTTAAATCTGAGGTCCAGATAACTCTGCTGAATAAGTCGGTGTTTCTCTAAAGACATCTCCTTTATGCATAAGTAGCTGCTCATCTATGAGCAGATTATAAAGTTGCTTCCAGGATCAGTGTTAGGTCCTTCCTCCGGGAAGTCCAGGATCAATGTTAGGTCCTTCCTCCTCATCGTCATGTCTTCATGGCTTTGTAAGTCTACCAGTCTGTGACTGATCTAGGTCTGTGTTAGGTTGTGCCTGGCAAAGTTACATGGATTTAAAAAAAGATGTCTTGCATCACTTGCTAAGTCAGGTTGACTTGTAGCACTCACAGCACTGTAATATAAACCAGCAGTGCCCTCCAAGGCAGTGTCTGTAAAAGGTGTGGTAGGTAACCTTCTGGGACCTGCTAAGCCAAAGCCTCAAAGCCCACAGTGACAGCATGACAGCTTTACAGATAAGAAGTTCAACACAGATACCTTTCTAAGTGATATTTTTTTCCTTATGAGCAGAGTGTGTTCATGACATTAAACTCATCAATTTAGCAGGCTGAACCTGGAGTTACCAACAATATTGGTACTGTTAAAGGAAATAGGTCATTTAGTAGGTACATCTAATAGAGACCAGTGAGCAGGACTCTTATTCCAAGGGGACCAAAGCTTCACCTGCATGGGGGAGTTTCTTTTAAGGGAAGGAGCAGTAACCAAGAAGTAGAGAGGAGATTTGTTAGAGGCTGAAATAGAAATAGAAATACTATGTTTCACATATTTGTGAAAATAGCTGCCATTCTTCTTGTGAACTCAGGTTTGAACAGAGGGTCACCAGAGTGAAAACCATCACACTACAAAGAAACCACTTCCGTTCTTTTTTAGTATATGTATTACTCTAATCAGCTCTACAATTTGACACAAACCATTCAGTTCCTGCCAGGCTGGCAAGTCTACTCGCCACTGCCATCATCGCTGTCTTGGGAAGTGCTGCCCAACAACTGAGAGCTTGGCTCCATAGCAGGGACCTGTGAAATGCTTCTAATCTCTGTAAAAGTGCAACAGCCTTTGAACACTGAAGAGTTTTCTCAGCGTACTGAGAGGGTGAAAGGGAGACAGCAGAGAAGTACTTGGGTTGGGAGGATACCATCAGGGAGCAGTGGGAGTGGGATACTCTCCAGGGTGATCTAATGTAAGTTGAGCCGGGTCCTCTGCCCACAGGGCACAGCCCTGTGTGGGACTGGGGTGGTGACAGTGACAGGCATCAAAAACCCAGATATACAGGGAGAGTTTGCTACCCTACAGAAATCCAGTACCTTTGGAGAATCTTTGTCCAGCAGCAGCCAGCCCCTTCCGTGGTAGCTTTCCCAGAGCTGAAGCTCAGACAGGGTGGGCAATGGGCAGTCAGCCAGGGGGCCTCTGGGGAACCCTGTCCTGGGCAAGGACAGCCCAGACACCCCTGGGACCCAAAACAGCTCAATGCCTGCCCCCAGCAGTGGGAAAATCATAGAATCACAGAGTATGCTCTGTTGGAAGGGATCCACAAACATCATGGAATCCAACTCCTGGCCCTGCACAGAACAGCCCAAGAATCCCCCCATGTGTCTGAGAGCGTAGTCCAAACATTTCCTGAGCTCTGTCAGGCTTGGGGTTGGGACCATTCCCTGGGGCACATGTTTCCATGCTCAAACACCCTCTGCATGAAAAATTTTCTCATGATATCCAAACCAAACCTTTCCCAATGTCACAGAATCACAGAATCATAGAATAAGCTGAGTTGGAAGGGACTCAGAAGAGTCATCAAGTCCAGCTCCTGGAGTCCTGTCATGACAGTGAGAATATCTGTACCTATCCCTCCTCTTCCCCTCTATGGGAGTCTTCTTTGTAGGAGTTTCCAGCACTGAGCTATTGTGCCTCCATTAAGGAGAAAATATCACTAATGTGAGAGAGCAAGAATCTGCGAATGCACTGGATGTTGACGCAGTGTAATTATTTGCCTTCCTGGAAAGTAAAAGGCAAAAAGCTTCAATTCCAGGAAGTCTGCCCTTTTGCAATATTAAAACTCAATTTATTGTGTTAGCATGTTTTAAAAAGGGTATTTTGACCTTCAGTAGTGGAGGAAACAGATACTTCTGGAACTGTGAGAATCAGAAATGGAAAAATAACTCAGAAATTCAAGTGAGGATTCTGTGTAGAGAAGAAGAGAATAAGTTAATCAGCTTGTGAAAGAGACAACATGTGAGGGAGATCCTATTTATAGCATTTCTGCTAATACAAGTGCATAAGATTTTAAGAAGAAAACAATGTAATTTGTTAATTTCTATTAATTATGTTATTCTGTAGAGATACCTTAGGACACTAAATATCAGCAAAAGGTTTCAAATCAGTTTATGTGACAGAGAGGTTTTATTACCTCTTGGTACATTTGTCCCACTTATTTTTTAAAGTATTTTAAATACATTTTGGATGAAGAGTACAGACAAGTACATGCTTTGTCTAAGGCTCCAATTCTTACTAATAAGGAACTAAGTTTATGAAGGCAAATATGTGTATTTCATGAGATTGTTTATTATATTCTAATTTTAAGAGTGAATGAAGACTGTAGGACTTAACTTGACTAGAACCTAACTATAGCTACAAACTATGGAATAAGTAGGAAATTATTCTGAATTCAATTTTTTATTTATTGCAGCTTTTGAAAAAAAATGTGGAAGTCACTAGACTGCAATATTGATCTTTGCAGTTTATTAATCTCTAAACTGAAAAAACCAGAATAGTTTAATGAAAAGGAATCACAACCAATCCTGATGCTTGTCTGGTAACACTCATCTCCACTCACAACATGTATCATAGCAATGTACTCATATAAACTTTCTTATGTATTCATAATGAATCACTACATCTGAGATGAGCAAGAGAATCAAAGGTATCCCAGATTACAGGAAGGCATATAAGTGTACAAGAGGTTGAAAGAAAAGATAAAAAATATTAAAATCTATTTGGTAAATGCTACTTTGTCATAGAGAAAAAAAAAATCTCTGAGTTGAAACAATTCTGGTGACATCATTCAAGTGAGATCAGCCTAACAGAAGTGCAATTATATTCAGCGTTGTAGTAACTCATGGGGTCTGTGCATTTAAAATCTACTGCTGGAGGAATCTGTGGAAACTTGCTGACAAGTTAATGTGACTGTTCCTAGTCCTACAAACTGACAGCTGGACTGAAAAATTCCTTTGGGCTACCCAACCAGAGTGGGTGCAGGAACAGCAGGGGAGAAACAGACAAATACAGCTTAAAGGAAAAGCAGAGAAAAACTTAAGATTTGTGTTCCATACAACCAAACTGGTTTTTCCACTTCTTCTTTGTGTCTGTTTCTGCAGTTAATTAGTGCAGCTCTGACAAAGGGCTGGAATTAAGGAGAATTTACTTCAATAAACTGTGAAAAGACTACTCACTTGCATCTTCACTCTCACTCTCTTTAGCAGAAGAATAGGCTAGGCTAGATAGTTAACAACCAGAATAGGCTGTATTCAGAGTTAGAGCTGGAGCCAGACTTACTGTTTATGAAAAATGGGGCCTAAAATGGACATGAAATCCATCAAAAATCCAAACGAATTCACTAAAACCAACAGAATATTAGTAACCTCTAATTCTTTGTTTGTTTCTATTCATGCTGCCACTTTATCACCTGAGCCCCTCCTCTACTGACACTTCAATTACTCCTGCATAAAGTAACAACATGCTAAATGCTTTAAAACTCTCTGGAGTGTAAATAGTAAGTTTGTGTTGTATCTTTACTTTCTTCAAGTCTGTTATCTTTACAAGTCAATTGATTCTTCCACGAAACATGAATAAAGAAGCATTGGCTTCAACCATTTCTTGAGACTGTGTCTGGAGTTTGTTAAGGGAGTGGTGCTTCAGATAGCAAAAACCTGAGCGGTATTCCGTGCTATTCATTTGTTCTGGTACAGGCACAGCATTGTTAAGGAAATACTTCCTTGAGTATAAAAATTAAAATTTAAAAATTACATATATTCCATTAACTATAATGAGGAAATAAACTTATCAGTTTGTTGTTTTTTTTAAACAACAGATGAAAGCAATTTTCTAATGGGATGTGAAAAATTTGGTCTGGTGTAGAGCTCCATCGGATTTTTCTTATTTATAGCACAAAAGTATTTGTCTCTCTTAATGCTTATATTTCAACCTTTTAAATCTACTTATCTTTGAACAATGGAATTATACAAGCAATTAGGTGAATTCAGATATAATGAAAGTGAATGCAGCTCAGTCGTAATGAACAGATTTCTCACTTTGCATTTGATTGCAGTTTGTTTCAGACTGTAAATAAATTAATCTTGTTTATGTTTTTTGGGCTGAGAGTAACCGTATTGAGTCAGATTTTCAAGACAGCTCAAATCTCAGAGTCTCTCTGTGGCCAGATAAAGTTCTTTAGAAAGTAGGCCAAAGCATTATGTGGAATTCTGACAGTCACTGTTAAACCATGGCTGTATTAATCTTTGCAGTATAATGTATACTAACAGACTGGGACTTTTTTTTTTAACATAACTGTTAGTTTTTATCATCTTCTCTAGGTCTATATTTCTGAGACATTTTTTTAAACTGCTTATGGAAAGTGAAACATGTGAGGCATCTGTAATATAGATTTCTTTCTCCAAATACTAAGTTTCACCAACTTACTATGGAATAGAACTGTAAAAGAGGGGATCTTAGAAGTCAGTTGGGAAATTATATATTGACCTGTCCTTTGTTTCTGAAATAACAGAGTCAGGACATATATGCAATATGCCTTAAGCTCTCCTCCAGAGGTAAACTTGAGGTTACAGGCTATTATGCCTCTTGGGTTATTTAGTCAGTTATTTATTTGAAATAGACCCCAAATTGTTTATCATTCACTGACAGATGGTTTTGCACCTTCACTCAAAGGTATATTATTCTAAACCATTGGGTGGCACAAAGAAGCCAACACACACGAGACTGATTCTACCTTGCTTTCTGTGATTTATGGAAGATACACTATCTCGCTGACAAATCTGAGTGCCTTTAAAGTACTATGCTAATAAGTAAAGTACAGCTATTTGCTTTTATTTTCATATGTAGGTTGTAGTCATGAGATACATGAGTCTGCCTCATGACTGGAAGTGTCAGTGTGCCTGTGCTTTAAGACAATTTTGGAGGAAGGGGGGAGGAAGAGGTGGGTAGTGGCATTTGAATGTCTCTCTAAATGATCCCTGCTCACTTTGCTTACTAATCTATACTACCTTTTTTGTTATTATTTATTTAGCTGATTTAGTCATATTTACCATCATAGCAGTCTGTCCCCAGTTCTGTGTTTGTTATTCCCCACTGTCCTACTGTCACAGCAGATAGTTTGTATTGCATTCTAATGGACTGCTATGGCATGCTAAAGATAGCAGTACTACACGTAGCTTGGTAACTTCCAAGTACTTCCACAGTATTAATTACATTATCCTAACTTTTTTAATCCCTGAAATGAAGGCATTTATTTTCTCATTTAAGGAGTGGAGAACTGAGGCATGACTTATTTCAGAAACCTGTCCAAATCTGACATAAATCCTAATAGGGGACTAGGGATTTGTAATGAGATTGTCTTTCACCTCACTCATCCCATTGGCTGGTCTGGGCTATGTTTGCTGTCTTCCATGTTCTTATCAGATTAATTTTCTTATCTTTCCCCTGGTCCTTTTTAATTTCTTTTGTCTGGGTTTCAACATTTCTTTCAAAAGACTGAGAGTATTTTTTTAGAAGAGATTGAAGATATGTATTTAAATTTAAAATATCTTGCAATGCTCTGATAATACAATTGGAGTGTTGAGCTTATACTGTTCATTTTCTGTTTGTTATTTAAATGGAAGTGAGACTAAAAGTATCAGAAAGAGATAACCATATACCTATATTTGCTATTTTGAAGTTAAGGCATGAAAGGCACCTGATTCAGCTAAAGAGTTTTCTATTTTGCATTAGTATTTTGTAGCCATTTTGATGTGTGTTTGTTTTTGGGCTTTTTTAAAAATTATTTTATTTCCCTTAGGAAGACATCCTTTTTTTTTTTCTGAGAATAATTCATATTTGATGAAGTTCTGTCTCTTTGTGACCATTTTGTATTTCAGAAAAATCCTTCTATTTTGTAAATTCTTATGAGCATCAATTTAGTGCGGACATCCTTTTCCTATTCTTCCTCATTTGTATTTGGATATAATAGAGAAATTATCACATTGAATATACTTGAGTCAGAATTCTTCTCAACTTATTCAAAGTCACAATGCAAAGGAAGGGGGTTAAACTATTGCTTTGCTTGTTTGTTGGCCTTTTCAGATTGTGGTGTTCTGGGTTTTTCTGTGCCCCACACTGTGAGTTTTCATTAGTTTTTTAATTTCCTGATGCTGAAGTTGTGAATAATTTTCTGTTATTGGTGGTGCCTGGAACAGAATATTTGGGATTTATGGACAGTTCATTGCCAGGGTGAACACAATGGATAATTCCATCTCAGCCGGTTATTTCAAGAAGGAATCAGAGAATAGCTGATCTTTGCTTCTCCATTTATCTTCCTGGCTGCCTTCTCACAAATGGTACCAAGTCCCAGGAATGCTTTCTGCATTCCTTACAGATTTTGGACTGTGGAGCCCCTCTGAGATGCAATTGTAGGATAACAGGCACCTAGCCCATGTGCTAAAAATAGGAAAAGAAACCATTGTGGACTTTTGTCTTCTGTTTTCCAGCCTGTGCATCTTCTGTGGGAGTAACACTTTTTGTTAATGCAGAGGATTTCCAGGAATAATGTTCTGGAGAAATAGATTCTGCAAGAGTGACTCAGGGCCCTGTTATATCAAGCATCACATCTTTATGTTTAGAAAACCTTAATATTATGGATGAGCTTTAAGGGCTAAAACTTTGCTTAAAGCAGAGTGATGAAAGAGTAGAAGGATAACTTAATAAATTAATTGATATTAAAATTTAATAATAAAACAAGTGTTTCTCTTGGTTTGTGTGCTTTAGCAGCAGTCAATTGCTCTCACTGATGATCTCTATAATGAAACATCACAATATATTTCCTTCTTGGAGTCCTTAATTTTCCAAACATTAATCTTTCCCAGCTTACTTGTGAGGCTGTTTTTGCATCCCTCTCAATAACTCCTGGACTTTGTTACTTCTTTAAAGATGCAAATGTTGTTTCTGGAGTTCAGATGTTCTGTGTATTTTTGCAGACCCAAACCCACAAGTTATGAAACTGAAGGAGTCCAGTGAAAAGTGTGTTTTTGATAGTGAAAAAAAAACACCAAAGATTGTTGTATCTGAGGGTTGCAAACTGATTTAGTTGATTTATTAAATACCTTATGTTGCAATATCCCCGTAGCAAATGTCCTCTTATACATATTTTGGCACACAAAATGTATGAATTGCTTTCTCTCTCCGTGCAAACACTACATGATAGTAATAAAGAAACTGTGCACATCTAAGTTTTAGTTGAACATTGTTGGAATGATTAAAATTCAGTAGAACTCACTTACTCTGTAGTGCAGCTGTGTATCATCTGAGTCCATAAAGGAAATGATTAATAGTTTAAAAAAATTATCTTCAGATTAACATGTGTCTTTATCCTAGAAATTTTAGCAATTTGTCACAAGGAAAGGTTATTTCACCCTCTGGTTTAGGGACCAAAAGTTAAAAGACAGTTATTCAGGGGAAAAATATGGTAAAATTGCAGCACTATTTTTTTGCCATTGATTTTTCTTAGCTTAGCTTCAGCTGAAACAGTTCATACTTGTCCTGGAGGTACAAAATTAAGTGGAATATGGTTGGATGTAGAGGGTCTAGTACTGACTAAATTGCCAGGTACCCACTAGAACTATTTATTCATTTTCTGCTGTGAGATAAGTTTTAGGAGGAGGAAAAACAGGCTCAAACTTTAAAGGGTATAAAGAAAACTTTATTAATGGAATTAATAGAAAAAATAATTAAAAAATCAGAACAAACCTTCAGAACACTTCTCCTCACCCTACACCATCTTTTCTTTCCCACTGACAATGTAAAGAGACAAAACCTGGGACTTTGTCAGTTTACAACCTTAAGAATAGTCTTTCTTCAGTCTGCTTAGGGAGATGAGTCTCTCTTGCCATGCCATGGAGACTTCTCTACAGGAAACAGTCCTCTTGTGGCATCAATGTCACAGCAAATCAGGCACCTGGAAAAAGGAAAATCTATTTGCAGTGTGAAAGTCCCTGTCATGTTTTGCAGCTTTCCCAAAGCTGCTTTCATGGGCCATGTCAACTTCTTGGGATGTTGTTTTAAGGATGAGTTGTTCTAGCATAAAACAAAACAAAAAAAGTTCCCTTCATCCATCCATTTCGATTACTATCTGTGGAGCAAAGTTTCTCATCTGTCCCATCTCTCTCTGTTCAAGTCTCATTGGATTACAGCAAAATCTACTTGCTTCAATACTGGTGCCTCGGTTCACAGTTGTGTTAGAACGCTACATCCCCCAACTCATTTCCATGAGTTTCAGGGGAAAACAAAGTCTGATATGTCAAATACATCTTCACCATGGCCTTACAAAAAGAGTTTCAGCCATCTCCTCAATCCCCTCCCATCTGGAATTTGACTCCTTCTTCATTGCCCTCAGTGTCCCATGTTGTTGTCTCTACGTGTCTTCACCCTTTTCTTTTCCTGACTCAGAAGAGAATTGGTGTTCATAGGTTTGTTTGTTCTCAAGCTTTATCAATTGAAATAGTTTTATAGAGGTTTTCCTGGCTTTTTTATTTTTTACATATGCTTTTCCACAGGGGCGTGTTCAACTCTTTTAAGTGGTTTAACCGGGTGTCAATCTTCAAACTTAGCAAGGTGATTGACTCTTCCAAAACTAGCCAGTCGATTGGCTCCCGCAGGTCCCCACAGGGAACCACCTGATCCCCCAAACTGAAAACCAGGCTTTGTTAAACCACAGCATTGGATCTTCTGCAGCTCCAAACTCCTGACTTTGCTTTGCCACCTCTTGTTCTATGTAGTCTTTGTTTCAGAAATCTAATTTCTTGCAGTGCTATGAAGTTTAGGAGTCCTGATCTTAGGAACAATTAATTGCAAGGTTTATTCCTTCTGTTTAGTTTTTTTTTTTTTTTTTTTTTGTTTTGTTTTTGGTTTTTTTTTTTTTTGTATTTTGCTTTTCTTGGGGTTCATTTTCTTACTTGTAGTAAGGGTAGCAGTTTCAAGATCAGGACCCCATAGTTCTTCCTTCATTTATTCAAAATTTTTATTTTTATTCCGGAATTATAGAGTAAACTTCTGGTTTGTATTGTTGACTTCTATGACTTTACAATGAGAACATTGTACTCCAGTTGTAAGCAATGAAATATCTCTAGGAAAAAGAATATCTATTTAGAGACCAGTGATGAAGGTGCCCAAAATACTTAGTCTAGACTTTTTGCCTCAGTTTGAATTTATTTTTTATCTTTGTTTAGGATTTCTTAACTGATCTACTAATATGTGAGTTTAAGATACCATAGCTCAGCTATCACAGGGAAAAGCTGCTCATTTTACATAATTAAAGCAAACCAGGATCAGAGTGGTTTTATTGATTTACTAATGACATGCAATTAGCTGGCAAACAGTTAGCTATGCTTCTAGGATCAATATGAGTTACAGAATGAATAAACTTTCCATCCTGGCTCCTTACAAGATGTTAATAAATACCCAAATCCCGAAGACTTCCTTGTCTCTCACACACAGGTGCACACAAAGCCAGAAGCATCTCCACCCTCTTTTCTGGGACTGCAGTGTAAGTGGGTGTGGGGGTGAATCCTCCCTTTCCCACCCCTGGGCAGCACTGTGATCCCAGAAATGCTTGTTAGGCCTCGACCCAGATAAACAGCCCCTGGGGTCAGCTTCTCCTGGGCTTATCACAAACACTGCCTGCCCACAGGAATTTATGCTGTCTAGCAAACTCCTGGGTTTTAACCAAGAGCCTTGGAAACTTAGTTTCCTTTCCTGAATAACAACACAAGTGGAACAACATTTTTTTTTTTTATCAATCATTCAGAGAAAATTTCCAGCCCGCATTGCAGCAGGATGGAAGAGTATTATGGCTAAAGCCATGTGACCCTGTAAGCAGTGGTCCTAGGTGGGACTCTTTGAGCTCTCCTGGGACACAGCGGCTGATATCCCCACACTCCCCAAGGCTCAAGTCTTTGCCCACTGAGATGATGCTAAGCCATCCAACGTGAGTCTTCCACTTAGCCTAAGGAGAATTTTTCACAGGAATATAACTTGTAAGTGCTCTTTAGGTCTGTGTGTGTGCAAGTGGGAGAGTGCTGTAGCAAATGTGCTGTGAGTGTTACTCTCTGAAATTCTTAAGAGTACATTATATTCATAGGAAGGTCAGGCCTATAAGTGAGCTACTCGTCTACTTACAGGAAATTCCATAGAATCTAATGTTAAGTTATTTAACTTAAGCTATTGATTCAGCCGCTGTTAAGCTTAAGTGCTGTTAAACCTTTAGGCCTAAACTATTGGTTAAGCCTGGGGCTATGTTTGGCAGAGCAGGGGGGATTTCCACCTTGTGACTGAATGGGTGGTGTCCCTTAGTTCTTTTTATTCTTTCCTATACTTACTCTTTACTCATCCTCCCCACCACTGCAGCCTCACACAGATAATTTTTGTGGTGATTTTGGGCTTAGGTTGGTTGATTTTAGATTTTAGTCTGATTTTTCTCTGTGTGCTTTAACTATGTGGCTAAACCTTGACAATGATCTTTGTCATGCTTTTGCTTTTGTATTAAATCTGCTTTTGATGATTACTATGCCAGTGATTCTTGGAGCAACCTTGAAATACTCATTCACAGCAGTGAGTCATCCAGCTTTGAGTGTATTTGTGCTGTTCTGTAAAACCTGCTATTGCATGTCACAGAAAAAGAATCCCAAGAGTCTGCACATGCACACCTTAGGTGTAGGTACTTTGCTTTTATCAACTTGATGTCCAGCAGCCACATTCCACTTGAAGTTGTAATCAGCCAATAATTGCAATTTCAATTACAAAGCAAAGAAAAATTTTAATTTTAGGTCTCTAAAAAAAACCCAGAAAACACCAAACAGGCAAACAAATAAAATAAATAAAAAAAACAAACAAAAAGGCTACATGAACTACTGGCACTACTGTCACTAAGCACCAAATTGTGTGGATGACTTGAGTAAATTTTGAGAATGTAGCATGGGTGCTATGTGATTCTTCAGCCTATCAGGAACTATACACAGTGATTTGCAAGATTTGCTTAATATATCAATGTAGCAAAATTAAAATCAGTATTGAAGAGAAAAATAACTTCCTCTGAGATGAACTCGGGTTTGGGAGCTATGGTTTTAGACTTATTGTGAATATTCTGGGAGCATGGATGTTTGATCAAAAAGGGGAAGGCACCTGTTAGTTGCAAAATACTGAAAGAATTTGCAAATAAAGTATTTTTCATGATTAGTTACTTTACCCTATAGAACACAGAGTTCCTAAAATTTACATTCCTTCAATCCAGTTTTAAAAATACTGCAACCCGGAATTTTGAGAAACCTTAGCAAATAAGAGCTTGCTTGTGTTTTAGAGGACTGCCAAAAGTATTTTGTTAACTGCTATTTTATAAAGATTAGCATTTTTTAATTAATTATAGTCACTGTATGAAATCATTTAATACTAATCTTTCTTTTCTTTTGTCTTCCACATTCTCTCCCTTATCTGTGTCGATGTCAGCTGTTGTATGGGTCTGTTTATGTTTGTTCAGTTCCTTATGGGCTTACATTCTTTTGTATTGCCTTTTTGAAAGTGGAATAAAAGAGCTTTTTATCTTTGGTAGGTTATTTTTGTTATTGTTGTTTTTGCTTTTGCTTTTTTTTTTAATATTACAGCTGGGATTTTATGTGACACAGAACACTGTAATAACATCTGTGCGTATCAGACCACCATATGGGTGGGAGGGAAATGGCTTAATTTAGTGCATATGCATGAAGTAAACGAAAACTTGACTATTGCCGGGCTACAAATCACAAACACTACAGAGAATCAGAGGTTGGGGAGGGGTTACAGGAAACCAAAGGGCAAAGATTATCTCAGTGGTGTTACACTGTTTCTGCTAGAGGTTTCTTCAGCGTTTATCCAAAGCAGTGACTCAGCAAGCGCACGTCTAGTCAGAAAATCATTAAAGGTTAAATATTGACCAATATGAAATGAAATGTCATTGACTGAAAATATAGCTGAGGGCTTCCAGGCTTACATTTATTCCAGTGAGACAGAGGATCAGCTTCACTGATTCAGCTAAAGGCATCATGAGTCCCAAAGTAGTTTCACTGATAACATATAGCCAGAAGTCTTAATCTTCTCTAGCTTCTTTTTTTAAACTGCCTTTGACCAGTACTGCTTTTTAAGTCCTCCTCTCTAAGTCCTCCTCTCTGTTATCATAATAGGTCAGCTTCATATCTAATATTTCTGACATGAGGAACTTGTCTGACTATACAGTGACTTTTTCCCAGAGCTGGCTTGGAGAGGCAGATATGTACAGGGTTGGAAGGAAGAACTCAACCACCACTGATTTTCAGCTGATTTCACCTGCTGAAGTGATACAGGTGTTAAAAGCATCTTTGTTTATGGCTGTAACATAGCTGGTGAAGGGATAGATACACTGCTGAAGAATATAATTACTTACAGGGCTGATGTTGTTTGATGGGCAAATGTTGTGCCACTGCTGGTTCATTAGAAAAGAAGAGTCTAAGTCTAAGTAACCTGCTATCTCAAATAGAGAGGTTAGAGAGTGCTTGTGAGCAGCCTGGTGGCTGTTCTTGGTCAGGCCAGAGTGCAGACGAGAAGCTCATTTTTGTAGCTTGTACTCTCTAAATATTTATCAAAAGTGGCTTACTGAGAAAGAAGAGGATATGGTTGTGCCAGGTAGCTGCAATTTTCCAAAGAGGTGGAAAGCACCATATGTCTGAATTCTGCCCACATTACTAAAACCATGCTTATCTATTGTTTCTTTTTCTTTCTTCTTCTGTTTTCAATGGGACCTTTACTGTGTCATTAGCCTTTCAGAGGGGACCTTAGTAAGGACTGTGCTATGGGTGAGTTACTAGTTCTTAAGGGTTTCATTTAAACCTACAGAAACAGTAATATCTAACAAATCTGGGATGAAATATAAGCACATGTTCTCAGATTGTGATTGTATGATGTGTAATGCTCACTGAAGAAAATACAAATAAAATTTTTGGATGAGGGATGAAGAGCTTCAACTGTGTTCTTCCAAATTTGTACCATGCAACTAGACCAGAGTCACATACATACATTGCTCTCATTTTTATTTAATTTTGAATTATTTCTTGCGCATTCAAAAATGTATTTTAAATTGAATGTGCTGCATAAAAAATTAAAGTGGATGTCAGCCTTTCAGCTAAAACAAATGTAAGGCTGTGCCTCTTAATCTGGACTGAGTATAAAATGGACTATGTCCCACTTCTAGGGAATGTTGATAATAGTGATAATGCTTATTTTCTGACAAATGAGGGATTCTTAACCTGCCTGTTCCTCAAGATAGCGCTTTGTGTACCACACCAAATTAAGTATTTTATGGCAATTGTGTAACACATAACACCATGTAAGACACTGTGGAGTTCAATTTCTAAAAGAATCTTAGAAAACTGTAAAGAAACTTAAAATTCAAGCTCTGTGCTTGTGCAGCTACATTATCTTCCCTCTCCTCAGAGGTATGTGTGGGAGCCTTTAATTTTGTTCTACTCCTGTAAGTGTAGAGGTACAATCCTTTTGTACTTACTCCTGGAAACACAGAAATAACTGAGTGTGCATGCACTGTATTGTTGGAAGGCTTTTGGTCTGCTAATACCTAAATTCTTGAGTCCATGTTGAGTTTTGGAATGTTAGCTGTAAGTAGTACAGAATGGAAAATACCCTCTTGAATAAACTGTGACTGAAAAGCTTTCAGAATGTCACAATGAGAGTCCGGAGTACTTAAATTAAAGAAAAAAAATATAATTACTGAAAAAAACCCAGTATTATACATAGAAATTGATTTTTGCTGAACTTTTGATATTGCAATATGTAACATGAAAAATATTGGTAAAGGAAACAAAAATACTAGAAATTTAAATGTGTGTATGCTAAAACAATGAGTTTTCCTTTGAAATTACTTTCATGTTGGTATCTGGAATTGGCATGAAGTTTTTAAGTTTACATATGCCTTATTGAGTATAGAGAGTAATTTTTAAGAGATATTTACTCATATTTATCCTCTAATATATTGGTACATGGCCTGAAAATTTTTTTTTAAAACAAAACCTAATTACAATTCTAATGTCAGAATGAAGCAATGATATCCTTTGATTTTGGAAGTGCTACCCAAGAGAATCTGACTGATGAATAATCTTTAAGCTTCACTTTTAACCATATAAAACTTAGTGAAGTCATGTGAGGTGTGAACAACTGTAGAAAAAGCAAACAACTGGTTTTATAGTGTCTCAATGCTTTGATAATTCAAAGTATTTATCTCATCTATTACCTCATAGCAAATGGACTTTGTTACTTCTTGTTCAGAATCTTCAAAGTTTTTAAGGCTTCACACTTCAAAGCACAAAACCTTGCTTCACAACTGGGATTACACAAACATCCCAGTCAGCAGACATGAGGAATGGGAGGTGCTGGGAGAATGAGGTGTTAAATCTTCACACTGGTTCATTTTTGCATTTACTTTGTACTGTTCAACCTAGGTGAAAAATATTTGTGTCTAAATATACTGATACTATTTCTTATTAAAAAAACTTCAAAATGAAAAAAAAAATTAGTCTCTTTCAGAGATTAGCATTTTAGAGGGATTAAAACCAACAAACAAGTAACAATTTACTGAAAATTTAATTGAAAATAGTAAATAAAGAGGTTTGGTTTATAAACCCTTCACTCAAACTCTCCTAAAAGCCATCTTGTTTAAGTACAAATAGTGGAAATCTACAGGGGAAGTTTCTGTAGTGTCTGTGGGCACTACCCATTTCACTGTGACCATGAATAAGAAAGTTTAGAGACAAATATATTTACCTACATTATTTTCCTGCAAGTCTGAACACATTTATGGTAGAAAACTGGTGTAGATGCGAACACTTGAAGCCAGAGTCAATGTTTGAAGAAGACTCACATTCAGAGAACTCAAGTAATCCTCACATCTGTACAATCAAAGATTTGCAGTGTCAAAGATGCTGGATTTGGACAAATTTGCTGACAACAAAGTGTGCTTCAGGCAGCAGACAGAGTTTTGAAAATTTAAAGCTGTTTATTTCAAGAGTGCTTCCTCCATGATTGTGTGGGGGGTTTACATTATGCAACATATATATTATGGAAATATATTTAGTACTTAAACATACATATGAACATGAACTTTTGAAAAATGTGCGCATAAAGCACAATTGTGAATGTGATCTGTGGGCCTGGTCCACAGCCTCCTTGTTATGTCTCTTATCATAGATCCATCCTGGGATGTTCAAGCCCCTCTTCTTAGGTAAGTAGTGGCAGCAGCCCCTTCTCCAGCTGAAAGCATGTCTAGCCTTTACCTTCCTTGTTGCACACCTATATTTTCTTGAAAAAAATGCCAGAAGGACTGTCTTGTGCACTTCTTTCACAGCCTTAGTAGGAGAAGGTGGAAATAGGAGAGATTAGAATTAGATAATCTTTAAGGTCCCTTCTAGCCCTAACCATTCTATGAGTTTCTCTCAAAAATTAGATTACTAGTGATTTTAAAATTAATAAAAAAATGAAAACTCAATAGAAAATGTTTTTTTTTGTAGACCTCAACTTTATAGCAGAAAATAAAGAGGAATTTAGATGTGTTACTTTGGTTAAACCAGGGAGCATAATAATGTTGATGACTTCACTAGTTGCAAAATAAAATTAGTTTTAATAAGTCTGTTGCTGTGGGTTAATCCTGGTACATGCCTAAGTACCACATTGCTGCCCTGTCTCTCCTCCTGTCTAGTGGGATGGGAGCAGAGAAAAGAAAGAATAAAAGCAAGAAAACTTGTGGGTCAAGGTAAAATGGATTAATAAGTGAAGGAAAAATAGAAGAGAACACAAAAATAAAATAAAAATTATGCAAATATAATTACCATCATCACCCAAAAGTAGACCTATGTCCAGACAGTTTCTGAGCAAAAAATGGCTAACCTGCCTAAATCCCTTTATTTTCCCTTCTTATCCCTGATCATGACATTTTATCTCCTTAGTTAATTCATCTTCCTGGTTGCATCACCACCAGCCTCCTGTGCACCCCCCGATGCATTCATTGGAGGTGTCAAGTGAGAAATGGGGAGGAACTTGGTGCTGTGCAGACACATTTCAGCTACAACATTAGTGTGTGATCAGCACTGTTTGGCCACAAATCCAAAACACAGCACTACACTACCTGCTCTGAGAAAAAATTACTGTATCTCAGCCAGAGAGTGCAACTGCTATTCCCAGCAAATGGTTGCTGAAATCTGCATACTGTAGTATTATGGCAAGAGTTATTTCAGACTGACCTTTTTCCAGATTCTTCACTAACTCAGTCTTGAAAGCAGATGTAGTTAAGAAAAGTAACTCTGTTGTGAATCATACACTTAAGATTTCTAACAGAATCATAAATATGTATATATATGTTTATATAAAGACACATACATGCTACATAGACCTCACAGGCCTTTTCACATGCATGGCAATAGAAAAATACTTCATGCTCTCCGTTTTCTTTTTTTCCTTTTTTTTTTAACCTTAGTTAATATTTTAAGGTTTTGGCTCATGGTCAGCCTGTCACCCACCAAGACTACTGTGTCCTTCTCAGCAGAGCTGCTCTCTAGCAGGTCAATTGCAGCCTGTGCTGGTACTTGAGGTTATTCCTCCCTGAGTGCAGGACACTACACATGCCTTGTTGAGCCTTTTTAAGTTTCTCTCTGCCCAAGTGAGTATTGTGTTCTGATCCTGAAGAACCCATTAACAGCTGGATGCAAACACTCCTGAGGTCACTGGCAGCACTGTGTGCCACAGCTCTATGGGGGAAGCTAGTCCTGGTCTGTACTCCCCTGGGCACAGCCCTCTGATGCAAGAGCCATAATTTAAGGGAAGTTGTCAGCTCTTTGGCTACTAGCTTTGCCAAACTGGGTCTGAGGACCCTGCTGCACCTAGAGCATTCTCCCCTACCAAATGCTGTCAGGATTTTGTCCTTGTCTAAGTGTGCCTTAGGGGGAGTGCAGCGTATGTTGTTGATGCTATCCTCGTCAGACCATGACAGTTACTGTTGCCTGTTCTCTTGGCTTTGATTTCCAATTCCTTTGGTTCAGTGATTTCTGAATTAAATATGTCCAGATGCTGTGTTTCATTTACTGTGGTTGCATGTGTACACAAATAAGCATTTATGTTACTGACCTTTATGCACTGTAGGAGCAAGAGAAGCCTTTTAATGTAGTAAAACCAAGGCAGAAACCTCCAAATAGCTCAGTATGTTTCTAAAAGTGAAAAGTGTCATACCAAGTGCTGTTATTCTAGAATACAGTTGTATATTCTAAAATATGAAAATAAATTCATACTGTGACAATGTATACAGCAACTCTCTACATTTCCTGTCGTTGGAAGTGTTGCCATACATCTTTGTTCATTTATACTTTTTTTAATAGTCCATTTCTATTTTTCCTGCATCTTATGTAGCTTTCTTTAAAGCTAAATATGTGCTGAATCTATTTTTTACCCCCTATACCAGAAAAGAAAGAGGTAAAGGATATGCATTTGAATAGTTCAGCAATTTCTTTTTTTTTTTTTTTGATGATGTTTCAGATCCTTACACACTGTACTGCTGTTAAATTTAGTCTCTTGGAAATGCTGTACTCTGGTAAAATTCACACAAGTATGCTATTAACAAAGACTTTATTCATATACTTACCAAAATACACATTAATAAAAATGTGACCTCATTGCAGCTTGAGAAGTATTTTGTGAAAGAGGGGGCACATTGTTACAAGGACTTTAAAGCTAATTGGTATGATCACAATGATTTCAAAAGGCTGTTCCACAAAATCATTAAGGCTAGAAATTAATCTTGGAGCTATATTAGCTCAGAGACTTGCACTTTCTTCACACTTCGCAAGCACAACCAAACTGCCATTAAGTTCAAGGTGCCCTCCATGATGCTTCATCAGAAAAGTGAATTCATTTAAGAGTTTTGTTTCAGCAGACTGTAGCTATAGACAGAATAGTTACCCTGCCATGACTGACAGAGTAAGTAGTTTCACGACGGATGTGCATCCACAGGAGTCAGAACATTTGCAAGTCACAGTAGGGTTTAAGGTCACCGAGCTGACTTTATTGTTGTTGCAGTGTGCTTATCTGACTTAAAACAGTCTTTCTTAAACTGGATTAAAATGAATATACATGCTTTAATGATGATTTTGGAGTTATTGAATTGTACCTAGGGCAAACACCTGAATTCCTCTTCCATATTAGTTCTTTCTTATCTGCCTCCTCGGATACATTTTAAGAACTCATTCCAAGACCACTGATTTACCTGTCTCTAACCAATGCTGCTTTATTCCCTTCTGTTTACATTTCCTTAAAGATGCACAGGAGCTGATATAACTCCTCTTTGCCTGGGAACTGCTAGAGAGATAGGCAGCTGTAGTGACTGATTCTGTAGATAGTGGCCTCATGCTATCTCCATTCTGGCAGCAAGTTATCCAGACTTTCCCTGTTGACTTTTCTTTGCTGGTAAACCAGAAATGTCTTTGAAATAAAGACAAGTAAGTTTGTTAAATAAAATAAAGACAGAACAAGAAATAGAAGGAGAGAGGTATAATACAGTCAGAATACTGGGCTAGGAAGATCCTCAACAGGTATAGAAGAGAGGGGCAGTTTAATTATTTGTGTAAATAGACACAATTGTTAAGATTGTCTAGTTTAATTTTAATCAGATGTGTCAAAAAATCCTTTATTAGTCCTTAGCCACCAGCTTTTTTTTTTTTTTTTCTTGTTGCTGTAAGAATAAAATCCTATACTTACTTCCCAAGCTGGAGCTTTCTCCCATCTGAAAGGAGTCATCTGATGGTATGGTGGAGGCTTAGGAACTAAAGGAGTCCTTTGAGCCACATCCCTTTATGTCTGTAGTTTACAACATTGATGGAAAAAATGTATTTATTTTCCCTGTGCTTTCTGTCTTCTGTGTCAGTCGTATAATACTTGATCACAAGAGCTTTCTAGGACTTACAAGAAGTCTGAATTTTATCATATGCAACCCTCCAGAGCTACTTTACCACTGGTTTTGTGCTTCCAAGCTGGTTTTGCTAGCAAATGTTAACATTTTTAGTCACTAACTTTTTTTTTTTCACTGAATTCATTGCATCTAAAAATTCCTCTTGGATGTCTGTCCAAACTCCAACAGGTTTCATAGTAAGACTTAGTGTTGTGGTCTGTCATTTTTATTGCAGATTATGTAAAGTTGGTATGTTCTGTTCACCCCTGTTCACTCCTGTTACATGGTTCTGCCCTGGTTCTCCCCTCCCCATCAGTTCATGCCAATCCCCTTATCTCCACCCCAATTGTCCTTATTTGTGCTAATTCATTACTGTAACCCCTCTCCAGACCCCTATCCATCACTCAGCGTCCCCTCCCGTTGTTCCAGAATCTTCTGCTGTTCCCGTCGAGTGATTGGATTAGGAGCTGGGGTCCCGCCCCCAGTTCAAATGCATTTGTTACCCCAACTGTCACTCCTTTGTAGCCCCCCACCCCCCTGTTTCCCGATTGGACCTGGGTCCAGTTCCACCCCTGTTCTCCGCCCCCTTTATAACCCTGTGTAGCTGGCTGCCCGGGGTCCCCGGTCGGCTGGTTGCCCTGGTGTTCAATAAAACCGGATTTCTACCCCCGGACGGAGACCCTCTTTTCTTCACTTTGCCGCAGCTGCCTCTAAATATTCCAGCTAGGCGCTCTCTGGACACGGCAGTGCCTCCGGAGAGTGCCCCCCGGTGCTGGCTGTGTCGGAGCTAGCCGCCGTCTATCCTGCTCCCCAGCCGGGAGCAGAGAGACACAGTGCAGCAACTTAACACCATGTGATCATCTAACAGGAAGTACGAGATAGCAGTGAGGGTAACTTGGTGTTTTCTTATCAGATCGAGACCTGGAAACAAGACTGATCTAACTTGCTCTGTTCACCACCTTGGTAGACTTTTAGAGAGCTGTCTGTTCCAGAGAGTGTTCAATAAATGGGAAGAATCAAGCCTGTGTTGGCTGAATCAACCAAAATGTGCAACATAAATCTCCCACCCCACCAAATTTTGTCCCCAGTTTATCCTCATTAAAACATCAACAGACAAATATTTGGTGTGGTTAATTGATTATGTGTACTGCACACCAAAGCACACAATTTTGTCCTCATGTTTTTCTTACAATATCTCTTTCAATTAGTATTTGCACCACAAAATTGAGTGATACTGACTGAACATAATCCAATATACAGATGTAATTTGGTGTAGCCACTGAATGTGGTGATTACCGGGGTAGTTCAGAAACACAGCAGTGCTGAACTAGTGTTGACAGATGGTGACATCAAAAGGGTGGACTGATGGACAAGTTTGAAATAACCTGCTCACCAGGGAACGTGCTTTGTTGCACAGTCAGTTAACAGAAGGTTTGCCCTTGAAAGTGAAAAAGAAATCTTGTGCTTTATAGTCCAATTGAAAGCTTTTGTAGGTTTTGCTAGTCTGTCGTAAGGTGGATTGATTCGTTTGTTGTTGGGATGTAGGTCACCTGCTCTGTGGGGTTCTCTTTAAATGCCTATCATGGAATTGGATTGCTGTGGGATGGGCCTTACTCTCAACTGCAAGGTTCAAAAGCAGCCTATTTGACCTCAATGTCTGTCAGTAGGTTTGTGGGATCAGAAACCCGAATTCAAATATATCCTTGCATAATACCTTTAGTCCAAGAATTATCTTTTTTGTTCTTCTATTCTTTAAAATACAACAAAGGGGAAATCAGAAAGAAAGAAAGAAAGATGATCCTTTCTTTTTTTTTTGGCTGTGCACATATATCTCAACTCATTCTTGATCAATGTGCCTGCTGGTTGTAAGTTTTTCTTTAATATATGTGGCAGCATACGTTTCCTTCAAACGCCAGTTTTTACTGCAGAAAACCATGCATACAAACTCTTCTGATAAGATAAAACCAAAACGTAGGACTGGAATGATGATACGTTTGTCAGTCATCAAAAATGCATGCTGGCACAGAAACTACAACACTTACTAAAAACACGAACAGTACATAAGCTAACTAAAAATCCACAAATTCTGCCTGTGGGCACTCTTAAGAAACTAATATGTTTTATACAATTTTGATATTTAAAAATAATATAAAATAATAAACAGACTTTAGATTTTTTAATGAATACTTATTTTATGGCTATTATATTGTTAATGTCACCGTAGAAATCATCCTTTTTCGGGCAATGTCTTTTGTATTTAAATGTCATTTGTGGTGCTGACATAAACCTTTCGAGACAAAAACACTTTTTTGTCTTGCTTGCTACTTTTCACTTACTGGAGTCAGTGCCACTAAATGGAACTAATCTGCAATTGCAGTTATTATTTATCTGGGTAGTGTTCATTTTTTTTTTTTTTTTCCTCAGTATTGAATGCTTATTAAAAACAGCAAAAAGCCCCCAAGTCTTAAGAAACTAACTTAGGTCATCATTGTCTTTACTTTTCTTTCAGCTATGTTGAAATATCTCTTCTGAAAATTTATATGATGTAAATGCATTACCTGGATATTCATTTCATTGAATTCTAGATTTTGAAAATGTGTAGCTATGAAAGAGAGAATTTTTTTCTCTGTTTCAATTTATAACCAAGTTTCAACCTCCAGGAAAAAATATTTAATATTATCTATATATGTTTTTAGTCTGAAATTTGAATCATTCTGGGAGCAAATACTATTCTTCTCTTCCTTTGTTTTAGGTACCCTGTTTCTAGATATTGAATTTTGATAGCTTCTGTAAGCCTGTAGTTGTTCTACACTGTGTATAAATAGAACCTGTGTGGATTAAAAATACACTCATACTACTGAGATGAATGTTAAATTTTCTGTCTTTTCATCTGATTCCATAGATCTTTATTTGGACTCCTACATGAGCAAGGACTGTTGGAGTAAACCCAGTAAATAATATACAGACAATTACAGTGTTTTATCAATCATAATTTTGTTTCTTGCTACCACTAATTGCAGTCATTATGCTGTAGTGACATATTCATAATTCCATACCCAAGAAGATTAGTGAAAATCCTCAGAAATCTGAGGGGTGCCTCTGGTTTTGCATGACCACTTTGATTTACCATATGGCTTGGCATTTAAAAGGTACTTAACACCCTTCAAACTTAATTTTGCCATTTTGCACACAAGCATTACAATGGACACTTAAATTACACAGTTGCATGCTTTTTTTAATGGACCCTCTGCCTCATTCTTGCTGTCCAGAAATACCAGAAATCAGTGACATGCCCCTGCCTTAGTTATCTGGAGCAGCATAAATTTATGTGGTGTTCCCCAGTATTTGAGACTGTGCTTGGTGAGCAAAAATGCTTTTGACACATATATTTTAACCTAAAAATAAAGCCCTTTTCAACATGCTTTGATATTTTATGATTGGTGTAAAGATAACAGAATAGATTATTGATTTTTACATCAATCTCTGTTAGTTGCAAACATGAGTTTTGAGAAGTGAAGTTTGCTTACATATGTTATATCATGAGTAAAGATAAAATTATTTTTTAATGGCAATATGCTTCTGAACAAAATTTTGATTACATTTTCTTTTCTATATTTCTTGAATTCATTCTCTCTTCAGATTTCCATGTGGTGCAGCATGTGATGCTGTAAATTAAAGACAACTCCCTAAATTCAGGAGGGAAATGCAGTCATTTCTTTGAGTAGGGTTGATAATGGGGAATTTTGTCTTTCAGAGCATGAAAATTTGTGTTCAGTTGGGTTTGAGAGCTTTACAAATAGATACTGTGTAGAATTTCCAAGGACAGGACAGACCTTTTGTTCTCCATGGCAATAAAGTGCTGCATCATGGCCCAAGCAATAGACAAAACCAGCAAGTTGGATGAGTATTTCGGAAAACATCCATTCTTGTCTGCCATTTCAGACAGTGCATGACATGCTTACCTGACAAAGATTGCTCAAATGGGCAAAAATACCTTAAACTGCGTGTCTGGAATATCTAAGCAGGAGGGTGCCTAGAAATTAGACTCCTGCTGACTAAGGCTGTGGTTCCAGTGGCTAATAATTTATTTTAAATTCTTATTTTTTGGAGTATATTCATGAACAATAACTTCCTTGGAGGAATTTAGGTCACTTTGCAACAGTGTTCTTGATATTAACAACTTTTCCTCTATTTGTTACTGAATTCTAGTATTGAATAACAGATGAACAATAAAATGCTTTTCAGTCCTATTTTACAGAGAAGTATTAATACCTACAAAATTTTTACTCTCTTTGTATGTGCCAAATTTTCTGCAGAGATGAAGAGAATTCCTTGAACAATTTGGATAACCTACACTTTATACCAGTGGGACTTTAAATGTATGTGGTTTGTTTTAGGTTTTTTTCTTGAAATATAGGCTCCTGTAATCCTACTCTCCCAGGGTTATCTCCACATAGCCACAGGATTATATGTAGATTTAAGATTTCAGGAAATCTGATATTACTCTCACTTTTTCTTCTGGGATTTGAAGTTTAGGTCAAAACTACTGACAGAGTAAACTACTGACATTTCAATTTGAATTATCTTCAACAATGTATTTTTTTCCAGAACAATTTGGCTGACTATCATGATGGCTGATAGATCTCACTGTATTAGAAAAAAAGGAAAAAGAAGAGACAATCTGAGATCCCTAGCATTAAAACCTTTACTAATGAAAACTGTGGTTTACACTAAAAACTCTTACAAAACCAGGAACTTTTTCAAGAGATGTCATATGATAAAGGAGAAAAGCTACATCACTAGTGATGAAGACAATAGAATGCGGTATGAAGTTGGGATTTTTTTTTTTAATTGAAATTAGCCAGTGCTTTTAATTACTTCCATCATTGGATAGACTTAATATGAAGTATATGCAGGGTTTGCATTGTAAACCTGTAAAAACAAGAATTATGGTAATATACTTTTCCATCTGGCCTTATAAAGTGATATTTTTCCAACTTGTTTATATGAACTATTTTTTGACAATACTGAGTAGAATTACTGGTAACTCTGACTTTAGATATTTCTGGGAGAGTACATTGTCCTGATTGATTAAATTATTTTGTCATCTTACTTCATTTGATGAAACTCCTTCAGCTGGACATTGTAGTGCTGTTCTTTGTGGTTTTTTTTTCCTCAACCCCTCAAAACCAGGGAAATGCCACATGGAATTTTTTGAGCATTCAGAAGCTTTTCAATTATGTCTGAAACTTGAACAAATAAAATTGCTGTGACACTAACAGATGCTCTTGGCTTTCCTGCCTTGAACAATTTCTACCACAGCAGCTAATTTGGCCCTGGTGTCCTCAGTTTTGTTTGAGGCTTATGTGGTAATTTTTTTCAGAAGGACCATTCAACATCGTATGTAAGCAGAGGTAACTCAGATTCACTGAGCTGCTGAACAGGGAAGAAATTTCAGTAGTTTATAATGGAAAGAGAAAACTGTTTCTGAAGTCATGTGATTTAACTGTTGGGAATACTTTTATACCTTAACCAGTCATGCTCTCACCATAACTACAGTTTTCTCTCTAAGATTACTTGACTATTTTATAAACATCATTACATGAGCATGAGAAGGCATATATAAAAAGTATATGTATATTTTTGTGGCTGTATTTTTATTGAAACTATGTACAGAGGTACAGATCATTTTAATATGTAGACTTGTTATATAATTACTGTGTGGTCAGCAGTATGTGGGGAAGGTATTTTGTCTTATTTGCTTTCTATCTGGATAAGCTGCTGTCTTGTCAGAAGTTATAATCTTTGCAGAATTTTGAACAGCTTTAACAGATGTCATCATTAGTCTTTCAACTTTTAGCAAAATTGATTGAAACATGATTATTTAGGTCCTATTCATTCTTTTCAAAAGGCTTTCATGTATCCTACACAAACTTATTCTAATTTTGGGGATAATACAGGGCTTAACAACATTCTCTGATAGGGTACTGAAGCCATTTTTATGAGGAGAATGAACTTGGGCTGTCTGTTGTAGGTTGGTGTAACTGACATGAATAAACCTAAGTGTCTTAGTATTTCTGACAGACAGTCATAGATCAGAAACTATTAGAATCTAGAAAATTATCCTTTATTTTGAAGAATAACTTTTTTAGAGACATGCCATGTCAACAGCTTCTTAAAAGTACGATCATGTTTTTGCCCTTCTTTTGTTTTATCCCACCAGAGTGAAACAAATTTAAATACAGTTAAATCATTTTATTGTGATGGTCAAAGGCTGCTTAAGACAACAATAATCCACTTCCAAACTGACAATTTCTGGTATGTCCTCAATGAGAAACTGGGTATCATTTTAAAAGTCCTTAGGGCAAAAAAATATAAAGATGGAGTTGTCTGTTTCTACCTCCTGAAGCATCAGATGCATTTATGAAAGAATCATAAATGAAGGAGGGGACATAGCAGGTAATCAATTTGATGTTGCAGATAACTGTGGTAGAGTAGGATTTAGTTTTAGAGAATTGTTATCTGGTTCTAATTACATTTCTTTTTCATTTCAAGTGTACATCAGAACTCTGACCTGTGTTGACTTGTCTAGTTAAATGTCTAGGCCTGGACTTGGACCTTGAACTTTGCTGTGGTTCCAAATGCGGTGTGCAGAAATTCTGTTTATGATTTCTGTAATAAAATGTTTTAAAATTTAATAAACACAGACATTTCCACTGCAGCTCTTGAATCCAAGCACCAAAACGGGTAGCTTTTGGATTAGTTTTTGAGATTATCCAGGTGGCTGTTGAAAGCACCAGGGCTAAGTTACTGAGTACTGGATAAGTAACAAGCTGAAGACATGGATGTTGTGCTTCTCACATACTACAGACCCTGAATTCAGAGCCATGTGCAACTGTGCTTTGTCTAAGCTATGGCCACTGATAAATGGAAAATCTTCTTGTAGGCAAGGTAACACAAAGCACTTTGCTTGCTGAGCAGGCCAGCTGCTGACAAACAAGTGCTCTACAGGGAAAATTATTGAATTTGTATAATCATCACTGGCTCAGGAATGGAAATAAAAGCGGAAAACAAAGAGGTGATGAAAGTTAGAATTCGGAAGGATTGCCAGGAGGTTGGGTGGCTTTTCTAACATCCATAAGCATGGATGGCACTTGTACATTAGTCTTTTGTTTTATTCATAGTGCTGTTAATTTTTAAAGAACCATTAATATGTTTCATTTATAACAATGAAATGCGCTGTCATGCATTTTTACTCTTGAGTATGCATTTTTACTCTTGTTTTTACTCTTGAGTATGTTTACAGTATCTTTTTTAACTTTAACCTTGATCTTCATGTTCCTCACGTGTGGGTATAAATTTGAAACTTACAAAATAGTTGTCTAAGGTAGCTGAAAATTGCCCAAGTGTTATTGAAATACCTTTGCTCATGAGAAATTCTGTTTGTCTACACTAGCAGAAAAAAATCAGGGAAAGGTGTAGAAAGAGAAGGACAAAGAAGACTTGACATAAAAGAGCAAAACAGTGCAAACAAAGGCTGTTGAAGAATCTGACAGGAGAATAAAATGGATAAAACCCTTGAGAGCTCCCCACATACAATTTGGAATACTGGGGCACATACAGACAGTCTTTTATATTTTCTATTTTATTTTGCTACACAGAATTTAGATGTTTCTCAACTCTCTTAAGGTTTTCCTTTTTTTGAATATCCTCATACAAACTAAATATCAGGCTGCATTTCTCAGAAAGAAAACTCTATAGCTCATTCAACTGGCCTTTCATTTCTTCATCTACTTTAGATATGATTGTACACGTCTCTCTCCTGTGGATATTTCCGACAGGGCAAACATTACCAGCAACCTTAAGGAAACCTCAGTAATTAAATTTGAATGAACATTGTCATCCAGCAGAAAAAGAGAGTTTAATTGAGTAGTTTGTACTCTTCCTGAATGCATATTTCTTAGATATTGTTCTGAACTGGTATCAAAAGAGCCAGTGGTGTCATGATACTACAGCTATCAACTTACACTGGAAGGCTTGAGCACATTCTGCCAGCAAACTTTGACCATCTGTAAGTAGGCATAAGGTAGAACTGAAATCTGAGAGCCAGCATGAGTTAAGAAAGCTAAGGCCAACAAAGAGTTCTGCTTCCTTACATGGGGTGAAGTTATTGGGAATCTGGAACCATTATTTTGATAGATATCATTGCTTCACACACAGCATCTTGCCTTTTGCAGAGTGGCAATGTCTTTGTGTTTAGTTTTCTGATACGGATATCTTCTAGTCCAGGAAAGGATAAAAACATGGTAATCCTGAAAGGCTGATGCCACCTGAAATGTTGGGACTGCAGAACTTGTGGCCTTAGGACAGATCCAAGTTATCCTCTCAGAGGGAGTTCACATGAAGTAAAATTCACTGGGATAATGAATAAATGTTTAGTTGCTTATTAAATTTTCTTTCACCCTGTTCAGTTGCATACATCTTTTACTCTTCTGCTATTTTGTCTGCCTTAAACTCTTGTGATGTACTGGAAAATAGTTTGTATGATTTCTTATGGCTATCCATGCAACAAGTGAGAAAAGAAGACTGTTATTTACTTTTACTTGAAGAGATTAGCAGAGTAGGTGATTGGCAGAATCGGCAGCCAAATCAAGGAGTTCAGACATTTAAGAATGGAACTTCAAGGGAATTAAGAGAAGAAAAAAATGGAGACATTTGTGGGAGATGTTACTCCCAGGAGGGCACTGATGTTTAGCTCTTGCTGTTCTGAGGCCAAGGTGAGGCACTGAAGGAGCAATGATCTCAATCTGCTTGATTGCCAGCACTGGAGATAGAGATGGGAAATGGCTGCAACTTGACCTTGGGAAAGAAGATTAAGAAGATCACAGAGTAGAAAATAGTGCTCTATTCAGAACTGTTGACCCACTATGCAATTTCATTATTTTCCTATATTTAAATACTTCAGGATTTGTTTCCCCTGGAGAACTGGACATGAAATTAATTTTGTTTTCCCTGCTTGGCTAATTGTTTTGTAGGGTATTGCATATTGGGATGGGGGACAACAAAATACATTTTAAAGGTACATATGTGTGTGTATATAAGACTCCGGGTGCCTGCAGCTTTATTTTATAAAGCATCTCTCTTGACCTTCTGTTTAATTAAGAATAGTAGAGGTCAAAATTGAAAGCTACATACGTACCTTCCCTCTTCTTTAGTACTCCACAGTGTTCTGCAAGAGTCCAATGCAAAAAAAAAGAAAACAACCAAAAAACCTCAGACAAAACAAATTAAAAAGAATAAATCAAAACAATTTCAAAACAAATATAATCCAAAAAATTCCCCAAAGACTTTATAATGTCTCCTTTATTCTGACTGTGAATGGAGCTTTCTAGTAGGAAAAAATATTAGAGGAAAATAATAGAAGAAGCTGTATAACTAGGAAGAAAATTCCTAGAACTTTAATGAAATAATCTGCTGGAAAAGTATTTCAATAACATTTTACAGTTGGTTTACTTACTGAGAAACTGAACACAGGAGTGGGGAGCAAAGATAATTAGACTAAAATACTGCCTTCTTTCAAAATTTTAACAAAATTTGTTCATTAAAAAAAAAAAAAAAATCTGTAAAGAAAAGTTTTTACCTTGCAAGGAAAGAAAAAGAAAGAACTGCCTTCAGTAAAAAACACTGCATCTGTTCTTTCTCTATTTTAGCATAAAAGTGACCATTCAGAGTGGGAGAACTCTGCATCTGACTTCTTTCTAAGGGTATTTCAACACCAGCTCACAATCTTCAGCTTCATTTTATGCTCTGAAATTATTTTTTGCTTAGCTAGTCTTGAAACTTTTCCATTTTGTATACATAAATCTGCTTTAATTAGCTTCCTTTCTCAGTCAATAGAATCACCACATTTCATATATAATTATGACCTCTAAGTTCTGCCTCAAACCTCTTTAAAAACCAGTCATACTCCAGAGGAGCTGGGTGAAACCACCCACTTGGTGGGTGGCTGCACAGCAGTGCTGACTTGCTATTTGCATTTGGCTGTCATTCAGGAGATTGTGTTTTGAGGAACCTGAACTCTTGCAACCTCATGAATCAGATAGATAAGTGATTGAGGTGGATATGCTCATTCACACGAGCTTCTTCTGCATTCAGCTCCGTGAGAACATCATGCCTTGGAGTTTGCTTTTTGGGATAAATAGATTAGCTGGTTTGCAGCCAAGAGCTGTGACCTTGTGTAGTACATACAACCAAGATTTTCTTCTGATGAAACCCTGAAATGCTGTATTTGGTATTTGAATTATTTCTCATGTCTTAGATTCAAGATCTCACTGTTCAAGGGATTTATGTTCTGTTTGGTAGTCTGCTCTTGCTGTCACATTAAATAGCTAAAGGTAGGAATCCAATTCTTGCCAAAGCACTGAGAAGGTGGCCTATTTACAGGGCTTCAGAGGGCATAGATCTTTCCCTAAAGTCAGTAGGGAACTGCTAGTGTTCAACACCTAAAGTTGTGTCTATCTGCTTAATTCATGGAAGACACCTTTAGACTCGTACCATTGCACAAACACAGCGTGAGATAACATGGTTGTTGGTGTTTCTGGGATTGTAAAATAAAACTGTGAAAATGAAATATGTTGGATTAATTTTCCTTTACTGATATTGATTAAAGTCTTTTTTTGTTGTTGTTTTTTCAGAGGCTCAGTGAAGTCTAACAGTTCTGTTGATAGCTCTGAAGGTAGGTATTTCCCTGTATTTAGCCATCTAGCTAGGACATCATATATGAGTATCTGCTTTTCAGAATAAACTGGATAGTTGGTTTTGTGGCTAAATGAGCATTCATACACACTGCATAGTATTTAGGAAGAATTTCTGATTTTTTTCTTCTCTTAGACCAATCTCTTACTTTGAATGACAGCTAGCCATTCAGGTAGCCTTTAAAAATAAGTAAAAATTTCCTTTTCACAATAATTTTTTCCCTATATTTAGTGTATAAAGAGGAGAGATATTTTAAAATATTGCTGTTCTGAAAGTTGGTTCGATGTTATCTCAAAAGAATAAACCACAATAACCATTTGCATGGAGTAAGGGTTTGCCATGGACTGGTAATGATGAGACCTTAAAGAACAAAGTCAGAAAACTCTTTCTGGTTTCTCCTTCTTACCTGGAAACAAAGCAGTGTTTAAATAATGCAGTTTGTCACCTTCCTCCTTGTTTCTGCTTGAGCTTATTCTAACTGTTGAGTATCAGTAGCAGAAACATGTATTTGGGGTTATCTGTGATGACAAAAATTAATTTAGGAGCAGAGAAATACCTCTATAGTTTGAGCTAAACTAAAACCTATAGTTAAATTAAACCACTAAATTTATATGTGGTGGATAATCAGAATGGTATAAATTTCACTTTTTGTGTTTCAAGAGATCTGTTCTTAATAAATGTGAACAATCAAGCCAATATTTTACAACCTGTTGTGCATAACTTGGAAAGGGTATTATACAATTTTAAGAAATTCTAATTTCAGAGTATATTTAAGGAGAAAGAAGGGCAGTGGACTGGAATCTAGGCACAGCAATCTGTGCAGGTTTCATTTGGCTTTTAAGGCTCCTGAGTGTGTTCTGTGACTGTGTCTGCCAAAACCTAACCACTAGGGTGCAGATATGCTGCACAAACCGCAGTGGGGAGCACGTGCAAACGTGTCTTACCACTTCAAAAGGTGCTGCTTTCCTTAGGTGCAACTAGCACTTGGATGATATTTCACACTCTGCAAGTATTTATTAGTTCTCCAAAACCAAAACCTTCAGGCTTTTATTCTTGAAGTCAATATTTGGAAAGCTTTCTGTTGTGTTCTGTATTTATTAACAAATTTCTAGAGTCCTCTTATTAATGCAATGATATAGAAAAGCTTTTAAAGCATCCATGCTTAAAGCAAAGGCATGAAAAGCCAAGTGTGTTGAATGTGACCTTGTAGTTAAAACTGCTGTGTGACAATTCTGGTGTTACCAAGTCACACTTGAGGCAGGACTGTTGTGTGTAACAGCATGAATTGACATGGGAGAATGGATTCAAACTGACAGAGAGTGGGTTTAGATTAGATATGAAGAAGAATTTCTTTACTGTGAGAGTGGTGAGGCCCTGCAACAGGTTGCCCAGAGAAGCTGTGGCTGCCTCATCCCTGGAAGAGTTCAAGGCTAGACTGGCTGGAGCTCTGAGCCACCTGGTCTGATGGAAGGTGTCCCTGTCCATGGCAGAGAGTTGGAACAAGATGATCTTTAAGGTCCCTTCAAAACAGGGCCATACCATGGTTCTATAAGGAAGAGGATGCTGCTGCAGCTTTACTGGTACAAGCTGGTCTAAGGATTTGTAACATGGTCATTAGAAGCTGGAACTGATAACTCACAAAACTCACACCTACAGCCACAATTTTGCTCTGAATCACTGTTTCATACTAACAACTTTTTATTTTTTTTCTTTAACACTAAAACAAAAGAACTTTATTTACTGTGGTATTTTAAAGATGAGGACATTTTATTTCGTGATGAAGAACCATTGTGGGTGCTATAGAACATTAAATTAGGTGGCCATTCTGTGCATTGACAAGCTCGCAGATAGGAAACACATCTTTGCCACTTGTAATTTTATTAGAGGTAATAAACACTGTGACTGATGTCCAGCACTACTACCACTACTATACATTTCTAGTATAAATAGGGCAATTGGTCTGCACTGTGGATATGAAATAAATGTCTGGCCTTGAGATAAGAATACATATTTTCCTCAAATACTAATCCTTTCTATCAGATTAATATTCTCTTCTGCACTAAATTTCCCAAGCTGTTCCATTTTCTTTTTCATCCTGCAACTCATCAGTTTCTATTTTAATGCATTCTTATTCCTTCTTCTTAAAAAAAGTTTTCATTTTTACAGACCACATTTGCTGCAAGGCTCTTTTCAGCTCCAGCTCACGCACACTGAACCCAGAAAGAGCCTGCCTGCTGTTCCATAGACAGCCTGCCTTCATTGGACCTCTGGGTGCCATGCAACCCTGCATTTTCTCCTCACATGCTTTCTGTGAGGCTTTCTGCCACCTTGTCTTCTTGTCTTTTTAATGACACACAGTATTTGAAGCTGGAAAAATAAGAATTTTATAACTTTCGAATGCCTGGTAACACAGCACTTCTGCTGGCTAAAGAAATACCCTAGAAAGCCAAGACATCCCTTTATATTCATTTTACCCCTTTTGCTCTTTCTGATTTGGACATGAAGCTTTTCTAAGTTACCTTTCAGCATTTTTGCTATGTGCTGTTTGTTTGTTCCTTGAGTGGGTCCACCTACAAAGCCTAGCTTAATTTCCTTTCCTCTGTCAAAGAAAGGATCAGTCATCCAAAGGTTTTCTTTTCAGTGTAATGTCTGGTGGTTTTTGTTTGTTCCTTTGTTTTGGTAGGAAGTTTTTTTGGTTGGTTGGTTGGTTTGGTGGGGGATTTTCTCCCTTTTTGTCTTTTTCTGGTCTTCTTGTGATCAGCAGGTTGAGAGAGGTGATTCTCCCCCTCTGCTTTTGTGAGACCCCACCTGCAGGAATGCATCCAGCTCTGGGGTCCCAACTCAGGAAGAACAGGGACCTGTTGGAGTCAGGCCAGAGGAGGCATCAAGGTGATCAGAGGGATGGAGCAGCTCTGCTGTGAGGAAAGGCTGAGAGAATTGGGATTGTTCAGCCAGGAGAAGAGGAGGCTCTGGGGAGACCTTAAAACCCTTCCCAGTACCTAAAGGGGGCTTTAAAATGAATCTGGAGAGGGACTATTTATAAGGCCCGGAGTGACAGGACAAGAGGGAATGGCTTCAAACTGAATGAGAGTAGATTTAGGTTAGATATTAGGAAAAAATTCTTTAGAGTGAGGATGATGAGATTGTGGAACATGGTACCCAGAGAAGCTGCAGATATCCCATCCCTGGAAGTGTTCAAGGCCAGGATGGATGGAGCTCTGAGCAATGTGGTCAAATGGGAGGTGTCCCTGCCCACAACTGTGTGATTGGAAATAGTGAACTTTAAAGTTTTTACCAACACAAACTCTTTTGTGATTCTGTTTTCAGGGATTATGTTCACTCCAAATCCTGCTGAAATAACTGCTTTTCACATAGGTTTGATTTTGGTGACTATCTTTATCCAAGGTGTTTGTATTTGAGTAATATTCACTAAGTGGAATAGTATGGCCCTGGCTCTCCCTGTTTTTGCTGAGATCACAGTTACATCATATCCATATATTAGCAAAATATTTCATTACACATATCTGGACTGTCAACAATTACCCTGCTGAAAATAGGCAAATGACCTAAGCATTGTGTCTGCTGGTGCTGATTTTGGTATCAAAATGAGACGAAAACCTGTTTATGGCCATGCAGTTGCGCAATAATGAAACTAATGCAGTGATTAAGGGCTTAGGCTGGGGAGCTCCATTGTGCAATCTTTTAATATTTGCCTTTATTGAATGTTTCTGCTCCCCTGAAGATGGAAAGAAAATTAGAGTTTAAGATTTTCATCCCCTTGATGCTCCCAGTTGAATCAGTGATATCTCAGTGATGGTGCTATTAGTCCACTGTAAGGGTTTAGCCTAAAATCACTCAAAGCTACCTCAAAAAGCAAGATATTATATGTTTTCTGGAGCAGTGAAATAATCATAATTATAGCAGCAAAATCTAGAAATAGTATGGTAAAAGGTATATTAAAAATGTTGTGAAGTTTAAGCTGATCCTTAGCTATTAAAACATTGAACAGAATTTTGTAGTGGAAGTCATAGTATTCTCTGCTTCCTGAAAGAAATCTTTCAGTATAATAATTATGTTCTGTAACTGAAAGAAAATGAGATTATTTCATTGCAATTATGTCCATGTTTCTAATGTGCAAACATTTTTTTCCTTTTTTTGTCTTATGAAAAGTCACAAGTTGTTGCTTTAAATGTCACAAATATATTTGGGATTAACAGCCATCAAAAAAAAAGCTTATTTTCATGATTATTGTTTGTATCTCCACAAATTAGGACAAAATCATTCTTCATTTGTATCTCTCGTTTTCACCTTTTTCTTTACACTTCTGCAAAATAAAATAATATGTGGATATCTAAATATGTCAATAAGTTAACAGCTTTTCTCATCAGTCTTACAGCTTTTCTGGTGGGGAGATATGTTTTCTCCTGGTGTAGCTCCTAGTGAACTGAGTATCTGGCAAGGATGTGTCTGTATGAGGGAACAGTTAAAAAAACCCCAAACAATTATGAAAAACAAACAAACAGAAAAACACAAACAAAAAATAACCCAAAACAAAACCTGAACAACCACAACAACAAAACAAAACAACCAAACAAAAACAAAAAAAAAATCTCAAAACCCCCAAAAAATCACAACCAATCAGCCAACAAACCAACCAAAAAAACCCCACCAGCAACAAAAAAAGTACCAACTATTATGTGGGAATCTACATGCTTCATGGAGTCGGTGGTCCAAGACAGGGATAACACACATACCTCAGAGCTGCATGTGACAAACAGTGTGTTTTATGGTTCAAGACCTTCTTACATAGGGAGTTCAAAACTCCTGGGTCTCAGCTGCTGGTTGGTCTGATCCCCACACCAGCTCAGCTCTTGACCAGTGAGATGTCTGCAGCCCAGGATGGAAAGTAATTGGGTGAAGTTCCTGTGTAGATTTGAATCCAACTTATCCCTGCCTCATCTGAGGACCTGTTTTACCTCTAGGCTGACCGAGGTTGGTCTGACATGATTTCGCAGCTACAAGCTAGCTGCAACTGTGACAACCAACAAACAAAAAGAAAACTGGGGAAAGATATTAACAGAAAGAACTATTTCACTACGTCTTTCTAAATGCTTCTTCTCCACTAAAAGTATGTGTGTGTTGGTATAGTTTGGAAAAGTTTACATGTAGATTACTCTGAAAATAAATGTGCTTAGGGCAGAAAGTTTTGAATGGAAAAGTTTTGTGGAAGAGCTCAAGTGCTTGGCATTCTGCCCTTTCTGTTACCTCCTTTTATGGTTAAAGACTATATCCGTACAAATTCTTGGAAACCATATATGAGAAGCCAGTGGACTACCACATCTCTTATTTCCCTTCATTGCCTTGAATGGATTTATATGGAAAATATAGACATACTGACGAACTGTATTGGCAAATGTAGAAATAATCTAAATGTAATTTTTTTCTATTTCAAATTGACTAAATTAAAAATAAATTAAAACAAAAATGGCTATTTTATTGTGATATTTTGATATTCAACTTCCAACATCTATAATGAGCTTTCAAGCACCTAAAGGAAAGAAGACATCTCATGCCCATACATGAAAAAAAAATTAGTTAAAATTCAGTTTTGTGATAGAGGAATAGTTAAATTTTGTTTATTTTCCCTCACTTCACTTCAGGTTTTTTTTTCTAGTTGCAAATTGGGATAATGCCAGTAAATTATTTTGGCACTACTCTTTGATATATGTTTGTTTGCTTTGTTAAAGATTTCTTTTGTTCTCTGCCCCTCTATATAAATATATCTCCCACTTTCTTTTTTTTAATAATATAAATTGTGTTGATTTTTGCTATGAAATGTCTCATGCAGTGATATTTTAAGCACAATATGTGATCCAGGATTTTAGTTGTTATTTAGATTTGCATATTTTTCTTTCTTGATCCTAAATTAATTCCAAATTGTTGATGCCTCTTCATGTCAAATTTTCATGTTGTTTCTTTCATGTATTTCCTTCTGATCATGTTGCAGTTGCATGTTACTGACTTATTTATTTATTTCCTCAATTAGAATTTTTTTCCTCTGTTTATGATCTATCCCTATGCATCCATTTAGAAGGAGCCGTGGCTTCCTGATAGGGGAAGGACCAGTGTTTCTTTGAAGTCTGAAAACAAAAAAAAATCTATCTAAGAATAATTTCCACTTGGAGTTTAGCTGAGTGACATTAGAACACAGAAATATTACTGTTGAATGCAGTTGCTGGTGTGCCTACAGTGTCAGGCCATGTTCATTAGGAAGACACAGTAATGTTTTTCATTTTTTCTTAAGCAAAATATGATTGAAATTTTGAGATTTCACTGTGATTATTTCTGTGGTAGTTCAATGTTTTTGTTCATGTATCGATGCCATCAAAAGAGAATAACACCTTTCTCTCTTATGCCACTTTTTTTTGCTTGGGGCTCTGTTAAAAATTTGCAGAATGGATTTGAGTTGAATTTTCCATTTTAAAAATAACCAAATCTTTAAGTTCGACTTAAACAGATTTCCTGATCTACTTTGTCTTTCTTTAATTGTCTGATTAAAGCTTTTACTTGCACAAAGAAAATAACAGTGTAACTGTCCATGGCAGAGGGGTTGAAATTAGAGGATCTTTAAGGTCCCTCCCAACACAAACCATCGGATGATTCTATGATAAGAGCCAGATAGTGAGGATAAAAGCAGTAGAGGGAGGTAAAGTGCCCTTTAAAACATGTCAATATATCTTTTAAGTATTTTCTATATTACAGATAACATTCAGACATTTCTGCTTCATGCTGCCCTTTCAGAGTTATTTTGATCCAAGTACTGTAATTTTAGTAGGCTGTCTTAATATAAGTGTGTAACATAAAACTTCACTGTTGTGATTCATATATTGAAAATTTGTTGCTAGTAGTCCTGGACTGGAGTTTTGTGTTGCTTTTATGTGCTCCCAGACTGTAAGGAACTGCCAGCTGACATTTTCGTCATTCAAGAAATAAATAATCCATTGCAAATGAGTTAATAAATGATGATTCAAGATACAGTCACCAAAACTGTTGGGGTTTAAATACCTTTATAGTCTGGTGCGACTGGAAAGCTAAAAACCTCAGTGGAAAACTAAATATCTTACTGTTAATCTAAACTTTAGATTGTTAAGTGGCTAAAATGCCCACACTCATTTCTCTCAAAAGGGATTACCAACTATTGGAAAGTTTGCTTATACCTTCCAGCATCATTCTTTAAACTTCTCTATATAGATTTTTAATGCAATTCCTCACCTCATGCTCTAGAAACTAATCTATTTCTACAAGATATATTGTGTTGTTATGCTTTTCATAGCTAAAAATGTAACTAAAAATAGTTTAGATAGGGGGGTGGGAGAGCTAATTTATGGTAAGAAACCAAGAAAAACCTGAAAATTCTGTGTTGCAAACTCATATGTTGGATTCTGCCATGCAGATCAACTTAGCAGCTGGGATGGCTTGGAGAAATGTTTAGGTGACTGATACAGAGGCATTTATATTGGGTATAGAAACAAGAAATCTTCAAGAAAAAATTTAAATAACTTGTATTGTGGTCCATTTATTTCATTATCATCTTCTGTACCACATACTGAATAAGCATCACCGGAAGTTCTGATATTAAAAAGCCAAAATTAAATTAGTGTATATACATTGTCCTTTTGAACTTTTCAAAGCTAAATGTTTAATATGCAGGTGTTCTTTCTTTATTTTAATAAGAAAGGCACTCTGAGGCTGTAATTATCCAATGAAGGTGAAAATATAGTACAACTCTCTGTGGATTGCATTCTCAGTACTAGTGAATGTTAAATGGCAATGAAACAAATATATAAAGCTTGCTTAGATCACCCTGAAGCCCCTTGATCCTTCTCCTCTCTTAGCATCCTTTCCAGATTACTCAGGAATAATTCCTTAATTTTGTTTGTCCTCCTAATTTGCCCATTAATACAATATTTTAGTTGAAAAACACTTGGGAGGTTTCTGTGTTGCTAACTAACAAGCAAAAAGGGAAATGTGTCATGAATTCACGAAACACTCTGTAACTGCTGTCTCTGAGTCAAGTGAAACTCAGTCTGTAGCTCCAATGACTGACTATGACTTAGATAATAATCAACAAGAACATTTTAACTTTTGCTAACACTATGCAATTGTTTTCATAAATCAGTTATTTCTCAAGACAAAGCGGTTTAAAATTATGTGCTATTAGCTATATCCCTCATTAGATTATTTGTTACATATATTGGCAGAAAAAGAAAGACCCAAACATAAGCTTAGAAAGCGTCACATTTGAGTTGCCAAAGGGCTATTTGAAGTTGAAATCTAATGAAATTTTTGGTGTTTATCTTTAGGTCACACCTGGGAAGAATATTTTATGCCTTTTCATATGTTTGGAAACACATGAAATCCCCCCAGAAAGGGCAACAGTTTCTAAATGGTTTGCAGTAATTCAGGGCAGAGCACAAATCCAACAGTGAGGAGGTTCAGCGGGATGCTGAGTGGACGAGACACAGGATGGAGATGAAATCTAGTGCCAATAAACACAAATTAATGCTTGTGGACACAACTGCCCTATTTGCTTTGATAGGCTTCAAATTAGCCACTACCAGTCAGGAAAATTATCTCAGTCAGAGGTGATAAATTCTATGAAAACATGAACTCAATATTCCGCTACCAGCAAGAAAAAAAAAAAACAAAAACAAACACCTAAATCAAATAAATAGGCAAGGTAGGCAGGAAATAATGGAGCACTGAATATAAACAGAAAAATGCCTCACTTGAGGTCTTTGCTGCACCTGTATCTTTGAGACTTATGGCACTGCTTTTCACCCTCCTGTGCTGATTTTGGCTGGGACAGAGTTAATTTTTTTCCCAGTGGCTGTTGTGGGGCAGAACAAACAGGGTGAACACAGGGATGATAATACAGAGATGTTATTTTTTTGTTGCTGAGCAGGGATTGCATGGAGCCAAAGCCTTTTCTGCTTTTCATACTGCCAACTAGGGAGGGTGCGTGGGAGTTTGGGAGGAGACGCAGCCAAGACAGGTGACCCAAACTGACCAAAGGGATATTCCAGACCACGTGGCATCATGCTCAGTATAGAAACCTGGGAGGAGAAGAAGAAGGAAAGTGGGGAATGGTTGGAGTGGTGACATTTGTCTTCCCAGGTAACCAATTATGCACCATAGGGCCCTGCTCTCCTATCTCCATCCAGGGGATGCTGAATACCTGCCTGCCCTTGGGAAGGAGTGAATTAGTTCCTTGTTTTGATTTGCTTGTACGGGCAGCTTTTGTTTTCCCTATTGAACTGTGTTTATCTCAGCCATGTGTTTCCTAGCTTCTGCCCTTCCAGTTCTCACCCTGATCCCACTTGAGTGGCTGGTTGTATGGGGCTTGGCTGCTATCTGGGGTGAAAACATGACATCTCCTCATTGGGAAAAACAAAATGGGCAGGGAAAGTAAGAAAGGATGAAGATAAATATATGGAATGACTTCACTACCCCAATGAGATTAAGTAGACAAGTACATTAAATGGACAGAAATATGAATCAACAGGGACTGTTCTGTTAGTACAGAGGATACAGCAGTGAGAATGCTGTTAGTCTGAGGACACAGTAGCAATCCCATACCACGTATTTTGCATAATTTTGCCTGTTTGACTCTGCTTTTCCCTCAGTTTCTGTGCATCTTTGCTGGTGTATTTTCCCCCTTTCACCTGCCTTCATGAGAGCAAAGTCTATTTGAACAAGCCATAAAAGAGAAGGTGTAGATGATTCAAAATGGGAACGATGTTCACATGGATACGAGGCTCATTTCTCAGTAGGGAAGAAGGGGAGAGACTCCCTTGGCTGGTGCTGGTCTGCATAAGGTGATAAAATAAGCATGTGCTGTATGTGCACAGGCTTAGTAAGCTGTAAGCATGGCCCTATTATAAAACAGAAGTTTTTAAGCAGATTCAAATGGGTTACAGATGAGGGGACCGTCAGCCTACAGCAGGTAGAAAAGGCAAAAAAGACCTGGTGAATCCTGGGGGAAACAGATGAACAAAGAAGGCAAAAAAGTCAGGAAGAACTCTGGAGTAAGAAGTTAAAAAGAGGGAAATAGTTAATACACAGTGTTAAAATATCTGCCTGTTAAACATAGGAGAGAGAATGATGAGTCAGCTTGGTAAATTGAGGAGATGTGAGGATGCAGATTAGTGGGAAAGAGTGGTAAGGAAGCTATTGATTCTTCTTTTCCTGCCTGTCCTCTTCCTCCTTCTTTTGTATGTTAGATGATAGCAGTGTTCACACAATCAGCTGAAGGCTCAGGGGTCTGTGTGGTATTGACAGAAGAAACAAGGTTTTTCCAGGAGCCACATCACACAGTCCTTCCTGGGCAGCAGGAAGGAATCTCACAAAGTACTTGGTCCTCTCAGGAATATAACAAAGTAGTTTTCCTCCTTCCTGCTCACTTTTGGTCAGGTAGATAGACCTTCTGTTTAACCTCATACTTTTAAGGGTTTTAAATTTGGTTAGCAAAGAGTCTGAAATGCAACAGTGACTTCAAGGCACTGAATAAGAACTAGTTTGGTAAAATTAATCTGATACAAAAAAAAGACAAATTCTTTTCTAGACCTGCCTTTGGCCTTTATGTTCATCATAGCTGGAGATCACCCTTGAAGTCAGCTAAAACTGTGATTCATTACAGTGGAAACTAAATAATGGATGTAACACAAAACTGGTTGCAAGTAACCCAATCAATGTTGCAACAAGTTTTCCAATCTCCACACAGTATTCAGGCATGAGTGTTTTCATATGACATGACAAGATGGCAAGTTTTCCAAGTGTACTCTCTTGAACTATTTTGTTTCACAGAGAAAAAAGGGATATCAGGAGTTGGTATTATTATTTCTGAGCATAATTGCAGGCTGTGACTTTGGGTATGCTTTATTTATTTTTTAAGGCATGGCCTTATCAAAAGTGCAATTCAGAATTGATAGCATAGAAGAATAGTGCAATCATGTAACAGTGTAGTTTTATACAAAAGAAACTCTTCTCCTAAGCTTAAGGCATCCTCCCTCAAAAACTAGTATTGAACTCTCACAACCCTACTCAAGAAAAGCAGTCAGCATTTTTCTCCATATAATGCAAATTACTTTTAAAAATCTCTCCTTTCTCATTCCCTTTTTCTCTATACTGTCAATCATAAAATGAAATATACCAGGATCACTTAAAAAAAAAACAAAACAAAACCAAAACAACCCCCAAAAAATCCTATGGAGCTTAACCCTGATTTTCCTTAACTCTTTATGCCAGTGTAAAACTAATGTGATTTTGGTAGCAGGATTCTTGATACACATTCTCTGAAAAAGAGTACAAAACCTGTAAGTAAATTATTTTCCAGATATTTAAAAAGTAACCTTGAACCATTCATAATGGAAGGAAAAGCTGAAGGTAGGCTTTTAAAAATATTTTATGATAGATCTTAGTGAAATCTGAATCATTCCCTAAAATCAATATTTCTATTGAACTACTCTTAAAAAAATAGCATTTTGACAATTGATGATTTAGAATGGTCTTTTCTCAGATTAACTATATATATTAGTAGCTGAGATGATTGTGAAATTTAAAAATTAAAAGCAAATAACCTTCAAAAAAGAGAATTTTTACCATTTGAGTTCATTGAAATATATGAGACTAATGATCATTTGGAAAAACTGTTAACTTCCCCTTGTATTAGCAACTGTTCAGTAAATCAAGAATACTTCATATAGCCCTTAAACATAATAATGAGCAAGAATTTTTCATAGTGGTATGATATTCAGAAAAGGTTTAAACTTCAAGGTATTGATATTCAGAAAAGGTTTAAACTCCAAACTTTTATCAAAATGTTGCCAGAAAAGGTCTTTGGAAACATGTTATTAATATTATCCTATTTTACAAGTTGCATAAGCAAATTTCATTGATAACCCTCTTTACTATTATTTACCATAGTTTTATGTCAAATATTTGACTTCATAAAATAGACTTCTAATAGAAAATTTTTATTTAATAGAATAAAGGCAGTAAATAAATATATTTAGTTCATAATTCTGTGTGTTACATGAAATTGCAATGACTAAAAAAGTTATGGATAATATTTTATAAGTGTGAATATATCTCCAGCAAGCTAAGAGTGTAATATCTTCTTTAGACTTGGTTTTGTGTGTGTTTTCACATTCAAGGTGGTCACCTACAGTGCACAAGGAACCACAGGTATTTACTTCAAGACTGTGTGAAGGAGGCAGGTCCTCTGTGGTTTTGTTATACACCAATAGAGTGCAGAAATATGCAGGTATGCATGTGTAGTTCATCTAGGAATATTGAGCAAGCCAATAATACTACAATTTTATATTATTTCTGAGCCACAGTCAGCAGTAAGAATTAGTGCTGATTTAACACTTGTGTCTGTTTTGTAGTTTAATCTAGGGCTGGCTTTCAGGTGTATTCTTCCCTCAGTCAATACTTTGTGGTAGTGATTCAGTATTTTCAGCTGTAGGACTGGGAATGGAGAACTGATAAAAAATTATTCTGGGTGAGAAGGGAGAAATTGCTACACAAGACTTGGGTCTTGAATTGGACCTATAGCAAGGTACTTAGAATTACAGGGGGCTGAACAAATTGCTTTGTCCTGTCAGTAAATATCTGTGAAAACTACTGATAAAACACTGACTTCATTCTCCTCTAGTTGTGATACCTCTGGAAGTTACCTGTGGAACTGGTACCTGTGGAACCTGCTCCTGCAGGTTCCCAGGATTGCTCATGGTTAAATATGCCTAGGACTCTACTCATGATCCATCAGGAGATGATGGAATTTGCATAGTAGATCCTGTGGGTTTGACTGGACTTTTTATCTCCAATTTTATTTTCTCCTAATTGCAGAAAACCTAGGAAAAAAAAAAGGGAAATAGAAGCAAGTGTTTCTTTATTTAACGTTCTGCAATTATATTTTTAAAGGAAGCATAAATTCAGTTTGGAAAGGATTCATGATAGTACTATTTTTAAAAGTAATTTGTTATGTAATGCTTTTTTTAAAGACAGAGCTTTTTATATTGCTTAAAAAAGGTATGATGAACTTTGCTTTTCATTAGTCACCCTGGCTACATTAGTTTATATATAGGTTTTCAAAAGAGGCTAAACTGAAATGTTAATATAAATATTATGGAAAAGCCAAGCTTTTCAGCATTTTTCTGTCATTTTGATAAGCTGAATTTCATAATTATGTGTTGCTCTTAAACAAGTTAACTTTTCCCTTAATCTTTTAATAAGGATCTCACTTTATAGTCTAATCTGAAAGAAATTTCACCTGAATAATTACAAGAGAATTTTCTATCAACTAAGAGAGGTTGGTTGACTGTGCTGTCCTTTTAAACCTAGATATAGATCGATAAACAGTTCCAGTCTGAAGGCACAGTCCTTTTTTGTCTGCAATGTTTGTCCTTCATTTGATATTGTACTAGCGTACCACATCCTGATTTGGGGGGAAAACAGGTCAGATAATGTCCAATGAAAGCAGGAATTTTAGCTTCTGCAGTGGTCTGATTAGCATGCTCATAGAAAAGCTTAAAACAATTTTCCTTGCAATCACCATATCCTAATGTAAGAGATGAAAACGCAACAATAGAATAATTAATGCCCACTTTCTAACCAATAAGATGAACAAGCTTTCACATCAGGAGAAACTATAGATTTCTTTCCCAGTTAATGAATGTGACTGACCATGTCTAATTTGGAAGGTATAAAAACAGTGTACCTTCAGGTATGAAAAGTAGCACCACTTTTTTCCCCTTATAGTCTTATACATTTCTTCTAAAGTTTTTCACATTTATGTATTTTTAACATAGGATCTCAAAAGCTGAGACCTGTCCTAAAATCAAACATTTACTTAATCTTTGATACTTTGACACTAGTTGTAATAGAGACCTAATGATGCTTTATTTGGTTTTATCATCTTAAAAATCAGATATGTTGATGACGACTAAGCATTTCACAACAGTTCAAAATACATCCAAACACCAAGGTATTAAATGAGCATAGAAGGTTGGAAAAGGGACCTTTAAGATCATCAAGTCCAGCCAAGTACTGTCATTTCCACCACTAAAGCATGTCCCCAAGTTCCACATCTGGACAAGTTCTGATCTAGACTATTCCCAAGGATGGTGATTCCACCATTTCCCTTGGCACCTAATTCCAATGCTTGATCCCTGTTTCAGTGACAAAAATTTCCCTAATACTCTATCTAAGTCTCCTCTGGTGCAAATTGAGGCCATTTCCTCTCGTTCAATCTCTTGTTCCTTGGGAGCAGAGCTCAACCTTCGTGGGACTGTAACCTCCTTTCAAGAGTTGCAGAGAGTGATAAGGTCCCTCCTAAGCCTGTTTTTCTCCAGATAAGCCCCCACAGCTCCCTCAGATGCTTTTCACCAGCCTTAGGCCCCAGACCATTCCCCAGCTCCATTGCCCTTCTCTGGACATGCTCCAGCCCCTCAATGTCCTTTCTGTCTTGAGGGGCCAAGAGCTGGACACAGGATTCAAGGTGTGGCCTTCCCTTTGTCCATTACAGGGAGACAATCACTGCCCTGGTCCTTCTGTCACACCATTGCCAACACAGGCCAGGTGCCACTGGCCTTCTTGGCCACCCAGGCACACATTGGCTCGTGTTCAGCTGCTGTTGACCAAGGTCCCCAGGACTTTTCTTGCCTGGCAGCTTTCCAGCCACTCTGCCCACAGTGCAGGGGGGATCCAATTGCAGAACCCAGCCCTTGGCCTTGTTGGCCAACCTCAGACCATTGATCCAGCCTTTCCACATCCCCCTTCAGAGCCTTCCTATCCTGCAGCAGATCAACACTCACACCCAGCTTGGTGTCATCTGCACTGGAGCAATGCTCTTGATCCCCTCATTCAAGTTGTCAACAAAAACATTAAACAGTGTTGTCCCCAGTACTGAGCTCTGGGGAGCCTCATTGTGACCAGCAGCAAACTGGATTTATCTCTGTTCACCACCACCCTCTGGGCCTGGCCATCCAGCCAGCTGTTTTAGCCAGAGAAAAGTGTGCCTGTCCAAGCCATGAGAATCCAGTTTCTCCAGGAGAATGCTGTGAGAAATGGTGCCAATGGCTTTACTACACCCCAGACAGATATCCACAGCCTTTTCCTCCTTTACTTGGATGGTCGCTTTGTCAAAGTAGATCAGGTTAGTCAAACAGAACTTGTCTTGTTCTGTCAGCTCAGAATGGTTTTAAACTGTAACTGAACATGTGGTTGAATAATTGGAAAATAAAAATTTGCTGGATATTTAGATCCAGTATACTTGAAGTTTGGCCATATCTTACATTTATGTGTGTGTAGAAGTTAAGATGCATTTAAAGTCTGTAAATCTGTGATTCACTTATCTAGCTGTAGTTCACAGTGGCTTTTCTACAAGCCCTGAAGACCAAAAACTTTTTAAAGTATTAGTATAACATATTCAGTATATATTACTTCATCTATATAAATTACCAGTGCATGTATAGTGATTAGTAAATACTAATTATGCCACGTATAGTATAAGTGAATGATGAGTAGAAAAATGATAATAAGAACATCCTGATCTGTATTTCTTATTTAGAAAAATGGGAATATCTGAGATAAGATCATAGAAACACTATTGATATGTTGTCCTTTTTACTTATTAATGGTACTAATATTATTCATGACATGGACCTTTTTGTGTGAGAGAGATCAGATTATACTGTGTATTTCGCATTTTTGAGATGAAACCTGCTTAAATTTTAATTGTGATTGGATAAACTATCTTACAATTTTTTAAAGAAAAAAAATACACCTTGGACAGCTGCGGAAGCTCGGACAGATCTAGAAAAAAGCTGCCTTGCACAAATATGCTGCTCCCTGTGAGGCAGTAACTCCTGATCCTATTGACTTCAGGCTGTCTTGTACTGCAGTGAGTAACTTCATCTTGTTTGAAACAGTGACTCCCAGGTCAACAACACTTCTTGAAGCAACTCCATCGGAGCTGGGAGCAGCAGCAAGGCCAGGAGCAGCTGTCTGACCAGGGCTTTCTCCTCTCTCAGACAGCCTCTCTTGGCTCCCCTGAGTTCAATACTCTGCAGGAGCTCTTGCCTTATCAGATGGGTTAGTCTAACGTGTCCTTTTCTCACAAATCAAAATCTCCCATTACATAATGGGAGATAGCCACAAAACCCTAACAAAAATATCTTCCTTCAGTGTGCTGATGGTCTTGGCTTTTGCACTCCTAATGACTCATGGACTTAGTGGGAGTTTGGAGAATCATGGCTTACACACAAGCAGGGCCATGAGCTGGCATTGCAGAGGATGGCTGTTCAGGAATGGAGTTTTCCCATGGATGAAACACCAGATTACAGCTCTGTAGTTGATTAGTAATGCATTTCCTATATGCTAAATTCAAATTTCCACAGGGGCTTAATGCTGTATCATCTTAGTTTTCTTTTGTCTCAAGCACAAAGCAATGTGTTTGAATTTTCAGCTGTTATATCAGTAGGCATGTCATTAACAAACATGTGAAAACTGGAGAGGTTCCAAGAGACTTTCAACAGTAAGGAATACCAAAAAAGGTGTGAAGTCACAAGTCTCACCAAACTAAAATTACCACTGACAAAGCAAGAAAGAAATTGTATAAGAGGTAATGTTGTCCAACCCTTCTAAAAGCTCCTTACTGGAATATAACATGTGCTTATAAGGAAGAAAGATTGTCGCATTCCTGACTGAATCCAATTGACAGGCTAACTCTGGCAGAAAATTTTCCACAAGTTCATTCTTATGAAACAAAAGTGAGCTATGGGAAATAACTTTGCCCCTTCTAGTATTTTTATCTGTTTGCTGTGTTGTGTGTTACTCCTATCCACAGCAAAACTATCACTATTGGCTATGAGCAAGTAACTCTCTTAGCAAAGCTCAAATCTCTAGGCATCTTGCCTTGGTGGGGAGCAATTCTAAGAAGCAACATAAGGTCCTGTTGCAGGTTTTGCAAGCATTTTTGACATCTAACCAAGAGTTGTGAATTGTTACTGTTCTGTGTCGCAGAGAACGAATGCTCCCTTTTCATCCAAATTTTGTAGTGAGCAGCAGTACTTTCATTTAAGACTCATTGGGAAGTTTTACACAGTTCTTTATGTATTTATAAAAAACTGGTCAGGCAGGAATTGTACCAAGTGTCATTATATATGCAAGATCATACATGTTATATATGTAAGCACAGCTTCTGACTGAAAATAAAACCAAAACCAAAGCAAGCAAATATAAACCTCTCAAAACTCCAACCAACCAACAATAATAAAAAACCCCAATCCAAATCTGTTACCAGTCAAAACAAAATGTTACTTGAACTTTCTTATTTGCTATGTGCACATAATTAGCATAAATTTCTCAGTTGTGTCCCAGAGATGTAGACCCAGGAGGAAAAAATTGTCTGGATAGGCAGGGTTGGGATTAGAAAAGCCAAAAACCATCTAGTGTTGAATGTGAAAGGAACAAGAAGAGCTCCCTCCCACAGGCGCATCACACATGACTTTGTGTTCTGTGATTCTGTGACTCTTTGTATTGCAATGTTCTCGTACCAAGATGAACACTGTTTATCCATAAAATATGCTTGAACTAACAGCATACGAGCTAGTAAGCACAATTTCCCTCACCTATGGCATGATTTGTAAAAGTAAAGTATCTCAGAAACTCTGGGAAATTAAAAGATTTGCAGGATAAATATTAACTGCCCCAGTACGTCTGTCCTTGTTACAATATTTTCAGTTTTACAGACTAAGGGGGTTTACCCCTTCCAGGTCCATTTATGTTGTAGCTTTCTGGTTTTAATTGTAATATTTCAGAAATTAGAAAGTTACTCTAAAGGAAATTTTTGCTACATAATCCTTATTAGTGAGTTTGTAGAATGAATGAAGATAATGGAGGATTTTTCCTACTCAAAGCAATGCCTTGGTTTTTATTCCTTGACTTCTTGCAATGGCAGCCCTAGTGTAAGGAGGGATAGTGTTCTGGGAACAGTGAACTAACAGAGCAATGAAATTGAACAAATCATATTTTCCATTAACATAATGAGATTTAACATGTTGCTTAGGAACATAACAAGTTTCAATCATCCCTCTCATGTCCAGTTTGTATATGGTGATTTTCGGTATTATGAGTTATTTTGACACCTTGTTTGGAGCTTTTAGAGTTTAAGACAGTTCCTTATTATATGTCATGAAAGAATTTGTTTTCTTTTACAAACTTTTTAAAAGGAAATTCTCTCTGAAAATACACTTGACAATAATGTTTTCAGGCTAAATTGAGTTCATTTTTGTAATTTTTTATTTCACTGATAATGTGCTGTTTAGTCACCAGATAATGGGACTTTTCATAGATGATGAGAACTCATTATCCCAGTCTTCTAATAGAAATGCATCTTATCACAGGTGCATGACTGCTATTCTTGATTTGATTTGAAATCATGTCTGAAAAAATATGGTATCGTTATTGTCCATGGGGCTGCTTATTAATAGATAATGTCCAGATCATTCATTGTGAACTCCAGATGTGTCCTGTTTGTCCTCTATTGAGAATATAACTTTTAATTGTCTGAAACACAAGTTTAAATATCTAATAAAAATGATGAAGAAGTCAAATCATATCCCTTATTCATCTCTATATTATTGTGACATCAGAAGAAGTCATTTTGTTGGAGGTTTATCTAAATGAGAGTATTCTTGATTACTGATTGCTTTTAAGCTTTTTGGTTCTTACTCCAGAAACACAAGACAGAAAGATGTATTAGAAACTTTAATTTGTTGATGAAAGGATTGAAGGTCATGTTAATTTCTGAAGAAGCTGTGAATCATGGGAGTAGAGGGAAAATAAAAAAAAAAAAGAAAGAAAAAAGGTTTGTCCTCATAAGATAGATATGCTCTTCCTGAACAAATGCAGTTGTTTTGGCAAAGAAAACAGGATAAAGGTCAAACTGAAATTGCATATTTTTCAGCATGGCTGTAGATACAAGTTGAGTTTATTTGGTACTGCCCTTCTGGTAATGCTCAATTGTTGACATTCTGAATTGTAAAGAGTTTTGTGATAGCTTTTTATATTTCTTGACTTTATGGTGCTGTGGGAAGTAACAGCTGAGATCAGAAAAAAAAAAGGAGGAATATTGTAAGTATATTTATTCCAGTGAACGCACAGTGTAGTTTCTACAATCTTATTCCATTTCATGATATTTTCAAAAACCTCAAGAAGATATTTTTTTAGAGGCAGCCTTCATTCCTTATGGTTTGCTTAGATTTTCACCAACCTGAATTAAAATCAAAACCTCTTCCTTTACAAAGAATGACAAGCATATTGTAGCATATGTTGACTATTTCCACTGCCTTTAACTTTCATTTGCTTCAGCTCTCTTGAGTATTGAATTGGAAAATATTTCTGGGGCTCCATGCTTAAAATCAAGCTCTTCACTTTTAATACATTTGATAAATAACAGTTAGCAGATACGTTTCAAAAACAAACAAAACTTTTTAAGGGACTTAGGATATTTTAGTTATATCAACTGAGTATACATACATTCAAGAAGGTTATTAAAATTTTTAACCCAGAAAAATCCTTAGTCTAGAGCATCACTTTGTCTTTTTTAAGTGATGCCTTGAAGTTTTTTCTTTGCCACTATTTCTTAATAGGCTTGATTTTCTTCTTTTATAATTTTAAATTTTCCAAGAGGAAAGAGAAATCTCTCACATTTTCTTTAGTAGATCTACATAATTTATATAGATTTTCACTGCTTTCTAAGCACTCTGTCACAATTAGTATTTAAGAGATGTACTATTAGTAGTATTTTTCAGCTATTGGTCTTTATTTAAATATTTTTTCAATATCCTTTTAGTCTCACAGAAAGTGGTAAAAGATAAATTTTATTACAGAAGGAATAAGAGATCTGTCTTATAAGGTTGTTGGTCAAGTCTGGAGAGAAGTTTGGCAAGGGAATCTATCCCGAACCTTGTGAGGGTCCCCCTTATCCCTTTTTGTACTTGCCCTTTCTCATCCTTACTCTTTTTCCAACTCCAGCCTCTGTGTAGATCATTTTACACTGATGTTAGTTTTAGAATGACTGAATTTAGATTTTAGTCTGATTTCTCTGTGTGCTTTAACTGTCTGGTAAGCCATAGAGTGAATCTGGCCAATTAAATTTCATTTTTATATGAAACCTTCTTTTGTTGATACCTTTCCTGGGGGTAATTAACATAAAACACTCATTTGTTACAAACAGAACCTGGAAGCCTTGGTGAGAAGGGATGCAGGAGGGACACGCATCACCAGGGCTGTGATGTGCCCTGCCACCCTGAATCTCCCTGCAAACTCATGGCACTGATGGTCTCACTTTGCCAGCAGGAGCACCAGTGTAAAAGTGGAGAGGTACCTCTCATTTTGCAGTTGCAGGTTGCTGGGGCTCTATTGGAAATTCTCTTAAATCATATCAGGGCCCACAAGGCTCAGCTTCTGGCTGGGGGATACCCTATGAAAATAACTCTCCCATGAAAAACCCAAAAGTTTTCTTTGCCCCAGGGAACTTCTATATTCAAATACATAGTTGCTGTTCTTTGAACATAAAAAAAAAAAAAAAATGGTCTTGGCAATATGCAGGTTAGGTTTAACAAGCGCTTTCCCACCTTTCATGTCCAGAGAAAAGACACCTTTTTGCTACTTTGGGCAAAAAGGTCAGTTTTCTGAGCCAGTCATGCTATCAAGAGGACATTTTCTTGCTCATGATCCTTATACTAGTTAGTGGCTTCTTTGTGTGCATGCAGGTATGTCTAAAAGATCGGATTTCACAAATCATATATGCCAATAGAATTTAATGTAATTTATTCCATGGGTGGGAATACATTTACTTTCACTCAACTCAATTTTGAACTCCTTAGAGATTTAAGCTTTTTCTGCAATCTTTGCGAGTTCCTCATCATCTTTTTGGAACACAAATCAGCAGTGTTGATTTGATGGTAATGTAAAGAATTACTGCCTTTTTTCTGCATAAAGTATGGTTTAATCCATTGAGACTCTAAAGCATTTTTAATAAATTGAGAAGACATTGACACCTTCCTATTAAAAACTGCAATACTCTTTGCTGGCAAAATTTGACTCAGTAAAGAAGACTCAGAGTTAAATTAAGCATGAAGGAGCTGGTTATTTGGGTAAGCAAAATTAGTGTTCACTTAATGTAAGAACAGAAAAAATCAAACTGTACATCTGTAATTTAAGTGGTATTTCAATTCTGTAGGTATTGTGTAAGGTATCTTCTGTTGCCATTATTTTCCTCAGGGTTATAAAATTTCAGAATATCCTAAGCAAATAGGAATTCCCAATTAAAAAAAAAGTTTGTGTGGGGTATTTGTTAGTTGTGTTTGACAAGGGATATGATTGTCCCCTTGTACTTGGTACTGGTCAAACCACATTTCTAATTGTGTGTCCAGTTTTGGGCCCCTCACTGCAAGAATCACATTGAGGGCCATGTCCAGAGAAGGGCAACAGAGGTGGAGTAGTGTCTGGAGCACAAGGCTGGTGAGGAGCAGCTGGCATTGTTTAGCCTGGAGAAAAGGAAGCTCAGGAGGGACCTTATCTATCTCTACAACTCCCTGAGAGGAGGTTGTAGCCAGATGGGGGGCAGGCTGTTCTCCCTGGCAACAAACAATAGGACAAGAAGAAACAGTCTCCAGTTGTTCCAGGGGAAGATTCAGATTCCACACCAGGAAGAATTTATTCATGGAAAGGGTTGTCAAGCACTGGAATGGGCTGCCCAGGGAGGTGGTGGAGTCACCATCCCTGAAGGTATCCAAGAAATGACTGAATGTGGCACTCAGTCTCATGGTCCAGTTAGCAAGGTGACGATCAGTCAAAGGTTGGTCTTGATGACCTTGGAGGTCTTTTCCAACCTTAATGATTCTGTGATTCTGTATAAAAGCTAAATGTCTGTGTGTTAGCAGGAACAGGCAGGATGCAGGCACAAGCACAGATGAAATACCACGAATAAATTTATTTTCCTTGCCTTACTGAGCGGGTCTTCCCTGAAGCAGTAGCTGGGCAGTGGCACACAAGTGTGAGCCCACTCACACAGACACCACAGAGCTCTTGCTGGAGGAGCTCCAGCCCATGCTGGAGGATGAGCAAACCTGCTGTTTTCACCTGTGCGTCAGGGGCTCCTGCAGGTGTGATTTACCACTCTGCTTTGATCTTTCCCACAGCAGGGCAGAAATCTCTACCATCTTCCATGGGACGCCTTCAATTCTACCACATGTTATCTAAACAGAGATTTTGTTATTTTGTTCTTTTGTTCTGCAGACAAGGCGAAACGAAAATTTGTATGATCTGCGTATTTCTCAAAACCCTCTCTGCAAATCACTCAAGAATGTTTACAATCCTCTTCACCAATATTCCATTATTTCCCACTCAGCTTGTGGCAAGAACGGTATCATGTAATACAGATCACATAAAAATGGTGTGTTTGATGCTATTAGTGGAAGATCTAAAGCACCCATAACTTTCCCTGAGCACCTGCATTTGCCTGATCACCTTGCACAGTGCCAGAGGCATGTCATAAAGGTTGAGAAATAATAACTTTAAGTTAACTAGAATGTGTGTCTCTAGGAGACAAAAAGAAACTGAAGAAGATTTAGGGAAATGCATTTTGTACTTTGCTATCGGCATCTTGCTGTTTTACATCAACATATACATTCAGCATTTTCTCCATTTAATTACAAACCTACCTTATAATGTTCTTTCAATTCAGTGGCAATGTTTAAAAAAAAGGATTATAACTTCAGCTTTGAAGTCTGTTGATTTTCTATCCTCTTCTATTTGATCTAAAAATATATTAAATCTCCATATATTACTTCAAGTTTTTGAAATAATGATTTTTTTTTACTATGCAAAAATGTCTTACAATCAGCAAGATTCTATCATGCTTCTGAACTTTAGCTGGAGAGGTAATAGCTAAATTCAAGGCCTTGTATTCCCTCCATATAGCTAGGCATGCAAATATTTTAATGAACTCATTATATAATTTTAATTAATTAAAATTTCAAATAACACTGTAATTCTATATTTTCTCTTTTTTTTTTCTTGAAGTCTATGAAAAGAAAACAAATGCAGGTTTTTAAAATTAATAAATTAATTCTTCAAATGTCTAAGCTCTCTTTCTTTCTGATCTGACACCTAACTTTCTATCATCTTGCTTTCTATACATCTTTGAGGTCAACCAGAAAGGTTGTAGAGTCTCCACAATTTGAGACATTCAAAAGCCATATGGATATAGTCTGGGAAATTTGCTCCAGGCAGCTGTTCTTGACCAATGTTGTGCCATGTGATCCCCAGCACTCCCTTCTAAACCTTACCATTCTGTGGTGGTTCACTGTTACAGCATTTGGAGTCATAAGGGCTACTCATGCTTCTATTCTTTGGACATTTCCAAACCATTTCATCTGTCTTTTCCATAACAGAAATTTAGCAATGGATATGCTCCTGCATCTTTTACATATGTCCAGTTTTATTACCTGTTCTATCCTTTTTTTTTTTAATAGATACTTAGTACAAAGAATGCATTTAGTACAAAAGCATGCATGGTGTATCAGAAGAATTTCTACAGTCCAAAACTTACGTAACTTGTTCATAAGAGATCCTCTACTGATTCTATCTTCTTTCTGCCTTTGGATTATTTTCCATGATTATGGTGTTCTGTAGATAACAAAATGCCTAGTGTTTATTTACAGAAGATTTGTTACAAAACATTGATGACATGGAATTGTTGCAATATTTAAAATTATAGCTCTCCGTGTCTCCTTAGAGCTGTGCCTTGTGCTTTCTAGAAGTGCAGAAACTGGAAGAAAGTTTAGCTTTCAATATCCAGGTCTTTACAGTTCTGACTCCTGTTCCAAGGTTTTACACACTATTTCCTTCAAGTCTTGTTCTCTCAATGAAGTCAACAAGTAAGAATAGTTGCACATTTTGCTTTTTATAATAATACATTGTTTTTGGCTTGAGAGTGGACAAAATATTTTATTTTAACATAGACTTGCTTTCTTGCTGCATACATGCAGGTGGAAGTTCCACAGTGCCCAAATCCATAATGCAATATTTATTTTTATTGCCACGATACTAAGTAATTTTTCCACAAGGCAAACCTGCTTTGTCTTCAGTGGTATTTGGTTATGTGATCTCCCTGTCTTTATCTCTGCCCACATTCCACTAAGGGGTGAAGTGAGTGACTGGCAGAGTGGATATTTATCTGCTAGCCAAGGTTAACCCACCAGAGTAATTTACTTCATTCATGTTCTACAGCAAACCATTCTCCTCTGTGCACTTTCTGCAAGAATAACAAGATTTTTCAGAATCATACAGGCTGATAATAATTAACATTTTGCACTTCAAAACACAGTTGAAAAACCTAGGACTCTTCAAAACACGTTCAGTATGTAATGTCCTTTATCTGACACCTGTACATTCTTTTCTTACCTTCTTTTTCTTTTAGATTTCCTTTGCTGTAGTATCAATTTACTATGAATATTTCCTGCAAGTGACATTAATGTTCTGCTGAGCTGCTCAATACATTTTGGCTCATCTTCCTTCTGTGGCACTGTAACAATTAAGGTTGATGTGTTTTTGTTTTCAAGGCATTATTGCAGATGCTTGGTCATTTCTTTCAGTCAGTCTTTCTCCAGTCAGATTCTGCCTGATATTTTGCCTTGGCCATGAAGTTTCCTACAGACTTGTTTAATTTCCTGTTTAGTGGAAGGCCACTGCTAATTAGTGAAACATTGGGCAATTCTAGGAGTACTTAAGTTTAACCCTTAAATTTTGTTCTGTCTAGACTGTCCAGGAAATGTTCTTATCACCTTTTCAGTTTATCCTCATCAATTTTTAGCGTAAATCCTCCTTAATCCCCTCGCACAAAGATTACTTGATTACGTTTCTTAAAAGGTTTTTAAGGATTTGGTAGACAGTTTTAAAATTGATTTTTTTCTGTCTTTTTTTTTTAATCTGCTTTCGTGACTTAATTGTTCATACATATTCCTTGTGCATGTCTTCATTTTGTAATCCGGTCTTTCATGTTCTTAACATTATGACAGACATTATTTCTGTTGAAAGAATGCAAAGACTGTCATAAGAAAATGTAGGACCAAACCAAGGCATCATTTTCCTAACAGTGACTAGTAAATGTTTTCAGAAAAAATAAGTGGAGGGATCTTCACTCCAGTTGTAGTTCAGCCATCAACAATTTGGGAATTCAGGTGATCCAACTGTCACAATTATAATAGATACTGGAAGACTTAAAACACACAAATTCACCTAAATCTGCTCTGAACATACATATTCCTTTATTCTCTATCACATCTGGTGACATTGTTTTCTGCAGTTGAATTCCACCTTGCATCAGAAAGCACTTGGTGTTCAGAGGCTGCCAGGTGATTTTAGTGGCTGTCTCAGAGAAGCAGCCCCTCCCTCCCTACTCATATTCCTGCCCTGTCTTTGTTGTAGGTGGGCTTCCTGCCCTGTGGCTGTAGTGTCTGTATTTCCTGGATTGATCCTAGATTTGGCTTGTTATCCTGGATTTGCCTTTGTGTGGTGCTTGCTGGACCCACAGCAGTCCCTGCCAGTCCACAGCTCTGGTGCTGAGGAAGCCCTGCCACCACAGTTGCCAATGGATCCAAGTTTGCCTTCCTTCAAGGAGCACCCTGTTCTTGCCTCCTCTGAGAGAGTGTGCAATTCTAATTCAATACAATGGTGTGCATTATCTCATATTTATTGCCATCAAATATTTCTTTCCAAGTCATTTGGGAGGAGGATGCTCTGCTCATTCTAATGGCAATTAAGAGGCTGGCTCTTGCTGATCATCATTTTTGAATTGCTGTTTTAGAATAAGCTGTCAACAGGCATGTGGCAGGGTCTGGATTTGTGTATAAGGCAGGCAGCAATTTCACAGAAAACCAGCCTGCAGAAGCAGTACTCTTTCTTGAGTGCCAGGGGCAAGCTGAGTTATCAGGTTTTAACTCAATTTTAATGTGAAGTCAGCTTTTATTTTTCTCATCATTCCCATTAGGAAAACACACAGAAAGACAAAAATGTGCCCTTTTGGGATGGAACAAGAGAAAGGTAGTCAGACTTAACAGATACTATTTTCTTAATTTAATAGGAATTTTAAAAGTATAAGAGGCACCACAGCAATGATAGTGAGTGATAATAAGGCCTAATGGGCAATTAAATGGGAAGACCTGGGTTATGTATCCCCATGAAACTCTTGGGAATGAAGAGAAGGAGTAGCTTTAGTGTTCGATAAGAAGTGGAGGAAATTAAGCAGTATAAGGCATAAAATGGTGTAAACTCTTCAAATGGGTAGAAGACTTTTGCTAAAGTCCATCTATCTTAAAGATGATAGCAGTGTCAGGGAGGATGGGAGGAGCAGAGAAAAGGTGAGGCTTAAAGTCCACAAAATAAAGGATCTTTAATGTTTATACACCTGAACAGTAGTGGCATAAAAGACAGAAAAACAAACCACAATTCTGATTATGACTCTTGCAAAACCAGAACAGAAAATGCAAACTGTGTTCATTATTTTCACTTTTTTATTTGTATTGTGCTCCCCCCCACTAGCTCCACATATTTTTTTCTCCTAGCTTTTTGGATAGTGACTAACTAGTGAAAGCCTTATATTCCTTATATTCCTGCGCCAACTGTTCCCTAGCGTCTCTTCCCTAGTCCCTCTTATTCTTTACATGACAACTACAATCTGTTTACTTTAAAGGGTTTAACTAGCACAACCCAAGCAACCATATTTACCCCTTTTAAAAATATTAAATATGGATGCAGATTTTCATATTCAATACTGCATCCAAAATAATTACCGGAGACTTAAATGGAAGCATAGATGCTTATGTCTTAATGCCAAGTACCAAAGTTTGTCTGTGATGAGTATCCCGGGAATCTTAATGATAACCTGACACTGTTAGGAGAGCTAGAGAGACAGTCATTTCAAGTAATTCTGTGCTGTCAGCTTGGGCCATTTCAATCATCATAAGCCCAAATGCCTCATTTCTCATACACAGAAGCAGGAGAAAATGCAGTCTGGAAGGGATGAATGATAATACATTAATTCTGGTAATGCAATGGGACAAAGAAAACCCTGAGAAGCTTACAGTATATGCTTCTGGCTCTTAAGTTCTATTGTTTGATGTTTAAGGAGTTAATAAGTCAAAGGTAGTCAGAAAAAAAGGTGAAAATATAAAGAGACCATGTGATAAAATTACAAAGATGAAAAAAGAAAGAAACAATACATTTTAAAATCTTACTCAAATCCTGCTGTCATTTTCTTTCCTTCAGCAGTTTTGTTAAATGAGTGGTTAATGGCCATGCACTTTTCATGCTGTCCAGAAAAAATGGCCATAGTGGAGAACTTGTTCTAGAACAGGCTGTAAGATTGCACTCCCTGTATTTTGATAAAATTGATCAAGAAATTTTATTAGTATTCTTCTGGTAGGTACATGTTTCGCCTATCACTAGTGTTTCAAAGTGTTTTTCTAATTTTAAAAATGAAGTTCGATGAGATTAAGCAAGTGGAGCTTAATAAAAATTATAATATGCTTAAAAAGTGAGGGTCTGAAAAATCCAATCTGTCATCTGGGTATGTTAAAGCAGCGACAGCCCTAATGGCATTAAAATCTTATCAACATATTTATTTTTCAAAAAAATCTGATAATATTTTCTAAAATGTTTGATAGGAAAAAGAAATTACCTTTTTTTTAAACTTGGTCTTCAGATATCTTAAAAGATTCGTTGAATAAGTTCTAACTGGTGGTTAGCAAAATGTCAAGATTTTTCAAAAATAATAATTGTTTTAATCATTTTCAAGACATTTTATGGCATGGAATAATCTGTGATCTCTTAGGCCCTAGTGTAATGGATTAGAAATGACTTTCAAATACAAGTAAGAACACTGTGAGGAAGCACTGGTCTTGATGAAACTGCTGTTTCTCTGGATACTGAACTGAACATTCAGTAGCCATTGTAGCCAGAAAGAAACCATTCCAAGTATGACCTTTGTAAATTTCAAGTGTGCAGCAATGGTAAATAAATATATCAGATATGATAAACACATGTTGGGTTTTATGATTTTTTCTGGGTGTTTGTGACAGATTTATGACAGAATTGAGAAAAATATTATATAGATATTTCAGAATTGGTAGATGTCCTGTTGCACATTTTAAACACATAAATATCCTCTGTTTTACTCCTGTCTATTATTGAGGGTCATGTTTTACACCCTACTCAGTAGGACTAAAATATAGTTACTGTTTATGAGCATGTCTGTTTACAGTGACAATTCTAAATCACACTTACTTGAATTTGTGTGGGGAGTGCTCCTCAGAGCTTTAATATAAACAAATATGAGAAAGAAAATGTTACCTTTCTCTCATGGTTGTGATACCAAAAATACAAAATGTATGACTTCATAAACCTAAAATTGAAGTTTGACACACAAAAAAAAGCGCAAAGACATGAATGCAAACCAATCCTTCAGGCAGGAAAAAAATTTCTTCAGCATATAACCATTCCATCTTTCTCAATTCAGAACATAGTCTTTGACTACATTTGCCTCAGTTATATAAAAATATCATTAAAGTAAAGCTTTTTTGTTGCTGGAACAAATAAAGACATTCAGCTCACTTAGTAGCACTTCCATCATGGTGGTGCATGACAAGAATTTAGGTATATATTAAAGTGAGATATTTGAAACATCCAGAACTTCAGGATAAGGAAGAAAAGGATGAGATCATGAGCCTCCATACAGTAGCTCCAGACTCTATTTTGATGATTCTTTAAGAAACTTGAGAAGGGCTGCCACTTTGTGGTAATTAAAATAAAAGTTAGTCATATTCATTCCAAATGATTAATGGGTGCAACTCACCCCACAACGAGTGCACAGTCATAAACATTGTGGAATTTTGACCAGTTTATATAGATATGAAAATACTACTTACTTCCCTGATATTATTCATCAATGAATGCTAAGAATAAAACAAGCTCAACGTTTACACATTGCTTATCAATGCACTTGTCTTTAGGAGCCAGATTTGGTGCAAAGTTTCAAAGCATAAAAGCAAAGTTTACAATATATTTGTGGCTTTCTTGCAAGAAGTTTTTCTGTCTGTCTTGCCTCTTACCTTCTTAATTCCTAACAAGGTTCAGACAATGCTTGTTTAACATCTATGTATTTTTTATCAGATCAGTTAATATAAGAGAGAATTCAAAACAGTAATGTCTAAGTGAGAGACATCTAATATTTATTTACCTCTTTTCCTCTGAGCTGTGTCAGTTTCCCCAATCATTTCTGATAGGTTTCCTTTTCCACTGCTGCATCCCAAAAGAGCAAATCACAAGCCCATCAGCACAACTTGTGGTACTTATCAGCACTGTCTAAGACAATCTGTATCATCCATCTCAGTTGAGACACTCCTTCTTTCTTTAATTCTGATTTTCATTAGAAAGAGTCATGCTCTTTATGACAGGTGCTCTTCAAAACAAACATGATGTTGTTAGTATACAGCTCTTTTCATCAGCTTTGGAGAGTAAGATTTGCAAGTGTCCTAGTTTAGGGCAAATTTGGGAGAAAATCTGCAAAAGGAGGCCCCTCCAGAAAGCAAATCCACACAGCCCCTCCCTCCAACCGGTTCGGGAAGGATTCCTCGGAGAGAAGTGGAAAGAACCTGTTTATTTAACAGGCACAGCACCCCCCAGCACACAGAATGAACAATACCAGATGATAACACTCCTTCACCACTCTGAAAAGGATGACAAATTCAGAAAGTCTCTCTTGGGGGGTGGTTGCTCTGTTGTCAGTCCCTCCGGCGCTGGAGATGGCTGCTACAAGCCACGAGGTGCAAGCTCTCGGTGTTTCCAGGTCCCAGTCCAGAGCAGGTTCAAGTAGTTCCAAAAAAGGGAGGAAAAAAAAGGGAAAAAAAAGAAAAAAAGGAAAAAAGGGAAAAAAAAAAACAGTCCAGGGGGAAAAAAAAATGGACTGCTTAGCTAAACTAGCTAATGAGCAGAAGCAGAAGCAAAAGCAAGAGCGAAGCAGGAGCAAGCAGAAGCCAGAGCAAGAGCAAAGCAAAAAGCCCAGCAAAAAGCAAAAGCCGCCCTATGTACTCCCTGTCTCTGTGTCCCGCCAGCCGTGGGGGAGCGGGCAGATAACAAAACCCAAAACAAAACATTCACTCTTCAGAGCCAGTCTTGAAAGCACAGAACATAATATCCAGCATAAACAGAACACACAAATGGGGATACAAGCATCATAACGTCACCCTAGGACAGCAAGCCTGCAAAATACTTTGGTCTCTATGTTTATGAATATGTTTCCTATTCAATTCTCAACTTTAGGGCTTATATTCAAAACATTTATAAAGCCACAGGGGCTCTTCAATTATCTTCTCTGACCTCCTGTGGTTCTATTCCATAAACAGTAACTTTTGATGGAAAATAGAACTCAAGGAGACCAAAGAATTTTCAAAGCTAAAAATAGCTGCAGATGTTAAAAAGTTTTTATTTAGAATATTTAAAAATTAAATTATTTAGACTTTTAATTTTAAAAAATCTCAAAAGAGAACAAGACTATTACTCAAAATAAAAACAGAAAAAAAAAATAGAAATGGGTTTATACAACCCAAAATATTTTACAATGGCTTGAATTGTCCCAAATCAACATTTTTATAGATGGAAGGAAGGAGGAAGGAGATAGAAAAACTGTGTCATTTCTGACAGAAACTCAAATTACAGTCAGTTAAACTTCATCTCATTTAATTTAGGTAACTGATAGGTTAAAAGCTGACCAATGTTTGATTACTCTTGAAGGAGATGTAGTTTGCCTGTTCTATATTTAGGACATCAAAGGAGAACACTCACAGCTTCCTTCTTGTTTGTTATGGTGTCTATTCTTCCTCCCTGAAGTGAAATTTGTACCCTCATTCTTGTTCTTTCTAATGAATGTGTGTTGTTTGTGTGTGTAACCACCATAAATATAGTAACTCAATATAGATAGTTTCTGGGATAACTTGTGCTGATATACAGCCTTGAAACTTTTTACCAGTCATAACAGCACTTTTATCTATTAGTTCTGTGTTTGGTTCTTGCTTATTTTATCATAGCACACTTGTCATGTGTTAGGGATCATTTCAGCCAAAGAGTTTACTTAGGATCCCATTTCATCTTTACAGGTGTAATTCCTGTTTTGCTTTAGCATATATCTGGCCAAAACAATAGGGCCCTTAAGATTTTCTCTATCAATATAACTGTTAGCTGCACCTTACTTAAATCTTACCTCAGTAAATTCCTATGGAAGCTTCATTTAATACTACTCAAACTGATCAAAAACAGTCAGAATTCTGATTTTTCATTATCCCATTATCTATCCCTTCTCCTAAACCCAAAATATCAGGAAAGAAGATGTGGTGCGGTTCTGATTCCTGTGTTATCTGAGATGACACAAGAGGACAGAAACAAACTATGGTCAAGTATTTTCCCATGTTTCCAGATATGTAACAAGTATTATAGTCCCAGAGGAACTTGATAGACTAAATACTTCATATTAGGGACTGGTAAAGCACATAAAAATGACATTTTCTTCCTTTCTTTACACTTTGCTTTTCCACCTGCTGTTCTTGAAAGACTAAGCACTTGGCCCTCTAAATATGTTTCTCAGCTGCTAATTTTTCTGGTTACATGGCTTTAGAAAAAAACTGTGAAACAAAAACAAAAACAAAAAAAAAAAAAAAAAGAGAGAGAGAGAGAGAAACCCCCTAACTATTGCAAACAAGAGAGATAAAGAAACCCCCTAACTATTCAAATGAGAGAGAAACCCCCTAACTATATCAAACTCTCCAGCTCTCAGATTGTCAGGCTGACTAAAATATGGTCTAATTTTTTAGTGTCCTTGCTTTAAAGGGCAGTTATGGTTTAAACCCTGAAGGCAGCTAAGCCCCACCCAGCCACTCACTGGGGAAGAGACATGTTGGGTAAAAGGAAAAAAAACTCATGGGTGGGCATAAAGACAGTCTAATAGGAAAAGCAAAAGGAAAAGCAAAAGCCATGCATACTAGTAACACAAGGAATTCATTCTCTGTTTCACTTGATAAGCAGCTCTTCAGCCATTCCCAGGAGAGCAGTGTTTCATTGTATGCAACTTGGGAAGACAAACAGCATCGCTCGGAGCATCCCCCTTTCCTTCTTTTTCCCCCTTCTATTTTGTATTCTGAGCATGATGCTATATGGTTTGGAATATCCCATTGGTCACTTGGGGTCAGCTGTCCCAGCTGTGTCTCCTCCCAATGCTTTGTGCACCCCTGTTGCCACATTATATAACAGAACAAGCTGGCTTGTGCTGGGAAGTTAATGTGGCTGCCCAGCTAGCTCCATAAAACCAGCCTCTGGAATGGAAGACAGGAACCTCAACGAGTTACATTCCATCCTAAGCTGCAGGCATATCACTGGTCCAGGATCTGGTGTAAAAGATCAGACCAATGAGCTGTCTAGACCCAGGAGTTTTGAATTCCCTGTATAAGAAGGCTCTCAGCAATAAAACAGGCTGTTTGTCACGTGCAGCTTTGGGGTGTGTGTGTCCCTGTCTCCAACCACCGACCCCACGGAACATGTGGATTTTAATGTAATACCCCCCCAGCCCACTCACAGGTGGAATAGTCTGAGAAACAGAAATGGCTTTGGCTGTGTGCAAACACACTGCTCAGTGATAATGAAAACATCCCTGTGGTATTATCAACACTGTTCCATACCAGTCCAAAACATAGCACCATACCAGCTACTATGGACAAAATCATCTTTCCCAGTCAAAACCAATACAACAGAATACTGCTAAATGCTAAAGAAGCATGTTTACTATTGATCTATCATTTAAGCACAGTTTTTCAGCCATTGACAAGGAATTTTTAACTTTCTTTGTTCATTTTTTTCCTAAAAACATAACGCGTCCAAGTGTATTTCCAGTGTTCATGTGTATTTTTCTGTGTTCAGTTAATTATCTAATATTATATCTTTCTCAGTAAGGAAAAAAAAAACAAAACAAACTTTCAAGACAAATTTTGAAGAGAAGTAGCAGCTGATGACAGCTACTATATGTGTCCTTTAATTGACAGAGAAGTTTCTTTGCTTATCTTTGGGAGAAGCATTCATACAGTGACAGTAATTCACACATGCACACTCAGACATAGAACTCCGAGTTAATTCTTAACATAATTCATTATTCTGCATTTAGTTTCATGAGCTCTGGATCTTTTGAAATCCATGCTTAAACTGAAAGTGATGCTGATAACATGTAATTTAGGGGAACAGGTTATATTTACATTTTGTTTACTGCTAATATTTTAATAGGTATGTCAATAATGAAGGTTAGTGATACATTTTTCCTTTTCCTCACAAAATTGCACAAATATTATGTGACACAGCTAAGAAACAGACAGTACTTTTCAGGTGGTGTGTATTGGAAAAATACCAGTGAAATCCAACTATATTTTTTAGTTTTCATTCCATTATTTTTCTTGTCACTTTTATAGTCTAAACTGTGGTTTTTTTCCTTTCACTGGAGTGAAACCTTGCAGTTTGTTCCTGCAGTCTGTAGTTCTTGAACACCTGCCCATCGAAATGAATTGTTTGCTTCCTCAAGGTGATGAGTATTTTAGGAATCTGTGCTTTATCCCTTGGGATAAATACGACTAGTGGCTTAGTGACTGACAGCTGTCTTGACAATATATTTAGCGCTAGGAAAATAACCCCAGATTTTAAAATATCAATATTTATGAGTCTCTATCATACCTGAGGTGTTACAATTATAAGAATGAACATGACAAGCTTAGCATTTTGTGCATGATCCCATGGGTTGCTATGGCATGTGCTTTCTTTTCCTGCTGAATTTCCTCAGGAAACTTTGTGCGTTTAATAGCTGTGTTCGAATTTATTCATCTGCCTAGGATTACTTTAATCCTGAACCTTTTCTGACTTCCTTCCTTCAGCATATTGAGCTAGTTTGCAGGCTTCTTAGTAGAGCAGAGTAAACCCATTAACTTCTTTTGTCTGGCAGTGTCCCAGAACAGTCCTAAAGCATTGACACCAGATGACTGTCAGAAAACAAACTTGCTGCCTGCTAGGGATGTTGTTACCTTGGTGGATCCCAGCAGCGGTTCTCCTGAGCACCTCACTGATAACAGCTCTGACTGTATGTTAGTAATTTTAAGCCTTCCCTGAGTGATACATGAATAACATGTTTTTGAAGTTAATGTAATTAAAAAGACGAGTAACAGTATTCAGAACAACCTTGACTACACCATCATGAGTAGCTCACAGACTCACTAGTGTTGGAAAATAAAACAGGAATAAAAATTACAGAAGAAAGCAGCATAAAGTGCCATAGCAGATGGGAATTCTGAATGTTCTCATCTAAAACCTTTATGTGCCTCCAGTCCCATGTATGGACCAGCAAACCTTTGTTTCCACAGCTCCTTCAGGTTTAATCCAATAATGATGACCTGAACTCCTGCCTGACTTATAGCAAATGCTCATAAAGTTTCCTTTTATTACACTGAGAAGTAACACATTGTTGCTGGGATATTTTTTAGAAACAGAACCAGGCATTTTTGGTGTTGTTAAATATTTCAATACTTTACCTAACAATAAAATCCTAAAGGGAAATTCAGTGGGCCTCTGTATTAGGATCCTGCACTATGATTGCAGAAATCAGCAAATATAAAGCATGAGATAATGATTAATATTGAGATAGTAATCTGGTTTTATGTGACAAAAAGCTTACTATAGGGTGTAAGCCTGAGGTCTTTGCCTGAGCAATGTGAATAGATAAGTAAGATCTTAATTGTCAGTAATCTGTCAACCTATCCTCTCACAATGTATTGCAAGAAATGATACTCATCTATAATAAAGATTTTCAATGGATTTGCATTATTATGATAAATTACCTTAAAGATTTTTTCCGGACAGGACTAAGGGAGGTATTTCAGTCACTCTGGACAATTAGATAATCCTAACTAGATAGCAGATAATACATATGCATAAGAATTCAGCCTCTCTATTAATTTGGAAAGCTGAGAATAGATTTTATCATGAAGAGTGACTGAACCAAAGGCTTCTAACTCCAAACTACTAGAGAGATTGTTACAGAAAGCTATTATCTTGTAATTTTTTTACTGTGTCATTGTTTTAGTCTGAAGTACTGTGGGAAGAAGGAGAGGATGGCAAGGAAGGGGCAAATCTTGGGAAATTGATTCTACTGAGGAAAAGGAAGGTCCACAGGCAACTCTGAAGAAAACACAGAATTTTCTAGAGATATGAAAGCACTGTCTCACCCAAAATACCTTTCTACACATTATAAAGCATTAAATAAAATTTGAAACCTAGAGAAGGAAGAATGACTCTCCAAACAAAGAGCATCTGGTACATTTGTAGGATTCAATATATAGGATCTGATAATCTGCTTCTTCTTTATTTAAAACTTCCTTGATCCCAAAATAAATGCAACATATAACAGTCTGAGAGCTGATGTCTGTCACCGATATCCTTAAAACACTGTTCAATGCAGAAGCTCCAGATATTTAAGGATCCTAAATATCCTAAGGCAATGGTCATAGGAAAAGTTTCAACTGAAAAGCTAAAAACTACCTTAGGGCTCAGAAACTTGTTTTCTTTTCCTCCTTCTTTTCCTCATCTCAAAAAGGTAGTACATTGTGTTATAAAAATTATCTGCATCCCCAGCACTGCTGGAATCATGGCTGGCTGGTAATACAGCAATATGACAAAGATCTCAAAGTTTATTTGGAACAGAGGGGAAACAGGAGCAACAACATGCTAAATTCAATCTGTTTTGGAAGCAGGAAAGATCTGCCTGCTTTGGATTGCTTTGCAGATAGCTGAGTTGCTTTTTTTTAGTAGGAGAATGAGACATGAAGCTCCATTTCAAGAGCTATAAATTCTGCTAAAAAAAAAAAAAAAAGGATTTGTACAGTCTTTGTGGTGTGTCTGTCTGATGAAAAAACCTGCAAACCTGACTTTTGAAGGCACCTTAGGCAGTTCTTCTGCTTTAAAGTCCAGAGAGGCCTGTAAGCTAAAAAATAGCACTACAAATCTGACAAATCTGACAGCCTCTTTGCAAAGCTCATTTTCTTATTACCAGAGTTAATGGTAGATGAGAAAAACCAAAGTGTACCCTACACCTCTGGTGACCTCAACCTGAGGTCAGACTTCAGAAGTGCATTGAAAATTTAGGCAAGGAATCAGAGGGAAGTTGTTTATTCAGTTTATTGTTGTTGAGAATTTTTTGTCATTTTTCAGGTTCCTTTTTCTTCTAATAAATAGTAAGACAACTGAAAACTTGAGTTGTAGGATGTTTAAAACCAGTTAGAATCTCAAAATCAGAGCAGATTCCATCCCTCACTGGAATAGTGAGGAGGAGGAGGGTGGTTTTCTAAACATAGAATTCCTCTGTTCTGAAATACATTATTCTGTTATTTTCACAGAAAAAAAAAAAAGTTATATATTACTTTGACATGTGAAAATTAAATATTTCAACCTTTGTTCTTAGAACAACCTTTGTTCTTAGAAGGACCTCATATCAAGCAATAAAAAACTGTGACAGCTTAAGAGTAAGGAAGATGAATCCAAAAGAACACACATTATTGGCTGAAGCTTAATTAATTATTACTTTTTCTTTTTCCCCTTCACCACCAGTTTTGAAAATTGTCTGATTCAGTGCAAATTTTTTGTTCTCTGGGCTCTGTTCTATTACAGAATAGAAAAGACAAAAAATCTGTGTTGGATATTTTCCCAGGTTTGACTGCACTAATGGGTAGTAAAGGCCAGAGAATTTGAAATGTGTGAATAAATTCCAAATCCAGGACAAGATCATGTCAAATGCATGAATGCTTTCAGTCACTGAAATTCAGTTAAGCTGCTATGTAAGATTCAGCAGGGTTTAGATCTCAAGAGGAATATCATCTCTGTGTGACCTTAAACAGTGAGGTAGACTTAGCTTTGAGGCTCCAGTTTTGCCTGAGAGGGACATGTATGTCTTTTCAAAAGAATAATGGCATCTTTCTGACTACACACATTTTTAATGTACTTAACAAAAATTGGTGGAATAACTACTGTTTGAAGCCAAATTCACCTTTTCCAGCCCTTTCATTTTAAAAAATACTTCTCTTTCTTCTGTGTTTCTTGATTTCATAACAGGTGGTAAGAGGACTTGCATAGCACTCTTTACATGTGTTTTTGCAGTTCATTTCCTCAAGTAGTTGAGAGAGGCTTAGAGAACACATGACTATGAGAAGCCCTGCTGAGTAAAGTAAAGATGTTTCTCTGTATTAGGAACAAAGTAAACTTTTAAAATTTCTTGCAAACCAGTAATCCTTGCAAGCTGTGCTCACCAGCTGTAGTTTTTTTATCTTTGTTGGTGTAGACAAATACAGATGGGTTTGTGTTTGAAAAAACTACTTATGGGGCATGGAAGGGGTTTTGAGCAGAGAAGCATGTGGGGGTAGGGGAAGAGCAGGAGAATTTCTCCATATGTTTTGAAGTATTTCTGGAGAAATATTCCATTTGTGGACTTGCTTTTCTGAAAGGGAAGTCTGTAAGAAGAAGAAATTATGTGCATGATGAGTAGGGGAGTGCAGGAAGTAATGAAGAGGACTGAAGAAGTGATCAGTGAATCAGAGATGCAAGTGACTGCGAAGGGGAAAAGAGAGAAAGGGAAGGGTAGTGAGACGACTGCAGACTAAGATAACTTTCGAAACAGCCAAGCAATTTTATGGCTCGTTGATTAGGGATTACGTATTACTTTATGTGAAGGTTGGTAGTAAGTCTGATGTTTTGTCACTGGTAGTTCTTGGTCACTTGCTTATGAAATACGAAGAGATGGTATTTGTATTTTTTCCCAACCTATGAAGTAAACACAGGTATGTTTTATTTATAATAATAATAACAACTCTGCAGAATTTTTTCCTGGAATAATTTCCCTTCTGAAAAACAGAATGACATTCTTAGGGAGTGCTCAGAAACTAAATGAGAAAAAAAATTACATAAATATATGTCTATATGATGATATACCACATAAGCCATGTTTTGGTATAGTCTGCAGGTCATTTTTGATAGATAACATGCCTGAAAACTGGAATCTATCAGAGACTGACATGTTATGGTTTATGGCTTAAACATCTTCGTGAAGAATTTTTGCCTGTTATAGCAAAGGTGTATAACAAAAGACTGTACATGGAAGACCACCACACCCTGAATGGACCTTCTTACTGAGGACCTTGACTGCAAGTCAATAGAGTCAATAAAGTGATCCAATCTGAGCTGGGGGAAAAGAATACATTCAGAAGAGGGTTAAGGGAAGGAAGGAGGGAGCAGGGGGACTGACAGAGACAGATTAAATAGAAGCATATCACCCTTCCAAGCATCCCAATGACATCTTGTTGCTTCCCTCCATCTCATCTTCTTGGCAGGGAGAGTACCTGCTGAAAAATATAGAATCCAATGGATTAATATACATTTGGGCAGGTGGGAACACACAGGTACCTCCCGCCGGGGTGGCAAGTTTGTCACTGTCCCTTGCAAGACTGCGGATCTGTTGCATCATGTAGTATCACATGCAGTGCAGGGTCTGGGGACCCCTTTGGTGGGGGGCCTTTGATGAGTCATGACACCCCCTCAGTTGTCCCTGACATGGTTGTCCCTCACGTAGATGTTGCCTTCCAGGGGTGGAAGGCCCCACAGCTGGGCCAGTCTGCCTGGTGGAGGATGAGTGTTCACTGCATGTGGCCAGAGGCCACGCCACACACCAAAAACCTCTCCTCCTCCCCTGCTTTGGTGTAGGGATCTGTTTGAGCCTGGCAGCAGAAAAACCTGGGGCTTTGGCCTCCACCCCAAAGATGCTGGGCTTAATCCTCTTGTGAATGTATTCTTATCCCCCATTCCAGAATTGAGTCACTTTATCTTATCTCATTATCAGCAACAATGAAAATTCTTTTTAAAAAAAAAGATTTGCAGAAACTTTTCAGTGCTATCAGTCATGTTAGCATCACTGTTCTGTTATCAATGTAAGGTGCAAAAGTGTGGGTTATAGGGAAACAAGATATAGAATTTGATATTGTGAATACTATCCAGTAAAAAGATGCAATGGAAAAATATGGGCAGAAAAGGCTGTCCAGAGAAATTATGGTCCCCTGTCTTAAATGCTGGGAAGATGTAACTGAGAAAATGTATTGCTTTCTCTGTAAAGCCAGAGAATCTATATTTCTGTTCGGGCTTGCTGGCACTGACAGAAAGATGTACGAATGAGGTACTTTCTGAAGGATTTCAGTAGCTCAGCTTTATTAGTTGCTCTGGCTGTGAAGCAACTATATTGTCTATATGCTATATTGGGATTCCTGTCTGACTCTCAGACATGTTGTCTCAACCTGTCTTCACGTCCAGATTGCATCCAACAATGCAAAATTGCAGATATGTTGAACAGAATGTAAACCCATCCCAGACAAGCTAGTAATATTCCCTGGGCTGACAGCCTTCAGGTGAGGAGGTACCATTGGAGCAGAAAAATTATGGGAGGGGAGGAAGAAAAAAAAAATTGGGAAAAAAGTAAAAAGTCTTCTAAAATTACTTTTGAGAGGAAACCTTTGGTTTTTTTAGGGCTAGAATTGCCTTTACCCACATAAAGAATCAAAAGAAGAATACGACATTTACTTCCTATATTTGAGCCCTCTCTTATTGATGAGAAATTGAGCCCAATGTGGGTAATCAGAGTATAAAAAGATTTACATACACATGCATATAGGTACTTACATCTTTTTAAAATGACTTTCTGGAATCTCTTTGAAAGAGCTCATTGCACCTTTGTACTTTATATGCAGTAGAAATACAAAATATTCATTGCAGTCTGATACCTGATACCTTGCTGAAAAAAAGGAATTTTTTTATACATTTGGAACAAGAGAAACAGAAATTAAAAAAAAAAGTTCCAAATATTTTGCAGGAAATAAGTTTAAATAAAAATTCTAAGATAGGATTATAATATAAGTTGAGTTTAATAGACGTGCTTGAATGGCCTTGTGGTCTCTTTTTGTCTTACACTGAACACTTCATATATTTGCCTAGATGAGATTTTCCTGCAATATTTGGACTTTTTCAACAACTTAGTCTTTGTACACATCACAAGACTGAAATGACTCTGATATCCAGAATGTATACAGTACTTGAGCTCAAAGCAAAAGAGTGTTGCGTGGTCCCTACAAAAAATTATTTAAAACTAAACAACCATATGCATATGCACGTATATCACTAGATTGAAAGGTAGAATAAAAGTAATTTATCAGTATTTCAGTAGGAAGGTTTGCCAATCTGAACACAATGAAAGATAAAAACATGTGAGAAAAAGATTAGTCATTTTCTGTGTCATCAGCTGGAGAAAAGCTGAGATGTGGGCAGTCTGATAACGTAGAAACATTATGGAAGTAGTCATGTTTGTGGGTCATTGAGGTTTTGGTCGGGTTTTTTTTTTCCTTTTCTTCTGGTCTTGCATGGGGTCCTAAATACCTGTCAGTTTTCTTGTACAGTATTCTGAATTTCCAGAAGTAAAAATATAAATGAATAAGTAAAAGGTAGTATTTCACCATGAAAACCTGCCCTCTAGGTGAAAATCACGTGTCTCCCTGTGTCAGGTCCTGAGCTATGTCACCAAGGGAAAGGAGAACTGCAGAAATAATGCTGGGGAGAAGTTACAGCTGAATTGCTAATGTATTTCATTAAACCCCTCAAATTTTAAACAGGATTTCATTGTCACAATATGAACAAATAATTGACATTGCTTTGGGCATAATTTTAATCATTTTTCATTTGTTCTATATTGTAGACAAAGGCGGGGAACAGGCTCACTTTTAATAGTACATTTGCAATAGTGGCATGAGTTATTGACATTGTTTATTTATTTAGAACATTAAGTGACAGAAAAATCCCAGTATAATAAATGTATATAAATTCCATCACCAATGAGGGAGGTAACTTAATCAGTAGAAGTAGAAAGACTATAAAAGAAGTTGTGGTTTACAAACAGGGCAACGTATATATTAAAAACATTCATTATTCCCCAACAAAAAAGAGCAGCACAAACAAATAAATCCCATGTTAATAAACATGAACTGTTACATTAACAAGAACAAAATACCTGTCTTCAGAAGTTTTTTGTGTCTACATTTGCAGTCTGATTATGGACTGGCTAATCTGAGTTTTGATTCAGAATCAGGATTAACCTAATTATGTGGAGTAACTATTATACCTGGCTTTTGTGGTTAATGTATGATGGCAGCAACTTTCTAAATGGATATTATCTTGTTTTTGCTACAAAGGCATAAAGTTGTTGTGAATGTCAATTTTACTTGGCACAGGTTAGGTGAAAGGAAAGCTGGTATGAAATTTTCTCACAAAAAAATTTATTGCATATAACACTTTTTTTTTTTTTGTTTGCATCCTAACTGCAACTTTTACAAACAGAAGTTAGGAGAGAATTTCTTGTCAGGACAAGAAAAAGGTCAGTGAGTCTCTTAAAAGATGGCAAGAGAGGGGGTAAGGAAGAAATCTGCTTGTCTGTATGCTAATTAAATAAACACAGGAAGACAGAACTCAACTTTGGTATTACATGTATGATGTAGCTATTCTTTTGTCTGCATTGTGAAGTAAAATTGTTTGCCTTTAATAATATGTACTTAATGAACTGATTAAATTGTCTGAGTGGGACTCTTTCCAATGGGAGAGTTAAAAACAATCTCTTTTTTCTCCCTGCAGACCCAGTAGTTACTTATTGCTTATGAGATGCTTAAGGTATGAAAGCACATGTAGTTTAGGTCCTGCTGTGAAGATGAAAGATTTGACTTCTGTTTCATCAGGACTCAGACAAAAACCAGAATCCACTGCATGAAGTTTCATCCTTCCCTCCTCCTCCACCTTTTTTCCCTAAATATTTGTTAAGAACTCTTTATTTCATCCCAAGGAAAAATGAATAAAATAAAATAAATTAGAAAAAAAAAAAGAGGATAGTTCGAAGGGTGAGACAATGTCTTCCACTGATGTATGAGGGTTTTCTGAGCTCTTTAAAATGGGTGAAATTTGTTCCTCTGCAACCTGCATAGTCTTTCCTTATCATTCCTATGCCCACAGGTATTGCAGGATGACAATGTCAATTTTTAATAGGATGCACTGAGCTTTGAGGTTAAAAGGATAGAAGGAGGTCCATTTTACTTCTCAATCTATTGTGGACAACAATGTGAATGTCAATTCAGCTGCTTGTTATCACAGCTTCATGAGCAACAAAATTAGTGATTACTATCATCTCAAGAAAGGGCAGTGAACCAACCGTGCACACTAACACAATTAGAAAAAACATTGACACAATTGTTGTTTTACTCAATCAGGCAAATGTATTCAATTAAACAGTTAATTTAATGCAATCAGTTCCAAGCATCTCTGTTTAGGCAACCTCGATAGCTACTAATTTACTTTTGCTCCAGGGCATTTGTTTATGAGGCATTAAGATTAGGTAGCTATAAGAAGAGCTGTAAATTTTCTGTATAATAGAGGCATCAGACTTCATACCAAAAACCTTTATACTTTTACAGAACTCATAAGTGCTAACTGTGTCTGAGATTTTTGATTTTTCCAGTGCCACAGAAAAAACATGGAGTTTCTTTGCATTTTGACATGTACTTCAGAAGTCTTTTTAGCCATAGGAACTCATAACTTTATAGAAATCTTTTCAGACCCGTAGAAACAGAACTAATAATTCCATTAGAAGCATAAGTCATGTTCTCTAGGTTTACTTAACCATTTCTTTCCACATCTTTATTGTTCTTCTATTCCTCCTTTATCTTAACTTGATTTGTTAAATATTTTTCATGCACCAGATAGAAGGGGTAGGCTCATAACTGAGGAGTTCCAAGGGGGTTTGTGGTGGAACACATTCATAGTCAAAGAAAAAGGGGTGAGTACTAAAGTGACCAAAATTGCTGATGATATTAAGTTATTAAAGAGTCTAAGGACAAGTGCTGACTGTGAACAATTGTCAAGACACCTTATAGCTACACTAAGTACCTGGGCAATAAATGGCAGGATAAATTCAGTGTGTTTAAATGTGATACACATGGGGATGACCAGTCCTAATTTTACATATAAATGCTACGAAAAGCTTTAAGCTGCCAGATAATACTCAGAAACAAGATCTTGATGTTATGGAATAAAATCCTGTGAAAAGGTCAGCTCAATGCACAGGAGCAGACAAAAGAGAAAATCAAATATTATGACTTTCTCAGAGTTCATCAAAAGAAATAGAGAGAACATTATTCATACACTGTGGAATTCCTGGGTTGTCCATATCTTGTACATGAAAGTGTGGAAATTCTCCATATCTTGCATACTTCACCTCTAAAAGAGAATAACTGAACAGAAAAATGTTCAGTGAAAGCTGGTAAAGATACATGAACAAAGATAAAGAGCCTCTTCTGTATGAGGAAATATTGGAATGGCTACGGTGTAAGAGAGAGAACTAGGTATTACAGAGCATACAAAATCCTAAGAGGCATTAGGAAATAGGGATTAATTGTTCCCATTTCCTTCAATGCAGGCAGTAAGACTCAAAACAAGCCAGTCAGAGTTGATGCAAAACACACAAGACATGGTTCTCCACGTAGCAGATAATAAGTCTGTGCAACTCATTAGAATAGTGGAACATGGATGCTTAAATTGATAAAAATTGTGGGTGAGATTGGACAAATATGCTTAAGATTAATCTGAAAATACTTGCTGCACCAGAAAGATTATTCTTGGTCTGTAAGAACTTTATAAAATGAAAATAGTTGGAGGCAAGGAACACTTTTACCAGAAACATCATGTATTCCTGCCTATTCTTGTTCATCCTATGGCATCCCTTTGTAGGTTTAACTGGGGATACACATGCCAGACCTTTTGTCTGATTAAGTGTAATTCTCAAGCTTTTCCTAAGTGCATTTAAGTGTCTTGTTTCACAGCTGTTACCATCCTTGAATTTTGAGTTCAGCCTGGTAGATAGGATTTTTTAGGTATTTATTGGCTGCAAAACTGTCCTCCTACTCCAAAAATGTAATGGTGATGTGTCTGGTGGCTACATTGAATATTTATATGTACAGTATTGTCCATGGTGCTTTGATTTCCACAGGAAAAAAAATGTGGGTATACAGCTTAACAGGTTATTGGAAAAGAATGCCAGGATATACCGTCATGCACCTGCTACACAATCAGTATATGGCTTTGGTCTCTAGTTTCTTTTTCAATAGATATCCAGAAAGCTTCAGAACCACCAAAACTAGACTCTGTTCTTTCCTTGAATTGGGTCCAATGAAATCATATTGATGTCTTCCATCCACCAAACAAATATTTGCTGTCAATGTCAGGCAGCAGTTAGCCATTGAAGACTGAATTTCTAGGCCACAAGACGTTCATTCTGACAGAACATTGGAGAGATTTGGTTTAAGTTATAGAAATATGAGTTATTGAAAGGGAGTCCTATTACATGGGTGGCACCTCACTGGTGGCTTAGAAAAGACATGAGTAGCTACAGCAAAAGTGAGGAATTAGCACAACCTGTTTCATCTAGAATGTTTGCCCGTCTTTATTTTTCATGTTTTGCATTTTTACTACCGCATTTGTAAATCTTCTCAGAGATCATTTGTTTGGCACAGCTGTGACGTGCTTCTACTCAATGCTCTGTTCATAAAACTGCCTTTGCAGTGGGCTGGTGATATAAGGCTTGGGAGTTTACATCTTGCCATCAGTTTTATGTCTCAGAATACACAGAGTATCTAATAAATGGCATCTATACATTTTAAGGTATGTAAAGGTTCTGTTACTTTGAAATGAATTAAGTTTGATGCTATTTTGTTGACACAGATTCAGAGGTTAAATAATAGGTTGCTGCAGTCCTTTTGAGGGGCTCTAACTCATTGCTGTAGGCAGAGATCCAAAAAAATTAACCTCTTATCTATCTTTTGTTTGGGAAACTTTTACTCTATAAAAGGAGGAATATGGGAAAGTTCTATTTACACAGCAATCATTTCTGAGCTCATACAATAGTCAAAGAACTGGTATGTTTTTACTTCTGGTGCAGGTACCAGATGAGTCTCTACAAGCAGCTGTTAGCAGTCAATTTTCTGCACATTTATTCACACTTTTCACATTTCCCTGGACTCTTTGGCTACTAAACAGTCTTATCTTTAGTTTATGCAATATATCACATTGATGGCATTGGTTTTTTTTTTTCAATTAACTGGGCCAAAGTCATAGCAATGCTGGGACTTCATTCACAGGCAGCAAGGCTGCTTGCTGTCCTCATTGGAGTATGAGGTGTGTCACTTCTTATGAACAGCTAGAATAGTAATCATTCTTTGTCAGGGCTTCAGCCTACAAAGAGATTAAATAAAATACATTATTCGTGGTAAAACTACACTAAACCTAGAGGTATTCTCACCATATTAGATGCTGAGTGTAGATATTTCCTCTGTGACTGAGCTCTAGGCTAATGCCTTTTCTTCATTAAGGATCATATCTCTTTAGTGGTAATATGCATTCAAGAAATTGCTATAAATCAGTGGTTTTAGAATAAGGTAGAAACATTTGCTTACAAGATTCCTTAGTTACTGAAGCCCTGGAAATAAAAGCCCTGTAGACGTGGTGCTTGGTGATGTGGGTTAATGGTGGACTTGCTAGTTCTGGATAATGGCTAGACTAAGAATTTGAGGCTTTTTTCCAACCTAAATGATTCTGTGATTCAAAACAAGGCCAGGAATATATTGGCTAAATACTCACATTTTCCCATGAAATTTCCCATGATCCAAACCAGAGATCAACCAACATAACTCCATTAAAAAAAAAAATAATTACAAGGAGGTTTCATTATATTTTCACATTTTTTGTTTGTCTCTGGTGTCACGGAAAACATGTATGCCTTCAATATAATTGTTGCAAAATTTTCATGTTTTCTATATCTACATAAAAGACCAAACCTATGAAGTCTGTATGAATATGTCATTCGACTCTGTATCCTGCAATTATTAAGAAACATGAATTAATTATCTTTCATTATCAGCTGAGTTAATGCCTGGTCATATCATCATACCTGGGAGGAATGAAAAATGAGAACTTGAGTAAATTCTCAGCTGATGATAGATGAGCCTATGATTGCAGAGTCCAGGCTACATCGTAATTTGACTTCAAGGTTTGGGTATTTCTTTTTATTTTTAACAAGTCTGGACATTTTAATCCTGTACTAATTATAAAAACTTTTTTGGAAGCTTTTTTCACACTGCCTGTCATCAGGAGCACATTAAGTGAATGACATCCTCATAGCTTGTGGCAATTTTTTAGTAGTTATGAATAGCTCAGTTTTGATCCTGAAGGTGAGATGGGAACTATCAGTATAAAAACTTAACTCTGCTTCCCTGTCATTTTATTAAAAATGCTGTTATAATAAAAGCTTGTATTAAATGGTGTTGCAATTAAGCCAAAGATGTTTATGGTGTTTACTATGTGTGTTCTGCAATTTTGGAATTCAAGATTACTTTTTCTGCAATAATACTCATCTTCAATATATGTGACTAACTTACACTTAAAGTAGTGTGTCAATAAGAATAAGAAATGCTGGTATTTTAGTTTCCTGAGGCATTACAAGTGTTTTCTTAATTATTGTACATGTGAGGAAAATAGATGGATCATAACAGCTATAAATTCTTGGCTGATTCTTCAGTTCTAAAATTCAGATTGAACAGGGGTATTATATCTTGTCATTTAAATTAGAGTATATTTTCCTTTGCTCTTCAAATATTGCTGAATTTTAATTCTTCCCAGCTTAGAAAGATGCATTTTATTTAAATGCTCATATCTTAGATTATTAGTAAACTTATTGATTTTAAGATTATTTCTAAAATTATTTTATGACTGTTTGTATTGTATTGATGCTAATAAGGAAATAGTAACCATAAAACTGTACATAAATTTAGCTAAAATGCAATTGATGTAAACTCAAACCTTTCAGGATAATTTTCTATTCAATTAAGAAAGAAGAAATATTTAATACACAAAATTCATCTTTTATTTTGAATTGTATTATGTTTTTAAGATGATGAGATGGATATTTGAATTCTAGAAACAGCTGATCTAATAATTTCTCCCACATCTCTGATCTATCACTGAAGAAAATTTCCTAATTAGCATTTTGACCTTTATGAAGATAATTTAGTGAATCTTTCATTAGTAATAGATAAGGAAGAAATCATGGATTAAAACACTAACTTTTTCTGGTGATGCAAAATGTAATTTGTAAAGTTTCTGGAAGTTCCCATATTTACTTTGGTGTTTGTGTCACAGAAACCCATTTTAGGTCAAGCTAGGATTTGCTGACAGAATGCAAGTTAACAGACCATGAGCAAAATTTCAGTGGATTTTAAAACAGGGTATTTCAAATACCCTGTTTCAGCTGGACTGGCATTGTTTCTTGTAATACTTTTTAAATTTTTATTGAAATCAAGATCATTAAGAATTAATGGAATCTGGTGAGTAGTCTGTATAAAATTATTGTTGTGATGTCAAATTCTCAGGGGCTTCAACCTCACTCAATACACTTTTCCACAGAAACACTCTGACATTTTCTTGGAATGACTTTTCTACAATAATTTCGAAGCACAGTAAATAACAGACTACTTTGGGGCACTACTGTAGGTAACAATTCTCATTAATTTATTGCTGGAGCTTGGTGCTTGGTTGCTGTGCCAAGGGAATGTTAACAAAAGTGGGGCTTCTTCCCCTGGCAATATTTGGTGCCGTTAAGCACATGCTCTATTCATGCCTATTCAGTGAAGTGCATAGGAGTTTATACTCAAATCCTGCTAAATATACAAGGATATCTGTTTGTTTAGATTGTGGAGTTATGATTGCTCAGAAAACAGTATAGATTTATTTTGTTTGGTCTATAGGCTTACAAGGTTCTTTGTGTAAATCTTGCTGCTTCTGAGCTTTAGGGAGTCCTGGGAACCTCAGACCAGCCTGGCTCCCACAGGCAAGATGGCACAGTCAATGAGAATTAAAAAAAACCTGAGTGCGGGAGAATGCAGCCTGCTGGGAAAGTGGCAATATGGCTTCTGTAAAGTGAAATACTTGCTCAGCCTGACATGACCAGGGCAGGGCAGGCACAGTGGAATCACCAAACAGGCAAGTTGCAGGGGCTTGTGAATTCATGATGCAGTGTGCAAACTGGATGTGGCTTTCCTTTTCAACAGTCACAGCACAAAAGCTAGAAAGCACTTGGTGAAATTAATGAGATTGATTTGAGACAGATAGTTTACAAAACGGAAAATAAAGCTGTGAGACTTCCTGCCACAGGAAACTGTTGGGGGAGTTGTAATTAGCAGGTTCGAGGGATTAGATAAATTCCTGGACGGCAGGTCCAGAAATGAATAGCAGGATTAGGCAGAAATATACCAGGAACCCTCCCACACTTATGGCTGCCCAGGAAGTATGAGAACAGAACGCAGAGGCTGATTGTTTTACATGCTCTGCATAGTTCTAAATAACATTTCCTAATGGCTGTTGAAGAGATTAAATATATAGCCCATGGTTCTGAGATATTAGGACCTATCTTACATTCATATTTTGCAAGTTGCACTGCTCTGCATTTTCTCATTTGATGTTCAGTTAGTTTGGAGCTCAATCTATTATTTCCTGAGTAACTCTGCTTTGCTGAAGGCCATTTTGTGCCACCTTCCAGAGAACACTCATTACTTTAAGAAGCTTCACTGATTTTGGCCTTTAAAAATTCCTTCATTCTGATAGACTATGACACAATCGAGTCCCTGGAAATTTCTTTTTATTTCACTTAAAATACAGAAAAACCTACTGAGTTAAAGGAAAAGCACTATAAGTGTCAAGACATTTCCAGTGCAACGTCCTTGACTTTGTGTGCTTCTAGCTCTATAGTGCTCAGGCAAGGGCAATTCTCTTTTTGCAGTGATGGAACATGACCTGTAGTACACATAAGATAAAGGCTTGGGTTCCTGATGTACAGAAAAGAACTCTGCATATTGACAAATCACACTGTGTTTTACACGGGAGCTAGGTAATTTTTAGGCATGGGTAAAGCCCTTACTCAGGAGGCCTGTGGGCACTGGGAAGTGTGACTTACATGGTGGGAAAACTATGAGGAAAGGGTAGAAACAGCCATTTGTATGTAGCTGGTGCACAATTTCTACAAAAAATGAAACTGCCCACAGCACTTTTTAATGAACACAGTCATATTTCCCATGTAAAGACTTGCAGCCAGACATACTTTTCAGCAAGTACACAGTGCACATATTCTGACCACTGATACATCCTGACACATGATAATGCTTGTTTGTTTGCTTGCTTATTTATTTTACAATTGCACTTCAGGGAAGGCTACTATCTCTCTTGGCAACCAAAGTGCAGTGTGTTGTGGGAACTGGTACAAATATTGTTGAAACACATCATTACTGCCTTGGTTGTGCCATGGATGTGCGATTTACCATGGAAGGTCACATGGTAATATCCTAATAGAATGGCATATTACTTTTTCCTGACAATTTGACTTGCAACTAAACATGACACATTTATAATTTTATGTGAATTCTTTATTAATAAGCCAAAAATAAAAAAAAAGTACTCAAAAATGACAAAATGTGGTTGTGGGATAGAGCATTGGATTTCAGGAAAAAAACAGAATCAAGCACCTAATGAAAAATGGTTTTCCTTTCTTCCTTATATGTTCCTGTGTGCATAAAAAAGCCTCATGTTTATGGAGATAGCTGAGTTCAGACAGTGATATTAAATTATCTGGTTAATATTGGGAAAGGTCTGCTATTCAATCAACTTTTGGGACAGATTTCTACTCTCAGCTTTTTACCCATTCCTGCATTTTCTAATGGAGATTAGGGGTTTTAGGCTTTTAAATACAGAGTTCAGAGAGTCTTTGCCTATTTCTTTCTTCTTCCCAAACTTTTTCTTCCCTTTTCCATTTGCCATATCCCCACAATACTCACATGCACAGGGTGACCAAACACAAGCATGATATCTTTATTAACCCAAGTAATGGGAAAAAAAAATGAAAAGAAAAAAGAGAATTAACAAGGGTATCTTAAAAAAATATTCCTCCTCAGGTTTTTCTGTTCTTTGGATTTGTTTAGACTGCTGTAAGACCATTACAGCAAGAAAGTGCAAGCAAAAAAAGAAGGATCTCATCTTAAATTCTGGGAGTAAAAACTTGCTCCTGCTGTAGAAATGTTACAGAAATAATGATGTATTTTGTTCATACCAGTTTGGCTGCTTCAAGCAGTAAGTCTAAGAGTAACAATTCATACAAATATATTTTTCATATATATTTTTAGATCTGTTGTTAAAAATATTTTTAAATTAATGAATGAATGGAGATTGTTTCTGCAAGATCTTCTTATACTTCTTCTTTTGCAATGGTTTGTGACCTGTTTGCTTTATACCTGAAAGAATAGACTGAAAGGAAACCTGAGAAAAAGCTCTGCATTATTGTCTCCATGCAGAAGGGAAGGTAAAGCCTGCAAATATCATATGTTGTAATGAACATCATTAATCCATTTTAGTGAAGCCTGGGAGAAATGGAGCAAGTTTTGGTAAACAAACTCCAGATGGAGATAACAGAAAACATGTAGAAAAATGGCACTCGGAGGGAATACCTCCAAAATGTAATTAAGTGGGCAGAATGATTCAAACAAGATGAATGAGGCAGTATTTTAATTGCAGTTTTGAGAGACTGTTTTGATGTTTGGGGATTTTGAGGATAAGAGGTTATATATATTTCTCAAAATAAAATTTAACTGCTATTTTAACACTAGCATTTAGTTTTGAGATCTGTTGACCCTTATGTTCGAGTGTTGTTTTATGACAGTATTATGAGATCTTCCCCTTTTGTTTTATACTGATTAAGTAATACTCATTTGCATACAAACCCATGCTCTCCTCAGATACAATACCAGAATTAGACTGTGAACCTTTGCATTGCCCAGGAATCTTTTGAACCTTCCTGCCAAGTATGGTGATGATTATTGAAATAAGATCTATTACGGGTCTGCTGTGGGCGTGGACACCTTCCCCTAGACCAGGTTGCTCCAAACCCCAACCTGGCCTTGAACACTCCCAGGGATGGGGCGTCCACAGCTTCTCTGGGCAACCTGTGCCAGGGTCTCACCAACCTAACATGAAAGAATTTCTTCCTCATATCTAATCTAAACCTCTTCTCTGTCAGTTTGAAGCCATTCCCTCTTGTCCTGTTACTCTAGGCCCTTGTAGTCTCTCTCCATCCTTCCTGTGGGTTCCCTTCAGGTACTGGAAGGTCAAAATTAGGTCACCCTGAAGCCTCCTCTGTTCCAGAAGAATCTCGACTCTCTCAGCCTTTCTTCACAGGAGAGAGACTCCATTCCTCTGACCATCTTGGTGGCCTTTTGTGGATGATGGATATGGTTCTTCCTTTTAAGCCCACGTATTTCCTCCTCAGTGTGAATTTCCCATCTTTCAGCTCTTTTTGATCACTGCAGAACTTGCTGCTACAGCACATGAAAAATTTACAGCTGAGCTTGAAAAAAACTAAATAGAGAAATTCATAGATGTAGAACTCATTAAAGCTTGTTAAACATAAAGATATCACATTTGGCTCAGGAAGGGTCTAAGCCTCAGGGTGGCTGAAGTCACATCTTACTGAAGCAAACACTTTCTCTTGCTTGCACTCTTTTAATGTATATCATGCAGACCATGGGATTAGACTTTTGACCCAGTATGTCTAGCCTAAAAATAGAAAAAAATAACTTCAAAATATGTATTCAGCTGAGAAAACTAGGGTGAAGTCACTAAGGGGTGAACTTTGTAGAGAGATTAGGAAGAGGAAGATTTTTTTGCTGTTAGTACCCTTCTGATTATGGTGCTTCTGCACAAACAAAAATACAGTCTCCATGAGAAGTAACATTTTTTCCGAGTGAACATCTCACTGTGATTGGCCGATATTGTAAGATCGTTCACCAACAGTGTCATAGCATGTGTGTTACACAGAGGAAAAGTAATTTTGTGCACTTTGAGACAAACTGGGCTACTTCATTAGAATGAATCCTACAAAAAAAAAATATCCATAGTCATAACTTATTTCAATTTGTTTTAATAATCAGGTCAATATTAGAAAAATAGAAACATTCCAAACCCCAAGCAAGATGAAAATAAAAAATACCCCCAAATAATATAACTAAAGAGGAAAACATTAGGTCCTAGCAAAACCTTAAACCTCATTCTGCAATTTTCAAATTCTCATTTTGATCCACAGACTAAGCAGGATAGCAGCTGTTTTGGAAGACAGGATCTACAATCAGGACTGTCTTGTTAAATTAGATAAACAGATTGAATTCTGAAAAATGAGCAGACATGCAGAAGAAAGTGGGAAGATTTAAGTAATAGGTTAGTGCCAAATGCACAATAGTAGAAGAGAGAAGTTGTCTAAATAATTATACTATAGAGTAACATTTATGAATTGAAATGAACAAAAAAGACATTTGTACAGATATCATATATTAGGATCATCACATAAGAAAATGAAGGAAGATTGCTCTGATCTGTTACTGAATCTGTCAGAAACTAGGTGTTCAGTATTTATTTTCTGTTCAGTACAGGTCAGAAGTCTTTCAAAATAGAACAACAGAACAGTTTGGGTAGTAAGGAACCTTTAAAGGTCACATAGTCCAACCTCACTTGCAGTGAGTAACGACATCTCCAGCTAGATCAAGTTGCTCAGCTGTCCAGTCTGACCTTGAGCCAGCATTATGATGGATTTATGCCACAAAATAAACCCTAGATTCAAATTTGCATTTAAATCAAGAGTCTGAATTTATCTATACATTTCCACATTTTATTGTTTTGTACTTATCTAAAACAGAAGCTATTGACTGGTATTTACCATTTTGGATTCAGTACCCAGAAAGCAAGAAAGAAAAAGAGAATGAAAACTTCTCTTTTTTTTCTTTTTTTTTTTTTTTTAGTAACAAATGCCTGCTATGAGAATGTCAGGTGAGCATTAAAATAAAAGACTCTGAATGTGATAAATGGTTCATTCACATTAAAAAGTATACAGATTAAAAAGGAGGGGGGGTACACCGTGAGAGTTCAAAGGGTATGAAAAGTAAATACTGACTTCTGATTTTGCTAAAATATCTGATAAATCTGAAAATTTATGAAAATTACTTCTGGAAAATTTAAGGAATGTTTTTGTGATTACTTTATTAGGCAATAACAGAAATAGTACAATTCTCTCTTTATTTAGATTGCATGTTTAACAAAAGCCAGTGAGAGGTTGCAGGCCAATGAATTGCAGACAGTAATGTAATCTTCCCCTTGGTGCCTCATCTTTCATATGTTTGAACAAATACTTTTATTTTTGACAATTTTTGAGTAAATAAATTTTTCTATGGCCTGAACTCTCCAGGGTGAATAAATGGAAGACCAATAGTCTGCTGCATTTCATAGACTATTTAAACAGACTTAAAACAGACTTAATGGTATTCTCTTATATAACATATATATATATATATACATACATACATATATAATGAGGTGAAGATAGTGTACAGTATAATTAAATAGATATAATATTTAATCAGGAAAATGACATTGTTAAGATGGATGTTTGTTCTGAAATAATACACTCTGAAAACAAACTGGATAGAGTTTATGATCTTCTGTCTTCAGCCTTTTAAACAGTTTGGAAAAATTGTGTCTGATATTCATTTATACTGAAAATTTACCCCCCCAGAACTTTCCTGCCATAAAATATGCACTTTTTAAAGAGCAAGTACTTAACTAATAAGGTTCATGGTCTTTTGAAGCTAGCTTTATGATGTTCTTTCTCTAAAGAACAATTTAATTAGATATCAAAATGTCACCTGCAGTGAATAAAATCCCTAAATGTTAGAGCTGTGTGTTGCCTCCAGAAGTGGAAGTCAGTGATACCACTATTTTGCCCTGTTGCTTTAGAGGCTGAGTGGAAGGGTCATAATATTTGTTTACAACCAGAAGAAACTTATTGTCTAACCTAGGATGTGAGTCATTATCAATTTGCACATTAATTTCTACTGGTTTTGCATATTATTTTAGGGCTTTTGTTTTTGGCAGCAAATACAGGATATTTTTTATCAATTAATATTTTAATGATTAATAATGATTAATGAACAAAATTTATAAGACTATGTAGTAAATTTCTTTGAATATAAACAAGATTATAGTTTTCCAGCCAATACTGATAATCCTAATAGGAGAGTAAAGCCACCTCTACCTCTGTTAATTCCTTCTGCAATGGTTAGAATTCTTTCCTTTTATGTATTTTGGATTACAGTAAATAATCACAGAATCATAGACTATCCTGAGGTGGAAGGGACCCACAAGGATCATCTAAATCCAACACCTGGCTCAAAATTTCACCATGTGCCTGACAGTATTGTCCAAATGCTTCTTGAACTCTGCCATGTTTTGTGTTGGGACTGTTTCCCTGAGGAACCTCTTCCAGTGGCCAACCACGGGATGAAAAATATTTTTGCTAATGAACATTAGTGTTTGGTACTCTACAGTGCAAGGATTGCATGAAATCAAAAGATTATGGTGGATATTCATGTCAAAGTTGTTCTACAGCAAATCATCACAAAAAAACTATTCAAATAGTGGAAGTTCTGAACTAACATACTTTCTGTTATGCTTTTAAAAAATTAAATTTTAAATCTTACTTTATTCAACCGAGGGGAGAAGGGGGAATCCAGATACCATTCCATCAGGGATATTATTAATGGATATTAAGCTGACTAAATAAAACAAAGTATTCCTTCCAATTATTTAGTACAGAAAAAGCAACAACTCCTTTGAAAGCTGTAAATTATATAGAAACAAATATTCAGTGTTTGCTCTTCAATCTTCAGACAAGCTCTAGTGTCAAAGCTTGTGAAATCAGGATATCTGTCTCAATAGAGCCATAAGATATAATTTAATAAAACAAAGAGCTTTATAATAAAATGGAATAGAAATGTAATTTTAAATGCATGTTAAATTTTCTGCCACTTCAAACAAATGCTGACATTTTTAATCTTATTCATATTTATTTTCTGTGTATATTAATTATAGATGTAATTTAACAGCCACTAAGTATAGAGTCCAATCGAATTTTGGTTGGGCTATGAGTGCAGAATTTCACTGTTAATTAGAGGACATAAAAGAAAATATTAACTTTCTTAAAGGTCCAGGATCTCATTCTCCCTCCTGGAAGTTTCTAGCCTGTTTCAATTGTTTTTTCTTTTTTTTTTTTCCCTTTCCCTTCACATTCAGAAACTTTCCATATAAAAGACACATTTCAGACCAAAACCTGTGTCCCCCTAGCTTTTGCATAGCTGAAGAGGAGACAGCAGGTAGTAACAGCAAATCCACAGAAATGTAAATCCTGTTCCATATACTGCAGCAGGAGTGTGAGGATTGGTGTGTCTGATGCTGAACACCAAGGTCTCCCTTAAGCAGAGAGAGAGATGCCTCCCGGCCACCACTGTGTAATTCAGTACAACTGGCCTGGAACAGGATGTAATTGGAAAAGTAGAAGTCCATCAAATCATATTGGAAACTCAGTGAGGAGGAGGCAGACATGACACAGCCCAGAAGCCAGGAAAGGAGACTGAGGATGTGCTTCCTTCCACTGATATATTTTCAATGTCTGTTTTCTCCTGCCATTTTCATTGGTTTATTGAAGCTGCTACATGGATACAACACATTTCCTGTGGCCTTTCCATTTTTGTTTCTCATTTTTCTTGCAGTCTAGAAGTTTAACTCACACATGGGCAGGCTCAGGCAGTGCTCCCAAATCCATTGTGTATTCGATGTTGGCTGAAGCTGAACAAGCGAGACCATGAACTGATGTCCCATGGCTAGTCTGTGATGTTCAACAATTTGAAATGCTGCCAAATCCGCTTACTTTCCCCTGCTCTCAGAAGCCAGTGAACCACATTCCTGTGGTAATCAACTGCAAACTGCCAGGTGATTTCACTGCATATAGGACTGGACCCCTAAAGTTAAAATGGGGGTGGAGTATTCAGTGAAATTACCTGTCAAAATCTATTTGTAAACAATCATTCAGTCTGTAGGGTGACTTTGCAGTCCTTAGGCATGATTAAACAGACTGAGACCTTCCCTTGCATTTTGCCCTGCTTTTTTTAAATTTTCCAGCAATGGCTTTGTTTGGAGCTTGTGGCTTGTGACAGAGTTCTTTTTTTATTCTGTGCTAACAGTAATATAATGCAAACACCACCTGACTACCGAGAAACAATTTTTATTTTGATCGTTGACTCTTCACAATGAATTACACAGGGAGTTGATACAGTCAGAACATGTATGCAAAATCTTTGAAACTAAACCACCCAATGTGTCAGTTTAGTTGATGTTCTTTTCTCTCCATCAGTTTTGGGTATGTTTTACTTTTTTCTCAAACCCTCTAATTGGCAATATTTTCGTGAGGCTGTTTATAGTTAAAAGAAAGCACAGATTAAACCAGATACCACTGGAAGTTTGCACGATCAAAGCTTCTTCTTACCCTTAGAAAAGTGTAATAGGTTGCAGTGGAATCCAGTTTTAGTTAAATAAAAATATTGACTTCTATTTAGGGCATAATATTTCCTATCTATTTTGGACAAAACATTTAAAAATTTTATTTAATTAATGTGTGAATATTAATTATTATAAAGGAGATAATTGATAAAATTTAGTGAAAAATTTTGTCTAGTGTTTTGTATTGACAAAGAGCTAACAACTCCCAGTTGAGAGCACATAAGTTTAAAAGTATTATGTAATCTGTATTTATAGTGCTTTAACAGAGCTTGGCATTTTCAGAAGTGAAATAACAAATTAAATGTTTAATTGCTTTCATAATTATTAGTGTGTTTCTAGAAGTCTTGATCTGCATTTTCTTCAAAGAAATCTGCCATAACCCTCAATTCTTGTAACTCATTCTAAAAACAGCAACAAAAAATCATGAGAAGTCCTCTTCTATTGTAAAAAGTTTGGTTTTCTTAAATGAATTTCTGACTTTGCATACTTTAAAATAGTTACTGGAAAATTTAAATTAACCATCCCGGACAATGAATGAGTAATTTAGTAAAGCTCAAGAAATTCTCAAAGCTACTCAAACTGTGAAATGCTAATGTTATTTCGTAATATAAAGGGCCAATATAATTTTTTAAAAATCTGCCGCAAGAAAAAAATATAAAAGAAATAATTGAACATTTTATGGATAGGGAATGAGCTGAAATAGTAACACTGAAATGTAATTTAAAACACATGGATTACATAATTCAGTAGTATTTTATCAAAATGTGGAGACAGAATAGAGTGTATTCATAAAATGGGGAAGACATAGTAGAATAAACCCTCTTCACTCTTTTTGTGCAATTTTGAAGTATATTTCTAACCTTTTCCCTAATTTTATCTATATTATTTTAAACATATTAGAAGTTTGTGTATATAAAATTAAACTTACAAGATGAAACAGACTTTTTAGAGGCAAAAAAACTGAGCACTATCATCAAAGAAGTTAAATAAACATATTGTAAAAGGAAATGTTGGTAAAAAACATTTCATAATGCACAAAATCTCCTTAGAAGAACTTCATTGTGAGAGTAGATTTTTAAAAAAATTAATGCATTATCCTTTTTTTATTTTGTTTCTTTGCTGTTTTCTTTCAATTTTAAAATTTTAACCACTTCAGAATCTGAAGATAATCTTTGATTCCTTTTAATATAAGTTTTTTTTAATTCTTTGTTTATGTTTGAAATCTATCAGAAGTCTTAAAGCTAATGTCAGTGTTATGTTTTGCATTTTGTTTTAATTAAAGTACTCACATTTATCTTAAGAATGTTTTCTTCTAGAAATACTGAGATAATTGCCTGTAAAAATAATGAAATCAGGAGACTGATTAGGAAAATTAGCTAGGCTGGATCTCAGAAACTGCATTTCTCTATTAACCTCCTAGAGGGATCCATAAGGAACCTTCTCGCCACAACTTCTCAGTTCTACTTTGAAACTATCTATTATGACCCTCTCCTGAAGGGGTAACTCTGGTTCTTTTTAATAGATCATTTGGGGAGAACTAGAGTGCAATGACTACTGAATGATCATATGAAAATATTTTCATACATATATAAATATATATAGGTGTATATATATGCAGGGTTTATTTTAGAACAATTTGTTCCCAATGGAAATTACTATGTAGCCATTTTGGTTATTATCAGTAGTACTATATCGATATAAAAATAACACTTCAGAAAATCTATGATGAAAAGAAAGAAAGAGAAAGAAAGGAAAAGAGCAGAAAGATATCATTGCCTGAAGACCCAGCAGTGAGACTTGATTGCTGCAACTTCAATGTCCGAAGTGATCAAAGTGACTGTCACAGTCTTGATCAGTTGAGGGTGAGGGAAAGCACACAGAACACAAAGTTCAATCAGTTAATAAAGCTCAGATTTATGAGAGAACAGCCAGTTGCCTCCCCTGGTGGGAGAGTTTTACACTGTCTGCTGCAGCACTGAAGATCTGCTGCAACATTATGGATTTTGTGCAAAAAATCCCAGAGTCCTCTGGTGGAAGGCCCCAGAAATGAGTCTGGGGGTACTTAATGCTGTTTGGTTATTTATGACTCCTTCTGAGATAAGGCAGCTGCCTCTCATGTCAGTATAGCTGAGCCAGTTTTGCTCCATCAGAAGGGACAAACACCTTCAGATCTACATGTGAATGTCCTGGTACCTTCTGCAGGGTGGGGCAGAGTTTTGCAGCTGATCCAGTTCTGTGAGAGAGGACATTGGCATGATAAAAAGCAATATCTCACCTTGCAGTATCTGCTACTTTTTGGCCTTCTCCCTTACCTGGCTCAAAACCCAGCTTGTAGCCACCAGTAGTGAGTGCTCTTATGAGAATCAGAGGTTTCAACAGCACACACCCAAAAACTGTTCCACTCCCCCTCGAGGGCTGCAAACCCAGCCCCAGCAAAGCACCGTCTGCCTTCACAGGGCCGACTGGTTTGAGTTATTAACCATTAATGTTCCAGTTTCTCACAATCTATCATTTGCTTTATGAGTTTTCTGCTACTGACTTTTACTGTTGAAATAAATGACAGGAGAACAGGCATTTGAACATTTGAAAATTACAGATATTTACATACTTCATGCATACTGTAAACTGCTGATAGCAATTTAAAAAATTCATTGAAGCTGTTTAAAACCAACCTACTTGTAGAATGGAGCTATATGTAATTTAGGATATTGTTTTTTAATTTAGATATCAAATTAGCTTATAAGAAATGCATTCAGTCATATATCAAATCATCAAATCAATAGGCCTGTGGCAGATTCCACCTTTTTTTTAAACTCTGTATATTGAATGGTGTGTTGGATTTGCTTGGGGTAGAGTTAACATTTTTCACAGTGCCTGGTGTGAGGCTGTGTTTTGGATTTGTGCTGAAAACAGTGCTGATAACTCAGGGATGTTCTGTTATAACTGAGCAGTGTTTGCACAGAGTCAGAGCCTTTTCTGTCTCTCACACCATCCCAGCAGTGGGAGGGATGAGGGTGCATAAGGGATGGGAGGTGTTCAGAGTGATGACATTTGTCATCCCAAGTCACCATTACACATGATGGGGCTCTGCCCTCCTGGGGATGGCCAAACATCTGCCTGCTTATGGGAAGTGATGAATGAATTCCTTGTTCTACTTTACTTTTGAGCAAGGCTTTTGGTTTCCCTGTTAAAATGTCTTTATCTCAATCCACGAGTTTTCTCACTTTTACTGTCCCCCAGTTCTCTTTCCCACCCCACTGATGGTGAGAGGGTGAGTATCTGTGTGGAACTTGGTTGCTGGCGGGGGTTACATTATGATCCATGGCTAAGGCAGAAGCCTTAAGATGCTTTTATCAAACTCAGAAAAAATGATGTTACAATTTTTTTTCTTTATTCATGACCACCAGATATTTTACTAGTAAGAAAGTACAATTATCCTTTTGATTACTCCTCCTTCAGTTTGTTGCAAATTTCCTACCTGGGCTGACCATTTATTCATTCACTGGCTGGTTTTATTCTTTTTGTAAGGTCATGTTCCATGTGAAATTGCTGAAGTCACTCAGCCAAATCAAATGCAGCTCTTGGAGGATCAGCGTTGTAATGCACCTAGCCTGACAGCATTAATCCTTTACTCTGTAACACCAAGAGTTCTACTTCACAAATTCAAACTTCACAAAAATGACAAAACGTTTCAATCCTGTAAATCAGTAGCACTGCACTGAGGAACTTTGTCTTTAATGATTGTGACAAGAAAGTGAAAGCCATTGGATGTTATAAAATGCTTCATCTAATTCCAGTCTAACAGTTTGGAAATCAAATTAGTTACCCTCTGCTTGCTTTCCTGAGACCTCAAGTCCTGTATAACACCAGGATGTGGGGCAAGAGTTTAAACACTGATTTATGACAGCTGGCAGAGCTGTGGAGAAGGAATAGAAGAGCTCTGCCTGTGTATATGTGCATCCTGATGAAGTGATAAGTAAGGAATGTAATATTCCTGATAAATTGAGCTGTAAATCTCCTACAAAAATAGGGTTAAGTGAACATTGGTTTCAGCTCTGCACAGCTGTTTCTGCAGATTGGGTTCCTGCTCCTTAATATTCATTGCTAGCAAAAACTCATGCAGAGAAGTTTTTGTTCAACATGAATATTTAGGAAATTACTGTTCAATGTATGAATATTTAGTTTTGCATGCAAAAAAGCCAGTATTCATGAACAATTTTATGGGTCTGTTAATCATCATTTACTGTTCTTCTCATTCATAAGTTTCATTCTTTTAGGAAAAAAACAATGAAACTATAATACTTTGGCAGTCACAAGGCAAAAAAATGCAAAAGGTCAATCTTTGCCTAATCTTTTTAAATCATTGTTTATAACAAACTTATCCACAATCCTAAGATTTTTGCTTTGGAGAACAAATACAAAATACCATTTCAATAAATTCACTACATTTATTTTAGTAATGAATGATAAGCACATGGAATATATAAAAATGAGAATGTTTTTGAGCGTTTTTAAGGCCAAAGGTAAGCATAAAAGTGCTCAGTTAGCCTATTTAATCCATTTAAAATCCAGAGGATTTAGATCTACTATGAAGAAATATCTCAAAGTTCAGACATTGATGGTAACTACCATATAATAAAATTATCAGATTTTTTGCCCCATCAAATGGGAATTCTACTGAAAAAAAAAACAACTGGGAAATACTCCACAGAATTATTGTGCCAATCACTATAATTAAGTAATGGAAAAAAGTAATCTAATCTTCTTCTTTCTTCACTGTTTAAAACATATAATGCAAAAATAATTTTAGGAATGTCTTTAGACCGGGATATTAGACATCAAATACTCATAATTACATCTTGTTGATTTTCCAGGATCACCTCCTGCAAGCTCAAGAACAGTCCATACAGTTCTTGCCTGTGCAAGAAGCCAAACAAAGAAGATCTGCAGAGATGAACACGTAGCTTTTGACAAAACTCACACATGTAAAGAAAGCATACAGTTAGTGGAAGCGTGGGTAGGTGACCTAGGAAGAATATAGAGCCCTGCAGGAGTGGGGTTAGGAAAACTACAGCCCTTGGTGTGTATGTCACAGAGTGATACTGGGACCACTGTTGTTCAACATCTCAGTTAATGACCTGCATGATGAGAGAGAATCCACCTTCAGCAAGTTTGCAGAAAAATGGTTGGTGGACCAGAAGACTGTGTTGCTCTTCACAGGAAGCTTAACAGGGTGGAGATGTGGACAGAGAAGAATCTTGTCTATTACAGCAAATGGAAATGCAAAGTCCTGGGCCTGGGCCCCTCAGCGACACCAAGTTACCTGTGATCCAGCAGGAATCAAGGTCAGCAGTCTCCCAGGGTCCATTAGACAGAGTTTTACCAGCAGATTGATGGAGATGGTCCTTCCCCTCTACTCAACCCTGGTGAGACAAACCTGGAGTGCTGGCCCAGTGCTGGGGTCCTCTGTACAAAAGACAGGGAGATACTGGCATAATTCTTGTAAACAGTTGTAAAGGGCTCGGTGCAGGGTTGCTGTTTCTCCTTGGGCCGGTGCTGCCAGGCTACCTCTAGCTCCGAGAGCGTCTCCTCCACGAAGCTGTCTGGTACCACCCTCAGCCCACCTTCCGCCTAAGCCCGGATGTTGTAATGTAAAAGCCTCACCACAGAATGAAGAGCAGGAGGGCTTCTTGCTTGCTTGATCCAGAGAGGTTTATTGAGGGAGAAAGTAAAGAGCAGCAGGGACACAACCTTCTCTGAAGGGGAGCAGAGGCAAAAAGCCCTGACACTGGGCGGGGTCCGGGTATATAAACTCAGGGGGAGGTAGGAGGGGGTTTGGGGAGGAGCCAGGGTGGGGCGACACAACACGAACCAATAAGGGAAGGAGGTAGGAGTGGTTCCAACCTTGGGACCAATGGGGAACAGAGAACCAAGGAACCTTCTAGAACAGGGGAGTGGGGAGTGGGTGACTGACATGGTGATTGACATGTGAGCTTGCACTATACACATGTTGTCTCCCAAGGCATTCCCCAGCTTTCTTCCCTCAGGCCACCTCCCACAGCTCGGAGCTCATGACACATGAGGGATACAGAAGGCTTAGGTGGGATTTTATCAATGTGCATAAATACCTCATGGAGGAAGTACACAAAATAGACTGAAACACAGAAAAGCCATTTATACATGAGGAAATATTAACTGTGAGGATGATTGATCAATGGAGCTTGTTCCTCAGAGAGGTTATGGAGTCTTTCTCCTAGGAGATACTGAAAACTCAACTGGAGTGACCTGCTCTGGCTCCTTAAAGGAGGGGTTTGACTAGATGATCTCCACATGTACCTTGCAGTCTCAGCAATATTGAGAGAGCAGCAGCTCTTTCTTTCATATGAATCAATCATTACTTCAGTTGTTAAGACTTATCTAGTCTGACAAGTTTAAGATTAGACAGTTTGAAGCTGTATTTAACCTTCATCCTAACCCTTAAATTAATGCAGATTTAGATTAATTTTGATAAAAGTAATTAACTTCCCCATTAGACTAGACAAGATCCAGCATCTGTCTCAGTGACAAAACTGTGCATCAGTGTAACTGTACCATGTATTGTGGATGTTCCTGCTATGTAGTAATGATATTTATGACATGGGAAGCTGAAGGGCCTCAGCTTCAAGTGTAAACAATTTGTTATCTGCTACTGTGGAATGCAGCAGGTGCTTTCTTGATTGGTTGATGTGGGATGTTTCTACTTGGTGACCAGTCCAGGAGGCAGCAGCCCTCAGACTCTCTGGGAGTCACAGAACTTTGTGTTCATTCCTTTCTATTCCTGTCTTGCCTTCTGATGAATCTTTCTCTCTGTTCTTTGTAGTATAGTTTTAGTGTGGTCTTTTTTTATATCATATATATCATAATATAATAAACCAGCCTTCTGAAATATGGAGTCAAGATCTCTCCTTCCCTTCACCAAGTCCTAACTGCCCTGAAGACCACCACATCACTGCTATGCTGGAGAGTGATGCTGAAAGTCCTCCTTTCTGGAGTTGCATCTCCCAGCATTCTGGCAGGTTCAGCACTCCCCTGTAATTTTTGTTGTGCATTCTCCTGAAACAGGGCTACAACATACTAATGGCACAGCAACCAAACACTCCAGGCCAACAACTGAGGATCTGTTTGCAATTCCTGTGCTCAATCAATCATTTTCAATACATTATTTGTAAGAAATTGAATATTTATGTTTCTTTTTGACTTCTTCCAAAAAGCTACTCTTTCTGAAAGATAAAAAAGACTTCTTGGCTTTGTGAACTCTGTCATTGTCAGGATTTTTTTCTCATATATTTCAACCACAGTACTGGGAACAGGAAAGCAGAGTGCTCTAATATAAGTTTCAGACTGTGCAGATGTGTTTACAAGTGGGCAATTTCCCCAATAGTGATGAGCACAGGTAGATTCTGATATAAGGAAAAAGATACTAGTGTTTATTCACACATCTTTCTTTTTTTTTTTTTTTCTAAACAAATACTTTGAAAATGTCTCAATTTTCCTCACAGTTTTAGTCCATATAAGAAGTTTGCATAAGCAAGCTGCATGACCTAGTTTGGCACTCACATCAACTACAAAACGTTCATATTTGACATGTGAGCCACACATGAACAAATGGGCAATGAGTGTATGCACATCATGCATTTAATACTCCCTTGTCCTCAGAGTTTTAGGAAAGAAAACTCATACATGCTTTGAATTTCAAATTCTTGAAGGTATACTCTCACTGTGTGAGTATTTATCCAGCAGAGTAACACTATCACTAATGAGAATTGCTTGATTCACTGGTGATTCTGTTTGCTTTGAACCATGACAGTCAGTATAGATGCAACTGGGTGGCCACTGGGTGTTATCCTTCAGGAAACAGCAGTGTTGACATCCTGCTTTGATACACTAAAAGGAAGAAAATGAAAATATCCAGAAATGAGATAATCTTAAAAAATAGCTGATGAAACAAGGAAAGAAAATGGATTAGCATGAATCTATCCTTCAGCTAAATATAGAACTGAGATACAAGAATGAAACATATGACGTTCTATTTTACTACAGTTTCTAGTTTTATAGATGTGCACGATCTCCTCTGGCTTATTGTTGCATGTGGAAGTTGGACCCCACAGAACAGAATATGCTTCCTGTTCTACCACACTTATAAATAACGAAACATAACATGACAAGGAGTATTAAGCAGTGTAAAGCAAGTAAGACAATAGAAGCAGGAATAACAATCTTATCAACATTCTTCCTGAACAGTTATTTCTATGAATTATGCTGGTATAGCTCAGTACATCTCCACTCGGTTACAGGCAGAGGCTAAAAATGTATTTGAGCTTTTACTTTTTCTAAATGGTTTCTGGGACAGAGCAAGAGTATCAAAATCATAATAATAATAGAAAATCCTGAAATAACCAATCTTTAAACTGAAATCCTACTCCTTTTATGACATTCTGAAATATTTATTTAGTTGAAGTTCAATATATTATAGGCAAACATATTTCAGAATGCTACTTCAAATATTAAATTACTTTAAATAGTAGTTCAAATAAAAATTTTAATCAAGAAAGGATTGTAATACTTTCCAGAATCAAAGTTGTAGCAAAATTCTGGAAGAAAACAAAACAAAACAAAACAAAACAAAACCAAAAACAAACAAACAAACAAAAACCCCAATATCTTACCACCATCCTGCTAAAAAGCAAGTGAAAACATAAATTGCATGCAGAAATGTTAAAGTCAATTCAAGAATTCTGTCTCATATTCAGGATTCATTGCTCACTTTCCTGCCTCCCTTTGCAGGCAGCTGTCACACTGACAGTCCTTCTTTCCAGAGGTGTGCAGACTGTCCAGAAAGTACCTCTAGTTCAGCCTGGAAAAAGATTATGTGTAGTGGGTGGTTGGAGCCAGCTCTGCAGAATTGTCTGTGGTTTACTACCAGTACAAAAATAAAGATACCATGCACACTTGTCTGCAGTCTTGTATTGACATACGGTTGGAAATTGGTTTGAGAGTAGAAAGACCATCAGAGAGTGTCTGTACTAGCCTTATTAAAGGGTTAAAGGAGAAGGTTGGTATGTGGGCTTGGTAGGGTGAGGTCACTTTGGTAGAGACCAAAAGGACTGAACAGGCACCCAAAGCCATCAGGGAATCACAACAGACATGGCAGGAGCAGGATGTCACAGATGGGTTTGTTTCAAAGGTCAGCATGTTTGCTGCAGTTCTCTCCACTGTGTGTTGGTCATCAGCTCCTGAGAAGACTGGAAGGAATTCCAGAGTAACCAATTTCTGTCCTAACTTGCTCAAGTTCAGGGATCTGTATGAAGTATCCTCAACTCAACATATCTATCATGCTAATTTAGGATGACCTCTTGTGAAAAAGGGTCAATTTAACTCATGTCATGAGTGCTGCTACTAAGTCACACTGCCATTGGCAGATGGATCCCTGATTCAGTGACATCAGCTGTTCACCCACACCAGCCTGGCTACATTTCCAGAATCCTGGGGAGATTAACCAGCGCTCTCTGAAAAGGTATAAAAAACTTGGCTTTTGGTCAAGTTAGCTTTTGTGTTACCTTTGCTGTTCACAGGACCATCAACCATCATTATTATTTCATATCTATAATTTACATCTTGCACTGTTGCTGTGGTTTGTATAAATATTATACAACCTCCTCTAAATATATTCTTAGTTTCTGGAAAGTATTTTTATTGCCACTCTCTTATTCATATCCTTTGCTGCTAAGGTAGGGGTGATGCATACAGAGATGACGCAAACAGCCTCAAAAGCACTCCAGTCTACACTTGCCAGGGGTACACTCACATCCTTGTCCAGCTCCTTGGTGGATGCAGACCAAGACACTTACAGAAGACTCAGTCTTGTGATTCAGACTGCCACAGCTGAGAATCTATGCCCTGTTTCAGCCCTGGGCTGTTTGGTGATGGAGAGTCTGGCAGCACTAGGTGAACTTTTAAGTGAAATAAGTTTTTTGTAATAAAATACAAAGACCAGAAAAAAGTAAAAAGCAATTGCTTTCTTTTGAGGCAGACAAGAAAACCCCCCTCTAAGTATAGCATTCCTTCTCCTTTAGCTCTCACTCTAGCTTGGTTTCATTTTGTTTTCTCTGTTCTCCCCTGCCAGTGGAATAACAAGTCAGCTATCTCTAAAGTCAATTCAGACATCTCCCAGGAAATAAGCAGCAGTCTGTTAGATAAATTTCAGTCTTTTCTTGCAGAGGAGCATACTGCTCTAAGATGAAGTCTCTCATTATATCCTTTTTTCTTGGACGACTTCTGCTGAATGGAAGTTCAGCCCTGGGTGTTCCTATAATCTCCAACACTGAAAGTGATTTGATAGGGCATTATCTCTTCTCTCCTGCACTGCTCTGCTGCAGTCACAACTTCAGTCACTTGCCATCGATAGAAAATTCATTCCTATGGGGAAAGAGCCAAGTAGGTTTAACTGTTAATTGACTGCAGAGAATGCTGGAATTTCTCCCTGAAAAAAAAGTAAGTAAGGAACATTCCCCGTATCTCTGAGTATTAACTATGGTATATAAATTTTTAATAGTGGCAACTCCAGAACACTTGATATAGCCTTGATATCATTAACACAAAAAATCCCTTGAAGGTCATTGTGCTTGTGGAGATGACTTCTAAAGAGACATGTAGTGAGTCTGTGGTTTAGGATCTGTAAAACAGAAATAATTAGGTTTAAGAATACTTTTTTAAACATTTGTGTGAAAGGTGCTTATGATATTCGGAAGGGTTTTTGTCTGTATCCCTGATCATTCTGAGCATAAACCTGTTCATGCTATTTCTTTACATCATTACTGCTAAAAATTTGATACCATTTTACATAGTCACAGGGGCAAAATAGATGTGTAGTATAAAAGATAGGAAATACCATAATGATATATTCGCTACACTGGTCACCAAAATCAGACTCTATATTTAATAGACTACTCAAAGTATCATAATGACATATTGAGCTCATTTGTTCGCCACACTGAAAAAACTGATCTGCAGATCTACTGAATGTTCATATATATATCTCATTGAAAAAGAATTTATACATTGGGTAAGTTGTGTTAATGGAATAAACTATTGGAAATTGGCATCTGTATTTCAGTGAGAGGCTCTACATGGAAGAATCAGACCAGAGTTAAATTGGGTGGCTTCAGTTCAGAGTTTCAAATGCTTGTTGACAATTTTGTTTGTTTGTTTGGTTGGTTGGTTTTAGTTGGTTTTTTTGTTTTAGATATTTATGAAGTTGATGGAAATAAATTTCAGGGTGAAGAAAGATTAAGGCATTCCATGTCAGTTGAAAGTTTGTTAAAATGTCTGATTCCATAGATTGTTTGTAAGACCTAAAGAAGATGATGAAGTGAATCTACACTTATTTTTCTCACTTAATTATGACACTTTTAGCACAGTACCTGTTGTCAGAATCTGTGAGCTAGGCAATAATTGCAGCTAGGCAGAATACAATGAGCTGAGAGCAGCATAGTTGCTTTCCTTTTCAGTTATCAGAATATTCAATTCTATCAATAGATCTTGTTATATACACAGTTTATGGATCAATAATTATCAGTACAAGGAGGATACTTTGTCCCCTTGACACTGTCTCTGTCAATTAAAATGCTTTTTTTACTTCATCCAAAAAAAAGTATTCAGACCTGTCTCAAAGAAGGAAAACCACAAAATTCTGAGCATAAGACACAGTACAGCAACAGGTATTAGAGTCCTATTGGATATAAATTACTTGTTAATTAGAAAGACTTTACAAAATCTCATACAAAAAAAAAGTGTTTATGTTGTCTTATTTAAAATGAGAAAAGCAAATAAAATACCTGTGTACTAAATATGAAGTAGGTACTAAACACATTTTGATGTCAGTCTAAGGCAAATACTCATAAACCCTGCTGTGTCAGGACCCCAAAGTAGCTGTGCTGGGTTCTGCATGCAGGCAGCAGAGAATGACTGCAGCACAAAGGAAGAGGAGGTTCTCCAGTTGTTACTGTGGCAATGGGAACAGCATGGCCAAGACATGAACTAATCCTCATGGAGGGGGCTTTGATGTCCTGTCTCATATCCCAAACAATTCATATTCTGTCTATAATGGCATGACATACAGCACGATCAGGTGAGTGGACTGATTCTCTCTGTTTTTATTTTTTGAATCTACATCTCTAGGAGCAATAGCATCCTTGCTCTTTCAAGTAATTGATTTCAGTGCAGGTCAGAAATCCATATTACTTAGCAAGTAAATATTGTCAAGTAAATGAAGGTGGTGAGGGATGTAAACAATGACATTTGCTATTTGACCTTAGTAAGCCCACAGGGTCAATGAAAAATTGCTGAAGGAATCATCATTTCAGATTAACCAGCTAGGAAAAAAACTACCACAAACCAAAGAAAAAGAATTATTGCAATAAAAATGACAGAAGATAGTTAAAATCTTTTGTAATTTATTCTTAAATTGATCTATTGTTTTCAGTCAATGGTTGTAAATAAGGAGAAATAGATTCAGTGCGATATTTGGTCAGCTTGTTTTTTTATTTTGCTCAAAGTAATTTTGATTTTGGAGTACAAATTGATTTTATTTCATCTTGGTATTATACTTTCCTTCAAAGTAAAAAAATATTTTGATATCCAAATCCACATTATAATAGTCTGATTAGATGACTGAGAAAAAATACCAGACCTATGTTCCATGGTTATAAAAGTAAAATTTAGGAATACTAAAAAAAATTTAAATGTCCTACCTACATAATGGGTGAGAGATGTGTAGTTAATATTTTACTGTGAATTTTTACAGATGCACATTTGCATAAACTGCATAGATATGTATCTAATATTTGCAAGCACACTTTCAGTAAGAAAACATAGAATTTGCACTGTTAAAGGAATTCAAGAAAGGACATATAGTCATGAATTGTTGTTCTATTAAAATTGTAGTCATATTTCCCTGCCTTTATTCACATAACAACATGTGTCCTGATGTGTTCACACAACTTGAACATCTTCACAGATGAAGGTGGGATAGGTAAAGCTTAATACTGAAGTGGGAAAACAATGAGGTTTGGCTACCTGAGGGGAGTCATGTACTGAGGCTCTAATGGTCTTTGCCTGGAGGTTGGCCAGGTGTCTTTACCTGCAGGTTGAAACCGTCTGCAAATATGTAGCGCATAGTAGGGCCATAGGGCCATTTTGTACAGTTTTAGGTGCATCCACTTTCTAAGTGCTGGAATACCAGACCTTGTAGCTCCTGCCTGTCTCCCCTGGGGCACCACGTCCCCAATTTCCATACCATGTTTAATTTGTCTTTCTACCTCGTTTAGACCATATATCAGGGAAAAGAATGCATGGGAATAAGCAATGTGTCTTTCCAACTTTGAGGGGGCCCCAGCACTGTGTTTTATAAGGAAGTTGTTCAGAGCACAGGCAAACAGGGAGACAGGTCAGACAGCCTGATTCGGGTGCTCTTGGCCCTTGCAGCTTCCTCAGGGGAAGGGACTTCAGCTGTGATGCTGAAGGGAAGGGCCTCCTGCTGTGATTGGATTTGCAAGACTGCAGTTCATGTGGAGAACAATGAAGGGATAGAGGGCCCAAAGAAAGCTAATTCAAGTCACAAAACATGAAAGTGAGAATAAGAAAATCAGACTCTGCAGAATTGTGACTGGACCAAGTCATCACCCAAGAAAACCATCCTACGAAGGACAAGGGAAAGTCCTTGGCACCTGGGAGAGATTTTAACCAAATTTTTTGCACGAGAAGTCTTTATTTCTGCTGCATAAAAAGTCTAAAGCATGTTTCCCCATCAAGGGAAGATTTTTGTTGAGAGTCCCTTTCATATCTGTGACTACAAAAGATTCATGCCAGAACCTGTAAAGTACATCCTTACTTGGATCAACCTAGTGAGACCAACTGCTTCTCTGACTTGGTGAAGAGAAAGTATGGAGGAAATAGACTTAATATAAACCATAAATACAGGAAAAATATTTGTAAAATCCTTTTAATATTTTGTAAATATTTGTAAAATATAAAAACCAGTTCTCTGTAAAATGTATTACTCACATAAATCAGGGTTACCTTGTATCAACACATGTTGTTTACGAGAGGATTATGAATTTTCATTAAACATTTTTCTTCCTTCTTTTTTTCTTTTTTCTTTTCCTAATATTTTAAAAATTGCACATTCTGAAGCATTTTATCTAGAAAGGTGGTATCTCTCCATTTTCTATATTTGAGGATATATTTCAAATTAGAAAGGAATTTGAAGCCTGCTGGAAGCACACTAAAAGGGGCCAAAGTCAATTATCACTTCCAATATTGACACTCTAAATAGCCATTAATCCTGAATGTGAAACTAGGGCCCAGGTTAGAAATAACAGTAATTGATTGAACATGTAATGACTTTGACTGGATTGGCTTTTTTTTCTTCTTCCCTTTTTCACTTTTGATATAACCTTTAATCCTTATTTCTGATATAATCTTTAATCCTTAGTTCTCATCAATATAATAATTTGGATTTTAGCCCACACAAACCCTTCTGCAAAAAAATCCTAGACCTGTCAAGAGTGTGCCACACTTGAAAAAGCATTTAGAAGCATGGCAGAAAAAAAAGAGAAAGTTACCCCAAAAAAAGTAATCCAGATGAAGACAATTTTTATGTTTTAGCTTAGCACTTAAAAATAATGGGTTTTTATGTGGCAGTTTTAATACCATTTGTGTGTGTTGAGACTTGATGCTAAGAATCAGTTACTGTGTGTGTGAGAGAGCTTTATTCTCCTATCTGCAGGAGAAGTTGCTCTTTTAATAAGAATTTAAAAATAAAAAATGGCTTTCCTTCAAGACCTGAATGCTTGAAACTTGTTTTGCAATCAATATAGAACACAGCTGGCCTGCTGCAAGAAAATAGCACCTTGATGATAATTAATATGTTGTGTTATGGTGGTTTTAGCTCACAGAGATCAAGCACTTTACCTAAAAGAAATCCATGAACTCTTTCTCTAATCAGTGCTTCTTTTAAAGTATTAATGCAATTTATCAGTTGGAAACTGTAGAGCAATATTATTAGGGAATTATAGAAATAATATTTTCAAGGGTTTATTATTATATTTTTACTCTGATTTATAATTAAAACCCCTAGAAGTATATAGAAATAATATTAAAAGTCAGGCTTAGACCACATAAGTGAATATATTTATGAAAAAAAATATTTTTCAGAGGGGGAAGCTGTGTAACCTCTGATTTGTGTTTCCAATGAGTGAAGAAGTGGCTTATATCCATTTGAAAATTAGATAAAATGTGGGAGCATAGATGTTCATACATTCTTGTTCATAGAATATGGAACATTCATGATAGCAGAAAATATTTTATTTTGAAAATTGAAAATTGGTAGCTGGGAAAAACCTTATCGAACCACATAATCTTTTAAAAAGCACTGTAAACCTACACTTAGGATCACAAGACATCTAAAAATGATTTGCAGATATAGTTCACAACTTCAAAACATTTCTAATATCTTACCAGAAAGCTTGTTTTTCTGTGAAGTAGTTTTGGGTTTGTCAGAAAAAGATATATGGATTACATACCTCTAAATATAAACATATATGTATGTGTGTATATATATGTGTATATATAGCAACACCTTATTGAAGGGGAAAATATTCTGAATAAATTCTGCTTTTTCTGAGGTGAAGTTCTGAGAAGTACTGTTTAAACACTGTTAAATTATATTAACACCCACTTAATATGCAGGTGGTGACCTTGTTAGTAGTAATTTGGTAGAATGAACTGATTATATAAAAGTACCTCATGTTCTAAGAAGCTGGCATCACACAAGCAGAAAATGGAAATATAAATTACCATGACTTGTGGGTAGCTAAGCAGTTTTCAAAAGATTTTTTATTCTCTTTAAAGGTTCTATTTCTTTTTCTTTATTATTAAAATATCTTTTCTGAAGAGTTTGTATGCTGGCAATAACTTATGTCTGTCTTCATCCTTATTAAAGCCAGTGACTAACCATGGTAAGCCCCTGTTCTCAAAATAATCATGCCATATCATGCATTATAAAGTGGACTGATATTATGATTAAATATTTGAAAGGTAACTTACAGCCTAAATGTGAATTGTAAATTAGGGTGATGGGTTTCCATTTTAAAGAAAATGGATGCTATGATGTATGATGGTTGAAAAAGGAAAAGAAAAGCAAAATTGTTCAACTACAACCCTATTCAGCCACTGACAAAATTTGTAGTTTAGGTGAAGCTCTATAAATTACTGTGTGACTTCTTGAAAGGGAACATTTTAATAATATGGTAAGAAACATTTCTTGCATTAATTCAGAGCTTTTAGGATTCTACTGCAAATAAAACTTCTTGGTATTTATCATCATCAGGTTTGTAGGAGCTGATGAATGTTTTTGTAATGCCAGTTGAACTGTTGCTTTGGAAAAAGGGAAAATGGCTTCAAACTGAAAGTAATTAGGTTTAGATTAGATTTAGGGAAGAAATTTTTCCTTGTGAGGGTGGTGAGGCACTGGAACAGGTTTCTCAGAGAAGCTGTGTGTGCCCAATCCCTGGATGTGTTCAAGGCCTGGTTGGATAGGATTCTGAGCAACCTGGTATAGTGGAAAGTGTTTCTGCGTGTAAAGATGATCTTTAGGTCCCTTTCAACTGAAACCATTCTGTGCTGCATGAAAAAATAGGAAATAGCCAGGAAGAAGGAGTAAGAGAGAACAGCTATAGAACAGGTGTTTTTTGTCTGAGCCTTGAAGTGAGAAGATCAAGTTTCTATTTTCTGCTCCAAAGCTGTGGGGTAACTTGAAACAATTGTTAGATAAAATACAAAATCCCTATCCCAAATAAAACCATGGTTCTTAAAGGAATTTTTTTTTTCTGTGTATCTAAGTAATAGAGTCTAAGCTCTCTGTTCTGTAGTGCTCTCAGTTCAGCAAGACTCAAATATCTCACCAAAATTAATGAAACTTTCATGTGGAAACCTGCCCTTTTAATGGAAATTGCAAGATTGGAGGTCAGTTATGGAAAAAAACCCATGAAAACCTAAATGAAAGCATGAGTCACCAAGACCAGGTTTTGGGAGGAAGAACAGCAATAGTAGCAGTTATGGTGAAAGTTATATCTATTTGTGTTTGCTTTTAACAGAAATATTCAAACCTTTTACAAGTTTAGTTACTTTTTGACAGCTTTTGAAGCTTGATTTTCAAATAAGCAGTCTTTCAAAAAGATCCCTTAAATGTTCAATTTTTGCTGTCTTTAGAATGGAAAATGTTTTTTTCTGAGCTAATAAAGGGTTTGTTTAAAAAGTGGAAGTCGCAACACATTCTCATGCTTCTGAAATGAATTTTTCTGGACTAAAATACCATAATAAGATAGTTTCATTTTTTCTGAAACTGTTTAATTTTTTTTAAAAGCATTATATTCCAAAATAATAGGAATGTGACAATAATACATGTGCTTACAGAATGGTAAATACTAGGCATAACCAGGTTGCTAGATGGATTTTTTTTTAAACTCAGTTACTTGCTAAGTAATGTTATAAGCTAAGCAAAGTATGCAGTCAAATTATGTCAGTGTCCTTTAACTGTGAATTAGCCATGATGATGCATTTAGTCTGTTGTTTCCTGTTCTTTTGGCAGCTGGAGGAGAGATGAAAACCTGATTAATCAAGGTATGCCTCTTTTCCTTTCATGTTATCATTTTGATTAATTAGTAATTACCCAACTCTTTCCTACCTCTTTTAGCTTCTCCTTGTGTACTGTCAGGTTTGGAAAACTTTTGAACTGCGTGACTTGTCTCCTCAGACCACACTCTGATGCTTTCTTAAACATTTTATCTCATGGCATTCTGTGCTGCAAAGTGCCAGAGAACTGTTTATGAGAAGAGACAATTTGATTTAAAGTATATCAAATATATATATATATATATATATATATGCATTAAATGTATAGCTGGGTTTGTGTAATTAATATTCAAACCCATCAACTGTTGTTGATGAGATGCAGCATGCAAAGAATTGCTAAATAAATATTTTGAAGAAATAAAGAAAAAAATATATCTATCAGTCTGTTTAAAAGGCGAATTAAAAATTACAGACACTCTAAATGAAAATTTTCTAAATACTTGGGGGGTCTAGCTTAATCTAAAGAAAATATTAGAAGTATTTTAATAGTTATTCAATTTCTATCAAACATTATGTTCTTTATTCGAAGATAATTCAATAATTATTTATATATAAAATATAATTGCAAATTACAGTGTCTTTTTTTTCTAAGAAAGAATTATTGAAATCAATCAGTTTGATAAAGTAATGAAACTAGTTTGGCTCCACTGTATCTCATATCAAAATATCAGGTGAATGAAAATAAATCCCAGTATGACATTGATAGATTAATATGCTAACTGAATAGAAGATCTTACAATAAATGAATGACATAGAAAATACATTTGTGTCTTTTTTAAGGTTTTTTCAGACTATAAATTCACTACAGCACAAATTCAGAATAGGAAGAGTCATTTTATGTATCCAGTTTTTAAAAGGATAAAATATCTGACACAACAATTTAAACTTGACTTCTGCATTGATGGTAGATTGCCAATAGCCTTCAGTAGATTTTCTGCAAGCTAATTTTGGAACATCTGAATTAAAAAACAAACTTTAACTATTAATTGAACAACTTAAAATTAAGGGTTAGTGTTAAATGTTTAAATGAAAATTCATTAATTTCTTTAAAGTCAGTAAACTGCAGGAAAAAATAATAATTTACAAACTCAAACTCAATAAAACAAGAAACTTCTTAGTAGCTTTTAAGTCCATTGTGTCATTGTCAATCTTTGAAAAGGTCATAAATCTCTTAGAATGGAGGAAATCTTATGAAATTTTAAATACTTAGCTTAAATCTTTTGTAAATATATGCACTTTGTTAAAGACATCATGGATGACCCGTGGGTTCTGTGGATGTCAGTTGTTCAAGTCCAATGAAAGGTAGTTTCAGAGTGGAGTCACACTGACACATTTCAGTGACAAACACTGCAGCTAGCTTTGGAAACACCACACCCTCACACATAACCAACAGCTTTTTATTTCCTTTATTTCGAAAAAACAACACAAATGTTCCCCAGCTTTAAACACAAACTAAGATAGGTTACAGATGTTGTGTCTTGAATCGAGTGCTCTGCTCAGTCATTTTTCAGTAGAATAAAGGAAGCAGTAATAATACCTAGGATTTATAGATACTTACGATTTATACATATTAAAGAGGTCTCTTTATAAAGAGGCAAATCTATTTTTTCTTCCTCTTTTAAGATAGGAAAATGGAAATAGAATGGAGAGTGACCTGCTTAAATTTTTCTAGAAAACCATGACAAAATTTAAAACTGAACTCTTACCCTTATTTCTTTGTTGAAGCTCAATCTGTTATAACACAGGGAACCAGAGAGAGCTGAAACTGTGCAGTGCTTGAAGTCTTGATAAAGAAAGGTTAAAGGCAACACAGCAGCCTGTGAATGCTACTCTGGTCCTGATTCAAGCTTACCCAGTGGGAGGAAGGCTGGGTCACTGTGGACATGACTTGAGAAAATCTAGGGGGAAGCTTGAACAAATAATTTCTGATCTATGAATGAAAACGTGGAAGCTCAGTGTCTTTTCTTCCGCTGGCTGCTCCCAATTCAGTTGCAAATAAAGGCACTTCTTTTACCCTGTGAGTTAATAAAGGAAATGGCTAAGATCATTCTCTAGGCAGTAGTTCAGAGATTTGGTGGCAACAAATGGTCACACCATTTAACCTGCTTAGGCAGAAGTTCAAGAATAGCTGTGTCACCTGTAATGAGCTCATTAATATCTACAGTCAAAGACACCAATTTTAAAATCTCTCCAAATAGATACAATACTTAATTAGTCAATATAACAAACGAGCTTATTCAAATTAATTCAAAATGTCTCTAAATTTATTTAATCATGTTTAAAACTTTAAAACATAAACCCTTAAATCATGTTTACTTTCATTTAACTCTTATAACACCCTCACATATATCAAAGGTATTTCTTTGTAAAATTAAATTGGTTTAACTCCACCCTTCTTTTTTTCTTTACTTTTGTCTGAGGAGCATTCAGCCATTACTGAATATAATTTCATAAATCATAATAATGAAAAGCAATGCTTTTCTGGCCTGACTTTTGACAAGATTAATAAAGATAATTTTTAAGAACAGAAGTATGGCACTGAACAATCTCAAGTTTTAACTTTAAAGACATTCCTCTGTGTTTTATTCTGCAAGTTTGCTTCTCACATATTTCTAAATAAATGCAATTAGATAAAAACTCACTGCTGAAAATCAAGTAAGCTTTCAGTTAAGAATCAGTGACTCACAAAAGGTGCTTGGTTAGTTAATCCTTCAGAAGTTGAAATTTAATTAATACAACATAGTTCAAAATGTTCAAACATGCATGAGTTTTGCAAAACAGCAGCTTCTGAGCAAAATACTGGGAAAATAAGAAAAAAAAGAAATTGATAAAAAGGATGGCTCAGTGGATAAAGTACTCACTTTCATCTCTTTTTTGATTCTGTATTCCATCATCCACAGAGGACACAGCCTAGATCACGAACCCACATCTAATTTATCAACATGGGCATGATCCTCACCTCTTCTCCCAAAGCTCATGACTAATCTGTCATGGGTTTCTAATAGCCTCTAGCAGAAGAAAGTCTTCTGGCAGGTCAGATTCACGGTCACTATACAATAAGATGCATGGTTTACAGCCAGAAATACTTTCATCTTTGCACCTCCCTGCTACACATGCCTTTGAACAATTTTACATTAGTATATAATCTATTCACTGAAGAGATCTTAGTAATATTTTTCACCTTATTCATCTCTTCATCAGGGAAAGGTTTTGAAGTCTGACTCACAATGTCCTAAAAATTGTCAGTGTTCACCATGATACTTCAAATATCTGGTTTCCCTTTCCACGTAATTAAAACAGGTTTTTATTAGAAACTTCACCTGATCGAGTATTTCATTATCTCTTATGTCTTCTATATGAATGTCATCAAAGTCACCTCTTCATATTACTGACAGGTAGATAATGTTCAAGAAATCACATCTGAACAGAAAATGTTCCTTTTTGTTTCAAGATTTTAAACAATTTTCCTTTATCTTGTTTACTAATGGATACAAACCAGCCAAGGACTGTAATCCATGGTATCTTCTGCAGAGAGTGCAGTTGAGCTCTGGCCCTGTAAATACGGTTTATATTGGGGGCAGGAATCAGGCAGCGCTGGATCCCAGGGGCTGTCCTTGCTCTGAGGGGGCTGAGCTGGGTTCCCCTACCCAGCCTGTCTGAGCTCCAGCTCTGGGAATGCCACTGCAAAAGGGGTTGGCAGATCCTGGCAATGCTGGATGGACAAATGCCCTCGGGGTGCAGAGGAGCTGAGGGATAGCTTTCAACTCTTCCTTGGAAGCAGGGGAAAGAGAGAAGGTGGAGAAGGGAGAATGTATTAAAAGAAAGCCACATCACTGAGGAGGAAAAATATCTTACCATCAACACCACACTCCTCTCAGTCAACACCTCAGGACACTCATAACTCATCCTGAACATCCTCAGTCATCAAGAAGACTAAAACTGTCAACCTTGGAACGCACTGGAACATGTGAAACTGAACACACTGGAACTGGAAAAGGTGGGTGTAACTCCAGAGGAAGGAGGCAGATACTAGAAACACTCAGATAAAAAATTTGATATTTCATTAATTAGGGCTTTTTACTTGCCTTATTTGGAGTATTAGAGCACCACAGCACTGATTGCGCTACTACACTCTTAGCTCTACAAAGCTAAGATGAAGAGTTTGCTTTCACCCATAATGAGGTTTTGGTTGTAAAAGAGCAAACACATAGATCCTGCAGAAGCATTGAAATGCAGAATTAGCCACAAAGACTAGTTCTGTTTTCTGCATCTAGTTCCTAGTAAACAAGGTGTGATTAGATGATGAAAAGTAAGGAAGCAGACAATGTACGTGATTTGTTTCTCTCTCTGGATTGCTTATTCACAAGGTTAGGAGTCCTCTTCCAAAACAGAGAGATTGGTGCTATGGCAGTACCAATATGACACAGTGACAGCAGCACCTTTACGCCATTGTCATTAGCTCTTCACATTAGCTAATGTCAGTGGGCTAATTAGCACTGCACTGCTGTACTTTTGAAGCTAATGTCCTGGTCATGCCTACATTACAGCTGAAGCATGACGGAGTCACTTGGTGGGGAAGGGACTTTGGGAGATTTGTAGTCATGCCTCCTGCCCAAACCAACAGGGGAAGCTCTGAGGTAAGACCAGGCTGCTTAGGCCTTTGTCGTGGTTTGAGAGGAAGTGAGTTTTTGGGAGGTGGTGGTGGTCAAACCAATAGGTGCTCAGATGTGAATATTGGCACCTGCTTTGACCATTGAGGATATGGATACACCTCTGAGAACACAGGGGTTAAAAGCAAGGAACTCTCAGGAGAACTCTCTCTTGGTTGCGGTGGATGGAGAGGTCAGCTGCGGGCTGGGCGGGGGAGGAGAAGCCACGAGGCCGGAGGGAGGTATGCCAGAGCCTTGGGCAGAGACGGGAGGTGAAGGCCCCTGTAGGATAAGAGTGAGTTCCCCACAGAGATGGAAGGGTGGAAGAACTCTGAGAGGCATCAGGCAGCCCCCCTTTCCCAGGAGGGAGAGAGAGAGAGGTGCCAGTGCTACCTTGAAATTTGATAGCACTGGCCTGGCCGAGAAGGAGAAGGGGGAGCGGTGAGAAGAGTGCCCGGCAGAGCCAGCATGGGAGTTCGGGACGAGTGGAGACTGTGATTTTAACCCTTCTGTGGGATGATGGAAACCTTGCAAATGCTGATCTCTGAGAGTTGAAGGAGAAGAGAGACGGGGATAAAGTAAGAGGAAATACGCAAGTGTGGTGCAAGTTGTGAAGGTGAAGAAGGACCGAGAGAAGTTGAGAAGAATTTCAGGTGGGAGGAGATGATGGAGTGGCTTTTGGCTGGACTTTTCTTGTATGGCCATGGACAGAACCTTTCCTGTAATACAGAGACTGCATTTTAGGGGGAGGCGATGGCTTGGTGCCAAAGGAGGGATGTGAGCGGAGACGACAGGTGATGAGGTGATGGTGCTCTCGAGACCCCTCGGCCCCAGGGGGTGAAATATTGGGGGGGACTAGTGTCCCGAAAAGGTGAGAGACTGTCGTTTTCTCCCGGAACTGGGCGAAGCATCCTTGAAAAAGGGAACCCTAAAAGCAGCTCTGGTCCATGTGCAGTGGTGAGAGCACTGGACATGGAAGGAAGAAGTCACGAAGGTGGTTGCTGAGTGACGGGGAAACACAACTGGACTCGGCTGTGTTTCCAGGGGAAGCCCGTGGTGCAAGGGGGACTCCTCTCTCCTTGATGAAATGAGAGGTGATTGTCGGAAGGGTGGAGATGGACTAAAAGTTGATTATTTGAAGGGTGATAGACTGGATAAAGATCTAAGGTTTTGTTTTATGCTGTGGGAAATTGAGTGGGGGGAGGAGAAATGTTTGAAAGGTTTCCATCTTGCTCTCTGTGTGTTCATTTTATTGTAGTTATATGATAATAAAGTTTTTTTCCTTTCTTTGTTCACAAGTGGAGGCCTGCTTTGCTCTGTTTCTGATTGCATCTCACAGTCGATACCAGGGAGAATAGGTTTTCATGGGGGCACTGGCATTGGGCCAGCGCCAAACCATGACAGCCTTCCTCCAATCAGGTCTTGAAAACCTTAAGGAATAAGATTTAAAACAGTTAACTCCCATGCTTGAATGCCTTTGAGAGAAAAAAACTAGCTTATTCCTATACCTAGCCTTAAGCATCTCATTTCAAATGATGCCTGGTTAGTTTTTTTTGTTTGGATGGTTAGTTGTTTTTCTGTTTTTTGTTGGTTTTTGGCATTTTTTGTCCCAGCTTCTTCCCCGCAGCCATCTCTTCTCCAGGATGAAATCCAGCTCCCTCACATGGCAAGTACTCAAGAATTGCCTGGTTTGACACATATCCTCTTATCTTTCTTCAACTTCTAGATGCCTTTGTTTTACTTGGTGGTCCAAACTGCAGCTCTGTGTGATCTGATGAGTGACAAATAGAAGGGATGGAGTAAATAATAAGATGGTTTATGGATAAAATGTTATTTCCTAATGCATTACTTGAATTGCTAAATATTATTAAGTGTGTGCTTCAAAAGGCACCTGCTCTTGTTAATGCAGTCCAGGAAATATTTATGATTTAATAAGCAAATGATGTGGGCAAAGGTCCCATTAAGTGTCATCATTCAGTGTATTTGTTTGGACAGTCAATTGCACAAAATGGTGAAAAATAGATGATAATTAGTTTGTATTAAGAAATTCAAAATGAAAATGAATATAGTAAGAAGCAGGTCATCCCTTCTGAGAATGATGTGGGAAATCAGAAGTAAAAATAGACTATATTCTTCTTATTGTGGTAGTAACTCCATTTAAAATTGGACTAACTACACGTACTTAGTGTAAAGATCTAATTTCCAAGAAAAATGCTTGATAGATATTTCTGAAGACTTCATTCTTCTGCTAGTCTAAAACATAGGTTCAACCTGAAGAACAGCAGCAAAAAATGCTTATCCCATGGTATGTTTCTGAAGAGACAGTGGAGAGGTAGCTTTTTGACCATTCAGTGCCTGCTAAGTGTGATGGCACTTTCTGCCAGGGTGCTAATTACTCTCCCCTGAGGCCATGGTTTTATTGATCTGGACTCTTGGCTTCTGGCAATTGGATCGAGGTCACAAAACTCATTTCATGTAGTTCTTGAACTCTGAATTAAAGGTGTATGTGTACAAGTGCTATTTGTAACTCATTACTCTGCTAAAACTACACTAAGTCAGTGCGGTGTAAAGACAATTTAAAGCTGCTGCCTGTGTGCTAACCATTCTCTTAACCCCTGGGTATTAACTTTTGGAAACTGGAGGAATGCTGTGTCACTGCCTCACTATGGAAGCAGCTCCTTAAAGAGGTGTTATTTCTGAGAATGACATCTTGGTGTCAGCAAATACTAGAGTTACATGCTGTGTCATTTCAAAAAGTACAGTCTTCAAAGAAAGCTCTCTCAGGAAATCAGTGGAAGGCCATAAATAAAAACTTTTATGTTATTTGGGTAGGCAAGTCACTACAGTGACCACAATTTTCAGCTGGGAAATTGGTCATACTGTCATTTTCTCATGATGTGATTTTCAGAATCTCTGCTGGCAACAGTTAAGTTTATTGTTTTATATCTGTATATTAAGATCTATTTTGTATTATTTTTTGCTTAAGATATTCTGCTTCACTGTTTATTTCCCATCCTTGCTTTGAATTCTGTTTCATGGAAACCTGTTTTGTTTTGGCTGGTGTGTTTTTTTTTGTTTGTTTGTTTCTCTCTGTGCCCTCTTGTGCTTCATTGTCTTCTCTTACTTGTTATCCTGTTTTTCCATTTCTCTTCATCCAGTGTTTTTTTTTCCAAGTACAGTCTGTTCATTTCTATCTCTGTAGGAACATGGATAAGAGCCTATGCTCATACCTGTGGTAGGTTGAGGAAACCCTGTTTCCATATTTATACGGACAACTCATCTTTCCCCTGTTCTTTCCAGCTGCAGTTATGGCTTACACTGCAGCTGCTTTGCAGAGAGAAGCTAGACTGATGGGATGGGCTGGAGAAGGTCCGACACTGGTAGAATTTTCTGGAACACTTGTGGAAATTCTAAAGAAATCAGAACTCAAAAAATTAAGCTAAAATTCATGCATGACTAGAATGTCATGGGTTTAGAAAGCCCTTGGTTGCTTTTCATTTTCATTGGCAAAGAAATTAGGCATGTTTTGAATTCATGAAATCATGTTTTGTTAGATTTTTGAAGTAATGTATGTATTTCTTTCTTATAATTTCTGAGATCTTCCAAATTTTCAATATGAAGAGAGCTGAATAGAATAAAATTTAAATGAAAAAACTCAGAGTAAGTAAAGAGAGTAGAGGATTTCAAGGGAAGATAACAACAGCTTTGAAGCCAACTTACAGGAACAAAGGTTGTGGGTTGTAGGTTTTACACCTACACATAGTTGTACAGGAAAATAGAACTATATAAGAAAGAGACATGGAATTTCTAGTTAAGAGATTTATTTTGCTTGGAAATTTTGGCCTATAAAATGGGGTTTTTATTAATCTATATTTAAATGTCCCCAATACCATTATAAATTGATCATCTGGATTCTTGTATGGTCAATTGTGAGAAATGTATTTTGCATGAGGTTCTTCTGTCTTGTCTTACATGTCTTTGGATGAGAATAATGGTACTGTAGAATTGTCTGGGTGGTTTTTTTTTTTCCTACTGACTATAAAGGCACCGGTAAAGAGGCTCTCAAGTGCAGATATTGTGAGATTACTCTTAAAACAAGAATGTAATTAATAAATAAATATTTTACATATTTTTGCCCTAAACCAGACATTTCTAAGTGTTCCCTAACTACTGTATTTTGATATTTTTGTATGTGACCATGAAACTTTAGAAATCCTGACAGTAACTTAAATTTTTAAAATATTATGGTCATATCAGTGAACCTGGACTAATAAAAATAATCCTGAGCTCCCTGTGAAATTGATAGTCCCAGCTTTGACCTGCTGGAAACCAAAAGTGTTTAGTTGCTCATCATGAAAACAGCATGGCTTCTCTTGGTGAAAGTTCATCATGCCTAGCTGGAGTTTACAGAATTAGTTTTGTCAGAAAGCTACTGTCAAGTGCTGCCCATAACATGCTGCTTTCCGTCCCCAGACTGCCCTTACACTGGCTCTACATTCTGAAACCCATGAGGAGAGATGCCAGAGGGCAAAGCACATTGCTTTGTACAGAAGAAAAGTATAAAATGCTGCTAAACCACAGTTAGTTAAACCACTTTTTTTTTTTAAAGGCTGTAGAAATACTAACAGCATATAAATAGTGTGAGGTCCAGTGCATACTCAGTACAACACATCCTACTCCTCAGGATCATTCTGTATTGATGCCATTACAATCTTACTATCTATCATTACAGAATATGAAAATAAAAAATAATTTACATGGAAATTTCCTCTTTTTTTTCCTTCCTTGTAAAAATCCGGCTGCGAAATTCCTAACTTTCACTGACATTCGCCTATCTTCATCAATGTACGAGTCTTCTTCTTTACTTTTGATGATGCGATGATGAGGAATAGTGTATAGCTGCTCTTCAGGAACAAGCCAAAAGCATAACACTTTTTTTCATGAAGCAAGCACAGTATGCTAATCATACATACTTCTAAAACATGGCAGGAATTATTATCATCTTTAAAACTTCTCTATCTTGACGAGAACAAAAAGAAATATCATATTTCAAAATCCTTATAAAGAAGAAAATATCTCTTCCTCATAAAGTAAACACACAACCAAGCTGCAATGTATCATTTCTGGCCTTGAAATGTCTATGATGCACATCAGCATATTGCATCCAAAATAATTTTCACAGTGTTGTTTAAATAACTGTTTCTGTTGATTTAATGTTGCACTTCTGTCAATATTACACTACAGCATCACCAGTTATAACATCAGCCATTAACTGCACAATATCATGAAATGGACAGCCTGGCTAGTGAACTTGATGATAAAATATCTAATAACTGGTAGTAAAAACACCCTACCATGTATTTTACAAGGATTTCAAACCCATTCCATGATTGTCTTAAAGGGATAAATGTTTTTTCTACATCATTACTACAAACTAATATTTTTACTCTTATGACTTCACATGATTACTTCCAAGGACTCATGTTATCTCCTGCATCATGTACTTTGAAGCATGTTATATGCAAGTAATAATACTTTAAGAAGGGAAGTCAATATCTCAGTAGGTTTCTTTAACTTATATTTAATCAGATATAACTCTAAGAGTTTTAATAAACAGTAAACATCATAATATGATCAATAACTGTTACTCCTAAAAGTAGGACTGTTCTTTTTATTCCAATAGTTGCTGACTTTATGAATAAGGCTGTTGGGGTCTGGAGGATTATTCACATGCATGAGTTAAGTATGTACAAAAGTATCAACAGAATCAAGGTCATAACTTACTGAATGAGCCTTTTCCTCAGTTATTTTTGGACCACAAGCACATTTTCCTAAAGCTTGAGCTTTGTCTACTGCATTTGCTGATGGCCTTCAAGACAAATTTTGCTAAAACTGCAAAACAGGCTCAAGTTGCCTTGTACATTTAGCTGAGAGAAAGTCAGCAATGGCTGTTAGATTATCTGAAAAGACTGTCTGTCTTTTCTAAAGTAACATACTTTATTGGACAATTTGCAGTATTACGTTCAAAGTCTCTCCAGGAACACCCAATCTGCTGAGCATAATTTCAGAACCTAGTAGTACCATTAAAAATAAATGTTCTATTGACTATTCTACCAAATTACAATTACAAAAAGTGGCAAGGTTCATCTCTCAGTGCTACCCTAAAACGTCTGATCTCTGTCCCACTGTACAGTGATTCTGTACTAAGCTGTCTGATGTTTGAAGACAGTGAAAGAAAACGAACAAAAAAAACCTTTCTGCATTTAAGTCTTTGAAGTGAATGCTCAGGCAGTGAAAAGAAAATATGCTACTCTGTTTTGCTTTACCAGATCATATTACTTCTCTGCTTAACAACATTTATAAAATAATGCAACCATGATAACCTAGAGAGAGCTCTAGTGTTAAGTGTATGTCTGAGTCTTTCTCATGGTATGATTTCTTGACCTTCTTCCAGGTCTCTCATATATGGTGTGTCACTAATTATTTACGTCTTTTCCAGACTGTCTGTTCCACAGACTATCAAGTTAGTGAAGTGTTTATTTTTGTTCACTATATGAGCCATTGATATATGGCATTGGTACCTAGTGATATATAAATGCCTGGAGTTCAAATCCATTTTTGTGTTTGACCTTCATAATGTGAACAAGTAGATATAGTTAAAGTTGATGAACTATACTGAATGAATTATATTTAGACAAGTAAATAGGTCTAGGAAATGCTTCATTTTCCTTGGATTTTATGAATGGTTGTGTGCTCTTTACGCTTATAATTCTCAGCAGTTTTGAGAACTGAATGTATGTACAGCCATATTTTTGAATTATGCAGCTCATCTAACTGAGGGTAGAACTACTCGAGGACCTAAGAGGCAAGAGAGATTTTTCTGCAGAAGTGGTGTTCTCCATAGTACAGCAATAGCCCACTGAAGTCTTCATTTCACTTTTCTCTCCTCTCTTTATGTTACAGACACAGGAGTGCAGCTATGGTGGGAGGGCTTGATAACATTGACTTACTCCGGTCAATATCTCCTGAATGAATTGTGCCAAATTTACAGAAGATACCTGTGGCTCAGATTCCCAATGGAAATTGGGAAGATCTGTTTTGAGAGATTTCCTCTTAGAAGAATGCTGGCCAAGGATCAAGATATTTGCATTTCAGGAAATCTACTGTTTAGAAGGACAAATTAAAGTAGCATTGCAAATACTTTCTTAACATAAAGGAGGGAAGACTCTCATTGCTACATTTTGTGAGGATGCCATTATTCTCCAATGCCTTAGGTAGCATTTAGGCTCTGGGTGTTTGAGCTGCAAATTTGGATTCTCAATATTGCCAGCTTCTCACAACAGTCCTGAAGTACTTTGGTAATTCTATTTCAGCATCTAAACACCCCTTTTTTGGGCACGTGTGGTAGGGCCCCAGTGTTGAAATAACAGGTCCTTGCCTGCAGTGTACCAGACCTTGTGGATTGAGCAAAGGGAAGGCTCAGAGAGGCCACAAGACAGCCCCTGAGAGCCTCTGGACACCGATGCATCTTAAAATGCTTTTTTTTCTAAAACCTGTCTGTGCTTAAATCAACATGTTAAATTTATACTCTTAAACTCCTGTTCCTCTGCTAAACTTAAAGCCAGGCTTAAAGAAAACAAATGAAATGTAATGTTGTTTTTTTTTTTTTTTAAATTGTATGGTTGCACTTTCAACTTGTATCCACAGTCTGTGCTCTAGCTTTATCTGGTGATAGGGTACTTATTTTGTGTGGAAAAATAAATAATTCCAGTCGACTAAATCTATTTTATTATCAGGAATTTGCTTTTCTTAACCTGGTACATCTGCCCAGAGTGGTATGGAGTTGGCACCAGTAGCACTGTATTCACAGTGCTCCATGCAGGAGGAATGAAGTGGTCTCCAGTGATCTGAGCATGAAATCTCCAGTGGAGGACACTGCCATGCAGCCCTCACCACATCATCTCTCTTACCTCATGGGAAGGGAATAGTCTTCTGCTGCTGCCACCACTCTCCAGAAGGTCTCTTTATGGGCCTGTTTTTCTTGATAGCTCAAGAGAAATACAGCTGAATTACAGAATATGCACTTTTAAATCTAGAAAATATCCCTATCTTAATTGATACCTCTCACCTCCAGGCTCATCCACTTCATTTCTCTTTTCCATGGTGTCTGGAAAAGAGACCTCCACAGGTGTTTTAGTAAGCAGTGACTTCCTTCAGAATGATTTGTACAAGTGACTCATCCTTGCTCGTTATGATATCACTAACTTTTTTTCAGATGCTGAGATAGGTGTCTACCTGTCTTGCAAACTGCAGGGGAAAACAAATATTTTTAAAATACACTTTGATTAAAAAATACTAATGCTAGATGTAGTTATATTTCTTGAGGCATTTTATCTGATATAATGTCTTAATGCATTATCGCATTTTTATCTGAAGAGGCTCTGTGATGCAAACCCACAATCTCTTCAGCTATGCATTAAAATTGACCATTATACTATCATTTTGTTGTATAACTGAAAAGTTAATTGTGACTTTGCAATTCTGGATTGCTCCTTTCCCTTGTAAACTCTTTGGTTTTCAGAAGTCATATTAATCATTTTATCCTTGCTTGTGACAAATAAATGCATATTTAATCTTCATGTATAAATAATGTGCTCTTCTGAACGTGCCAAACAAAATGTGATGAATGGTAGGGCCATTTTCAGTCTCTCCTTTAGATTTCCTTGTGATGCCAGTAGACAGAAGAAGAATTGAGTCTCAGTCCCTAGGGATGTCTTACCGTTGTAATGGAATTAATAGAGCTGATATCATGAATAATTCATGATGCAATTTTTGTTGACAAAGCTTCTTAAAAGTCCAGTACAGACCAGAAAACCTGTGGTTAGGAAGTAGCAATCATTGTTCCACCTCATTTTCATTGTTGTTCTTCCCTCCATTAAACTGCTGTTATTAATCATAAAATAATGAATAATAACTGTCCTTCTATGTCCTCCCCTATAATAAAATATACCTTAGGAGGGATTGTGGAGTAAAACCAAACAAACCAAAAAAGCTGCATAAGAAAAGCAGAATATATTTCTCATTGAACAGAGGGATTTAACTTTCCTCAGTAAACTGGAATATACATACGCGTGTTACATACACTTGGACCTTCACACTTAGAGACCATTAACAGTACCTGCATGTTTTTTAAGCATTCCATCCCTCTCTGCTCCCAGCACTTTGAACGTAATCTGCTTTTCCACAACTCAGATATGCCTCAACCACAAAATTACCTGTGCATTTGGTTTTATCAGGACTGCAATTTCCAGGTGGTTCTGGGTAAATAAACCCACTTTGTTTCTCAAAAAATTTGCACCTCCCATAGAACCAAGAAAAATGACCATGGAGACTGAGGAAAAGGCAAGTCACTGTTTCCTAAGGATTAAATGCACATCCCTGTCTCAGTTCACCAGTATTTGTTACTTCATATTGTCTAATAAAATGGCATTCTCCTTCTGGAAAGCATTGAATCAGTCACTGAAAACACAAAATGAGGAAAGGATGTGTTTTAAGAAATGATCATACAAGAATTTGGATATCAAAGTGTTAAAGGCATGGTGGAGCACATGCTAGATTTACAACCTACAGTTAAAAGATCCCAACTCTATTATAATTGCACTTCTGATTTTACTTTGACTTCCCATGGTAGCCTACTGGTCAAAAATCAAAGGTGAAGTTGATTTCCAGATACCATAATAGATGAAATGACACTAAATGAGATAATCTTGGTTTTAGGTTGGTTTAATTTAAAAATCTTTTGAAGACAGCAGAGCTTCAGAAGTAATGAAAAAACCTATTAAAATTATACAGCGCTTTAGATGAAATGCATTAGATACATTAAATTATTCTGAGCTGCATGCATTTAGACAATGTCTGAATGGGAGAACTATGCAATTCTGGACCACTTCATCTGATTAAAAAATTTACATTATACAGAGTAGAGCTAATGAGAGACACGAAGGTGGAGTTATATCTCCCTTAAGCCATCTGGCCAACCTAAGTGTGTTCTTAACAGTTACTGTACTGCTAGTTTATTCAGAAGAAGGTTAAAAAGGTAATTTAGTAGACTCATCAGTAATTTACAAGATTTCTAATGGAACAGTATGCTTGAATTAACTAAATTAAGATGTACAAAGAAATTCAGTGGCTAAAATTCAAACCTATATAACCTAACTTTGAAAACCACATACATTATTACCCATGAAGATAAGAAGAAACTGGAAGAATTTGTATAGACATGATGGTCACTTCTAGTCTTTAAAGTAGGGTTGTATTCTTTTCTACAATAAATGCCTTGGCTCATGATTGTTAAGTAGTTACCAGAAAGGCCTAAGTTGTGACACATTTTTTCTGTGTAGGTTATATACATTTTTATTGAATATATAAACATTTAAATATCTTGACATGTTAGTTGTAAGAAATAAATAATTTGTAAATACAATTTGGCAGAAGTGGTGCAGAATATTCTAGCAAAATTGAAAATATATTTACCAACAGTATTACAAATATGCAGCCTTCTACCTCTCCTCCTGTGCTCAAGAGAGTGTTTGAATCCATATCTTCATTACCCTCCTGCTGTACACCTCCATGTAGTCACAGCCTGGATTGAGTTCCTGCAAAGCCTGATAATCAGGAATTTGTTCCCTCTGCCCACTCTTCAAGACAAGTTTGGCCTAATTTAGCTGTGTTTTTGCTGACAGTCACATGGATTCTTAGCACAATGGAGGTGAGTCATTAATTAAAATGAATTCAGACTAGATAAAATCATACAAATACTTTTACTAATTTTTGTGGTCCCTGACAGTATCTTTCTCTTAAATTGCAGAGACGTGGATTTGATGGATGGGCTGTTAGTTGGATAAGAGATTGGTTAGACAGTGCCATCCAGAGGGCAGCAGTCAACAGCTCAGAGTCCTGATGGACATCCATGACCTGTGGTGTCCCTCAGGTGTCTGTTTTGGGACCACTGTTATTTAATGTCTTCATTAACTGACACAGACAAAGGGATCTCGTGCATCACTCAGAGAGTTTGCAGATGACACTGAGCTGAGTGGTGTGGCTGACACATGTGATGGAAAGGCTGATCCAGAGGGACCTGGACAAGCTCAAGGGGTGGCCAAGGGAATCTCATGAGGTTTAACAGACCAAGTCCAAGCTGCTGCACCTGGGTCTGGGCAACCCCAGTACCAATCCAGGCTGGGGATGAACAGATCCAGAGCAGCCCTGGGAGAAGGACTTGGGGGTGCTGGTGGGTGAGAGGCTGGCCATGCCCTGGCCATGGAGAGCCCAGAACCCCCTGTGTGCTGGGCTCATCCAAAGCCCCGTGGGCAGCAGGGCAGGGAGGGGATTCTGCCCCTCTGCCCCCTCTGCTGAGACCCCACCTGCAGGGCTGCGTTCAGCTCTGGGGTCCCAGCACAGGAAGGACAGGGACCTGCTGGAGCCAGGCCAGAGGAGGCACCAAGGTGATCAGAGGGATGGAGCAGCTCTGCTGTGAGGAAAGACTGAGAGAACTGGGATTGTTCAGCCAAAAGAAAAGGCTTTGGGGTGATCTAATTGCAGCCTTCCAACACCTGAAGGGAGCTTACAGGAAAGACAGACAGAGACTATTTACAAAGGCCTAGAATGACAGGACAAAGGAGAATGGCTTAAAACTGACAAAGAGTAGGTTTAGGTGAGACATTAGGAAGAAATTCTTTACTGTGAAGGTGGTGAAACACTGGAACAGTTTGCTCAGAGAAGCTGTAGCTGCCCCATCCCTGGAAGTGTTCAGTGCCAGGCTGGATGGAGCTCTGAGCAACCTGGGATAGTGGAAGGTATCCCTGCCCATGACAGTGGATTGGAATGAGATAATCTTTAAGGTCCCATACAACCGAGGCTGTTCTATTATTTTGTGATTCTATGAAATAATGACTTTGGGAATTACAGTTTTAAGAATGTGCAGTCATATTTGTAAGATTGCAAGTGTTCTGCATTAATTTTGTTGATAAATTGTTCTTGAGCTAAAACCAGTCATTTTCTAAGGACAGAAATACTTCTTTTTTCTCTTACTATGCATGGGACTAGAAGTTGTTTTGCTCTTTGGCTATTTATTTAGCAAGGTTCTCCTTTCACTGCCTTTTCTCCTCATGACACAGCTGTGTTGGTTGTCATCTCTCCTCAAATGACACAAGTGAACTTCCTCATAGGCTAAGTGAGGTGGGGGATTATCCATCAGTTATCATGGCAGAGCCAAAGTCAAAGATGTGTAGTTCAGTACTAACTGAAGAAGAACAGACAAGGTAGCAGTGACAGCTGCAATTTGGATGTGTGGGAAATGACACTGAAGAGTACAAAAAAGCATCGACAGCCTGTGAGACTCTTTGCAGTAGCCCACCACTTCCCTGTAGCACTGCAGGAGATACTGTCAGTCAAGCTATCTGAAAATCTTATTCCTCTTAGATCCTGAACATTGCCAAAGCTAGATTTTCTTAGTGTAATCTGTGTGAGAGGACAGGACCTGAAATGATGATAGCCATATCTGGCAGCGTGCCCTTGCTTGGACCCAGTAGCTTCTATGGGAATAGGAGAATTAGGTTTTTTTTTAATGTGAGACCAGCAAGCCAATCAAGTTTGGTAGGTTTAAATTAAGCTTTAAATTCATATATAAATTGCCAGATGCACTATCCAAGATTAAAGGTCTCTTTGGAGTAGGTATATAAACACCCATCATCTGCTTTTTTGGCACTGACAAACCAACTTTTAAATTATTTTTTTTTCCCCTGTTAGTTGATTTTTTGTACTTTGCCCTGGAGATCACAGAAGTATGAGTTATTTCCCTTGAGGAATCACCTTGAAATATTTAAAAATCTTCACTTCCTCCCCCAGAAACCCATGCTACTATAAGAACATTTCTTGTTATACTATTGCTTCAGGCTTTTGGCTTATTTTTAGGAAGATATTTTATGGCTGTTACTCATTCTCTGTTTCTGAGTTATAAGAAACCTAAAAGATGTATTTTTAAAAGCCTTTTCAGGTTTTGTTGATATGCTGGACATATAAGTGCAATGAAACCATTACTATGCTCATAATTTGTGCTAATAATTGACTATGGTTGAGACATCTGAGTGAAGAACTGTCCTTCTGGACACAATCAGAGAAAAACTATCTGGACATTTGTTTAAGAGACAATGATGCAGTTAGACAACTATTTCTGTCTATCTAAGGTTTAGATTTTGATTTTGCTTCTCTCTTCCTTTTCTGCAACTGTTAGACTTCCTCACCAAATCCTGTATTAGGTTTTACCTAATAAAGGTATGAGGAAGGTATGGGAAGATGTGATGGCTCTAATAACCTTATTGTCACATATTCTAAACTTCCCAGTCTGAAAAGCATGTGCAGTCATCCCCAAACCATCACTGCTAGGCTGTATACATGGATGATGAAAAATTTTACTCTAAATTACTTATTTTAAAATCAGGTCTTCTCAAGCATGTGTTCAGATTGATAATTGATATAATTCCTAATGAGTCTGAAAAATACATAAATAGCATTCCCATTGTTAAAATTAACATTTTGAATCCTGATCCTTCCTTAGTGTGTCTTGTGACCCCTCAGAAAAATAATTTCCTTTTTATTAATGTGACACATTTCTTCAGTCTTATTTTAGCCCTCTAATCCTTATTCTACCCACCTCAATGGCATCTAAGGATTGTGCATTTCCATGAAAGAAATGTTGCTTCTATGACACCCATATGAGGAAAATCAGAGTTTTTCTACCACACAGACTTGTTTAATGAAATATCTAAACAACTTTTATTTCAAAAATTGTTCAGCTGGAATTAGTATCCTGGCCATCATGATTCCTGGAGAATATTCATGAGATAGGAGTGTTCTCTCTTAGGGTCCAAGATATATAGCCATATTGTTTCGTTTATAAGGGGATAGTTTGTTCTCTTCTTTGACAAATCATAGAATTATAGAATGGCCTGGGTTGAAACAGACCTTAAAAGTCATCTTGTTCCAAGCTCCCTGATGTGGGCAGGGAAATCTTCCACTAGACTAGGTTGCTCTGAGCTCCATTCCACCAGGCCATGTACATTTCCAGGGATGGGGCATCCAACACTTCTTTGGGCAACCTGTGTCAGGGCCTCACCACTCTCAAGGTAAAGAATTTCTTCCTAATATCTAGGTAAACCTGTCTTTCAATGCGGCATGATTGGATATGTTATGGTACTGTCTGTGTTGTAGAAATATTGCTCATGAACAACAGACGTTCAAATTGCCCAACCTCTGTTGTGGTATAACATCAAGCAATTTAACTCAGAACACAATTCTAATAAAAGTTTCTGAGATGGTATTTTTGACCTTTTTTCCCGTTTTCATTAAATGTAATCATTAATATGGTAAAAAAAAAAATTAAAAAAAAAAAAAGGAAAGAAAAAAGAAGTCCCAGACAATCACATTTTTAAATGCTTGGCTTGTCTCTGCTGTCTTGCTCTAGGCAGTAGCTGAAAAATTAAAGCACAAGGTCTTCTGAGGAATTTTGATTTGTAATTATTTCTGTGAATAGGTAATGTGAGTTTACAGAGAATATTTAAATCCCTTCAGAACCTGGTTTGCTAAAACAAAGGTGAAAAAAACCCTAAGAATTGGTACTAGTAAAGGGCTTACCAAAAAAAAAAAAAAGAAAAAAAAGAATGTGTCCCCTTATCTATAATGTGGAATCTACTTTGGCATACTTTTTATTCAACTAAACCAGCATGACTGTGATTTTTTGTCTGAGCTTTTTGTATGTTTGATTTTGGTTTTGCTTTTTATGTTTGTATTAGTCTCTGTCAGCAACCCATAAAAGTAGTTTTCTTATATGGATGTAAAATTTTGAATGAAAATTAATTTGAATGAACCTTTGGAACATATGAATGTGCCTACTGAACACTGTTATGTTTTAGAAGAGCAGAAAGAGTAGACTGGGAATGAGAAAGCTTAAGGGCAAAGAATAGCCAACCTACTATTTTCCACTTGTATAAAGACATGTGGATAGATCCCTCTGTCAAACCTTCTCTGTCAAATAAAGTCCTTCCAAAATTCACTAGAAAACCTACAGTTTTTGCAGGAGGAGCTATCTAAGGACTCATAATGTAAAATCACAGATGACTATGTTGCAGTTTTTAAAGAGATACATTTCATCCTGGCCAACTATTCCCTGTGGGAAGTGCATTGCTGCATTCAAGAGAAAGTTTGAGTTTGGCTCAAGCTGTGTTGTTACCCAGGTTTTTTACTTTTTGGATCATCTGTTGCCCTTTGTGTGACTTAAGATTCTGTTCACTGATCAGTGTTTATGTGTAGCTGTTCCTCAGCAGATGTCTTGGACTCTAAGGTCCCCCCTGAGTACAGTATTTGTTTGCATGTGCAACTATTCCCAATTGCAGAAGTAAACTTGCTTTGAAATATGAGGCAAATGAACACTAACTCCACCTGTGCACACTAAGAAAACATTGCACTCATTCTGTATGAAACACACAAGTTAACCAAATGACACAAACAAAGATGAGTGACAAGCAAGACTATTTTTCTTCAGAAGAATATAAGGAATAAGAAAATTGATGTTTTTCTCAATTTAAAACCTTTTTTTTTTCTTTTTACCAATAAAAAGGCTACACCTGTTTAGGAAAAAAGAAACAACATGAGCATAAGGTGTCAGTCTTGCGAGTATAAGCTTTACACAGTAAAGGATATTCAGTTCACTTCTGTAGTTCCCAGAGAAATATGTACTAACTTAAAATCTCATTAAATTTAATTCTGAGTTTTTTCAGCATTTACCAGCCTAAACAAAGAAATTAATTATTTGAGATTTTTTCTTCTGTGACTGAGTTAAGAGAAAATGACATCTTCCATTAAATGTAAGAAATTAAGGACTGCAACTAATTCTCTGTGTTGTAATGGATTTATGCGGTTCGAATTTTATTTAAACACAAAATGTGTGAAGGTGAGAACCTATGTAGTTTTCCGACTGTTATTCATCCAGTCAAACTAATTGACCATGAATTTGTTGGTAGTTGAGCTTTGAAGTGGTACAAAACCAGAGCACAGGTACATATTATTTTAATGAACATTGATGTGTGAAACAAATCATAGCCTTGTCAACAAGATAATAGTGAATTATATTGCAGCTGTGGTTAAGGGAAGCTATAGCGAACATGCTGAACATAGTTTCCAAAAGTTGCTAAGGAATTGTCAATTACAATATTGCTCTGTGAAAATTGTAAAATGAAGAAACTCTATGAATGCTCATTAATTAGGCATAAAAAATAAGATTCAACACAATATGCATGCACTCTTGAGTTTTTTGTGAATACAAGGCAAGCCTTTGACTGACTTCTGCTTGTCTTCAATAATTGCTCAGCCAATTCTTTCTATGATATATGTTTCTACTAATAAAATTTTCCTGAACATATGGAAACAGGATGGAAGTATCTAAATGAAAAATGAGGAATATTGTTGCCTAATTTGGAGAGTTCTTTATTTTATTTTTAAATCCTGGTAATTTCTTTTGGGAATGTTTAATGTTAAAACATAGAGCTATTGCTTTACCATTCATAGAATCAGAGAGTTCTAAAATATCCTGAGGTGAAAAGGACCCATCAGGATCATCAATGTCTGACTCCTGGCCCTGTGCAGGACAGCCAAGGAATCCCACCATATGCCTGAGAGCGTTGTCCAAATCCTTCTTGAGCTCTGTCAGGACTGGTGCTGTGACCACTTCCCCAGGGAGCCTGTTCCAGTGCCCAGTCACTCTCTGTGTGAAAAACATTTTCCTGATACCCATGTCCAGCCTACACCTTCCCTGACACTGTTTCATACAGTTCCCTTAGGTCCTGTCACTGGTCACCACAGAGAAGAGATCCGTGCCTGCCCCATCTCTTCCCCTTGTGAGGACGCTGCCAACACCAATGAGGTCTCCTCTCAGTCTCCTCTCCTCCGGGCTGAACAACTCCAGCTCCCTCAGCTGTTTTTTGTACGTCTTCCCACTAGAGTTTTCACCACCTCTGTGTCTGTCCTCTAACAGCTTTATGTCTTTCATTATGGTACCTGAAAAGGCCCTCAGAACTTGAGGTGAGGCCGCCCCAGTACAGAGCAGAGTGGCACAATCCCCTCCCTTGCCCAGCTGGTGAAGGTGTGCCTGATGCACCCCTTAATACAATTGCTCTCCTGGCTGTCAGAGCACATTCCTGTCTCACTGGTATGGTTGTAACCTGAAAACAGCAAAAATACAGGACTGAACATCAGAGAGATTCAATTGACTCATTTTCATAAGATGTTGATTTGGTTCTTTACTCAGTTGATTCAGTGATGTAGTGCCTTCAGACTTTATATTACCAACCTTCCTCTTTAAAATTATAGTCCTGAAAACCTGCTTGATCATATTTATTCAGAAATGCTTTGTAAAGGAACATAGATTTAGACAAGCTTTTGAAAGTAGAAATAGGAAAAGCTCCCCTCCTGTCTATACCCAGGAAAAGGCTGCATACTTAGGTTATCTATTGACAAAACAGATAAACAAATCTCTCCCCAACAGTTATATATGCCGCTCTGTTTTATTCTTGGAAAAATAAATTATGGTAGATATTGAGAATGCTAACCATCAAATAAAATATTAGGTACAGGCAGCTTATTGAAACACATTTGGTTACAAGTGGATTTTTATAACTGCTTAGAATTTATATATTTAATTTCTTATGCTGTCACACCCTCTTAAAATGATTATTTTGAAGCATTCACTTTTATGTTAGCCATGACCTACTTTCTGTTAAGATGAGTACTTTGGGTGTACATATCTGGTGCCTATTTCACAAAGCTTATTCTCATAGAATAATAGACGTTATCTAGATGCTTTCAACAAAGCTTTTCCACTTTGCTTTACTCTGCCTAGGTGAATAAAAAGATTTTATTCTGTTTTTCAGGGAGAGGAGTGAGGTGGGGGAGGAAGGACTTATTAGGGAATTCATACTGTTCTTCAGTGAGATAATTATTCTCTATAATTCTTGGGTGGTTTTCTTCATTGGATCATTAAATATCTTCTGTACTGCGGTGGAAGAAAAGAAACAGTAACAGAATCATCAATGTGCTGCACTGAGTATGAACAGGAACACAAATAATAAAATCTTACTAGCTGCTACAATGGAGATTTGAAACACATTGAGGAACTTGCAATCCCTCTTGCTAGTAAGGAAATACAGAAGTCTTGACATTTAAAACAGTGACTATGTGTCACATCCAGGCACACTTTGCAATACAGGGGTGTATAGGGTTGTGCTTAAGAAGATGAACAGGGATATAATCACTAAGAATACTGGAGAGGGTTAGCACTTTGTTTTGCCAGTTGCTGTTTAAATATATAGCATATTTATTGTCCCAAAGACCTGCTGGTGTGCTCTAATGTAGGCACTAGTTTGCAGTTAACTAAGCTGAGAACAAGATTTGATGGACTTAGATATGTGAGGTTTCTGTATAGAAAACTCAGCAGGCTTAAGAGAAATCCAACAGGCATTCTGAGGCTGTGCCATCATTATAATTTCTGAATTTTCAGGTTTCCCTCTCCTCCTCCCTTTGCTGAAATAAGACACCTGACTGTCTGGCTCTCTCCTTCTTGGAGACTCTCTTGGCTGCCTTTGTTCACTCTCTGGCGCCACTTACATTGAATGCCTCTGCTGAAAGTGCATTTCTTCTTGAGTATGCCTTGTATCAGCTGCTGCTTCTCTTCTCCTCTCTGATACCTTCATACACTGTCTCTTCTCACACTCCACTCTTGAATGCTTTTTCTGGGCTTGGAGCACAGCCACAAATCAAACCTAAAGCAAGCAAGGCAGTTGGCATGAATAATAAAGGAGTTTGCAACATGACCTAAAGCATATCAAATAATATCTTTGGATCAGAAGTTCCTCCTGGATTATTACTGCTTTAACAGTAAAATGATTTTCTCAAAAAGCAGGAACTGCCTTCAGCAAGACCCCATCGAGGGTAAATAGCAATCTTAATCTTATCTCAATTTTTATCAGGTGAATGTTAATTTAGTTTCATAGTTTATCCTAGTTCTCACAGCACCAATCAATGATGATTTAGAAGCATTAAGGTGAATGTAGATGAGGACAAGAAAAGGAAAACAAGTGGCATATAATAAAGAAGCTGTGAGTTGGCCCGATTCAAACTAGTTTGTGTTTATCAGTGTATAGGGACTGTTGGTTATAGAGTTTTTAGGAGTGGTGTGTAACACAGCAGGGGTAGATCAGAGACAGAGACAACCACATGCCCGATGTTCATGTGGTTTATTGGTTGAACCCTTCTTAATAAATGACGTTTTCCTGGATAGTTCATTGGTCTGATCTCCTACGCTGCCCAGCTCCCGGACCCGTGAGGTGTCTGTAGCTCAGGATGGAACATGATTGGTTGAGGATGCTGTCAGTCAACCCAGGAGCTGGTTTATTGAACTGGCTGGGTTTCTTGACCAAACTAATTGCCCACTACAAGCCAGCTTGTACTGTGACATAATGTGACAGAGGTGCTACTTTTTTAGTTCACAGTAAAAAAGGAACTATGAATGCTGTGACTTCTTTTGTAAGAAAGAAGATTTTGAAAACATACAGAGAGTAGCACATTTGATCTATTCACCAGAATTGCAAACTCACAAATCTCTTGGCACATATTTTCCAGAGGGTTTTTTGATTGAGGCAGTTACGTAATTTCAAACAGAGATGAGAGAATTTCTGTACTGCACGAAAGCTTTATTTCTGTATTATTTTAAATCCACAGATGAGCTGTCAGAATAAAAATAAATGCACTCTTCAAAAAAGTATGTATTTGATGAATTTGGGACTAAAAAGGAAGAAAACTTTTTTTAACAAATTTGATGTTACAGCAGAATAGCTTTAACTTGCACACAAATTTTCCATATGTCTCAGTTTGAAAGACAGGTGTCTGCTAAGGAAGGCAGGAGCCTCCCTTGGAATGGAAAATATAAACCCCTTCCCTCTGAATTATTATAATTTTGAAATTAAGGGCTCTCAGGCAAAGATATGGAATAGGAATAACAGTTCTTTACTAGTATGTGTAACAAGGCAAGCCAACAGCCGCAGCTGCGGCGCTGACAGCAAACAGAGCCCGGAGCCCGGTCCCGCCTGCGGCGCTTTCCCCTTCGGTGCAGTTCCGCTCACAGCCGGCAGGGGCGCTGTTGGCTCCCGGTGGGCGGGGCGGGTGCGGGGATCCCCCCGCGGCTGCAGGGGGCGCTGTGGGGCGGGCTCGGGAGCGCGGGGCAATGGCGGCTCGGCCCAGACGGGAAGGGGCGGAAGAGAGGCTTTGATCCACAAACCCTGGGGCGGCAGATCCCTGTGCCCTGACTCTCGGAAAACACCAAGGTGGGCCAGCCAGATGTCTCGGCAAGCAGGGGGTGCAGGGCTACAGTGCAGCAAAAAGCTCAGAGCAGTGCTGAAGAAACAGTGGGGGCAGTGCAGCGGTGGCCCAGCTCTGAGCAGGGCAGGGAGAGGTGAGCTCAGTATCCTGGGCACCTGAGCAGACAGTGATAGGTCCCTTCTTTGAGTGGGATAGGTGTTATTAAGCTCCCCGTTAAGTGGCTGCTCTCACAAGCAGAGGCTCATCCCATGGCAGAAGAAGCAGCTCAGGGCTGGGTTGTGGCAGTTTCAGTGAATTGCCTTCCTCAAGCAGCAGCTCTGACAGTCCTCCTCTGAAGCCAAGAGAGAGAAACCCAGCAGCTGCCCCAGCCCCATCCATTACCTGACCAGTTCTTGCGATATCTCTGCCTCTCAGAGAGAAGCTCCCAGATAAGAGAAGTGTCGCCCTGATTTTTTAAGATTTTCTAAGCCTTCTGATGTTTACATTCTTGTAACGAACTTCCTCACACACTTTCTGTAAATAACTCATTGTTTTGCATTCCTTTATGGAGGAGGAGAAATTTGATGGACTGTTAGTTTGTCCAGTGTCATTGGAGAGGTGGCACTGTCACCCTCCAATCCACTGTCACTTTTAGAAAACTATAAATGTTGGACTCAGAAAATAAACATTCCCTTTTTCTTCACCTTGAGAACAGCAGTGTGCGTTTGTGTTGTTTCGTGTCCTATAGTGACAGAGAAGCGCAACCAGATGCCCTCTCCCCCTGAGCGTGGCCAGTTCTTTTGTTTTTCTTAGGTATCCAGTCATTAGTGTTTCCTAGCAACTTATGGGAAAAAGTTCTATAAGTAAAAAGGAGCAAAAGGAAAGAAACATAACCCCCAACACCTTGATTGATGATAGCAATGATTTTTGATTTTTTAAAATTTTGTTTGAAATGAATAGTGGATCTATGAAACTATTGATCTTGGAACCCTAACTTAGCTTGCAGTAGTTCTTAGTGAGATACTAGGAAAAGATCACAAGGAGATCTGTTCCTTTAAACAGTGGCAAAAAAAGGTTATAAAGAAATTACATGCAGATCTGAAGCATTTTGACACATAGATCTGTGCTTCTGCCTTTCATTATGGTCTAAGATGAGATAGTACATTATTCTTTACTTGCCATTTCTATATCCCTTTTCACTGGATTTATCTTCCTGATGACTTTTTTGAATCTTCAAATGAAGACAACCAAAACACAGGACAGATATTTCTTGCACTTCTCTCTGATCTTACGGTTCTAAGAAATACAGGGGGTTTTGTGATTTCACAAGGTAAGGAAAATACAAACAAAACCTCTTCAGCAATGGCCATGTTTTCCCTATTCATTCTATGACAACAATGAGATTGTGTAGACTTAGCTTAAAGTGCACAATCCATGCAATGTATTTCTTGTCCCCTTGTTTTTGGCAGGCAAGAGTTAGAAGAGAAAATGAGAAAGACATTTAAATCATGGGACACAAGAAGTGTCTGAGAGTCCTAGCTCAAGGGAAATTAACTGCAGCAGCCTCACTACTGCTCATTCTCACAATCTTTAGCCCAGATTTTACATTAAAAAGAGAAACAATAATATACAAGATAGTGCTGGGTCAAGTGAAGATAATTTTTTTGCATTATGCTAATACTAAAGATTAAAACTAATTTTTACTGCACTTCTAGCATGAACCATGGATCTAAGGAATACAATGTGTCATGAAATTTCTCTGCCTAGGTGTTTAAGTAGGCCTACATTTCAGGCTAGGAAAGGACATATCCATCTATGTAGGAGAAAGAATCTTCACAGAGGGAGGCTCTTCAGCAGGAGAAAGGATGCTCCTACAAAGAGCTTCAGGGCAGCTGAAATGAAGAGGGGTGTTTTTCATCCAGGAGACAGATTCAGCTTAGAAAAGATGATTCATTTAAAAACTGTTTTCATGTAGGAGCGGAACAGCAAAGCAGCTCTGGGCCTAGTGTGACTGCAGAAGCTGAGTAGCTGTTGATTTAGGTTTAGAGTAAGGTCAAGATCTGCATAGAGGAACAATGTATATTGGTGAACGTTGCTTTGTGAATCAGTAAAACACAAGAAGCAAAGAAGTGGGAAAAAAGATCATCATACAATAGGCAATAATTGCTCACAAGGGTAAGGACATACCCTCCTTTGCATTGCTGAAGCTTTCAGCAGCTACTGTAGGGATTTTGTGATACAGGAAATGAACCTTGAATCAACTCTATTTCAATTCCAATCACCTTTTTATAGAAAATTAAAGAAATGTGAAAGATATTGGAGAACATGAACAGAATAAAACTCTTGTGAAACAACATAATCTTCTAATAGCAAATTTGTTTCAAGAAATTCTCAGAATACTTGAGCTGTTTACCACAGGTCTCTTTGTTTAGTCACTAGAGAAATGAAAAATAGTCAGAACTATGGCATATGGAATTCATTAGGAAAAAAAAAGAAAAATTAGAAAATCCAACAATATTTTATGCTGAAGTAGGTATTTAACGCAGTGGAATGGTGTCTCAGCTAAAAAAATATGTGGAAATGAAATAGATCAACTATGTAAATATTCAGTTAGCTTTGTTTACAGTTAAATTACAGTGTGAGAACCATTACTGGTTATTTCTGAGTAGTATTGACAGTAAATCACTTAGGACATAACGAGAAAAGTGGCAGTGTAATTTTCTAACATGCCTAAGTCTGCACAATAACTGATGCAAATTCTGCAGCACTCCACATTTGCCCAAATGTAAGGATCTTTTGAAATAACGCTACAGAGAGCTCATTTTGCAGAACAGGGACTTGGCTTTTACTTACTGAAAGAAAATTTCAAGACTTTCATTGATGGCAGAAGGACAAATCTTTGGGCTTATAGACATTTTTATTGAAAAGGACTTGCAAATGGAGTCTTGGAATTCTTCTTTCCTTAAATCAGGCAGATGTCTTCATTGCCATATATAAGAGTCAGGGAAAATCTTCATACTGCAGCTTTTTTTTCTGCTTGATAATACCATTTCATTTGGATATATAATTGATATTTTCATTGTTTGCCTAATGTTAAGTGAAATTAAAAGTAAACAGAGTAGTGTATAACACCAGCTTTGTGTAAGAACAGCCTGCAAACAGTGGTGTACCTGCAGCAAGATCCTTATCAGAGCAAACAAGATTTGTGCCTTGCAGACTTCTCTGTTCCATCCCAAAGACATAGACAGCCAATATAGCTGTCATTTCAGTGGTCACCAGGCCACATCCCATTTGATCTGAGATCTCATCTTTAGAAAAACACTGTAGTTGTTGTTATTAAATCTAATTCCTATCTGAACCTGTTAGCTGTGCCACTAATTACCTTATTTGTTATATCTTTTATTTGATTGCAGCTATCTAATCTGCATATTTTATCTTTTTGTTTGATTTTTTGCTTTTATCTTGTCTTTCTTTGATGATACTCTCTTCTACAACCCCATCATTTGGAGTATCTTCTCTTTCCTTGCCATTTTCCTTGCAGTAACACAGCTTGACTCTTTTCTGTCATTTCCTGTTATTTCATTTTACCTGGGTAACTTAGCTGGGTATTTCCTACTGGCATTACCAGCCAGTGTCACAGCTTACTCAAGGTTCAGTGTTGAACAATTCTCTGTGCAAAAATTCCTATGTTTTATCAGACTTTCTTGTATGGCAAGTTGTGCCCATTACACAATTTCTTCTTTTCAATCTGCGCCTTTCAGAAAAGTCTGGCACAAGTTTTTTCCATATTCTCCTGCTGGGTAACTGAAAAGATATTTGATCAAAATTAACCAATGTCTGTAGCAATGGATATTTTCAAAGAACTATTTGTGAGCAATTCACAAATGTGTTTTGAGGAATATTTTTAGCAATAAAATATATATAGAAGTAATCTTATCATTTCTGGAATTTATTTCCCCCCTAATGTTTGGAGAATGTATTGAATGTTTTGTTTAAATGATTTGGTCTATGAATTTTGTAAGCATTTATGTAGGATTGCTGCTTTTACAGCAGGAAGAGATCATATGTTAACAACTTGCAGCTGCTGAGTGCTAATGCTCATTCTAAACACCATTTCAGAATTTCAACGCTGAAATGAAAACAAAGTTTAGGAAGTGAAATGTGAGTGACAAGCAGTCCTTTAGATATGAGTCTCACTGCTTAAGCAGCTCGCAGTATTTAGCTTTGAAACAGAATGGTTTGCAAACCTGCTTTACACCATTTCTGGCCTCCCTCCTCTGACTTGTCCAGAAAAAGGCTATTGAGCTGGGAGGGTCCGGAGGGTAAATCCTTTGAGGAGCAGCTGACGAAGCTGGGGGTGTTTAGCTTGGAGGAAAGGAGGGTCAGGGAAGACCTTATCACTCTGGCGTAGCCAGGTGGGGGGCAGGCTCTGTTCCAAGATAACAAGTGATTGATAGGCTTCAATCTGTGCCAGAGGAGGTTCAGGTTAGGTATCAGAAAGAATTTCTTACCAGAAAAAAGTTGTTAAGCATTGGAATGGACTGTTCAGGGAGATGGTGAAGTCACCATCCCTGGAGGTATTCAAGAAACAACTGGATGTGGCACTCAGTGCCATGGTCTGGTTGTCAAGGAGTCATTGGCAAAAGGTTGGACCAAATGATCTCAGAGTTCTTTTGTAAGCTAAATAATTTTGTAATTATGGGATTCTCCCGCTATTGCAGATAGCTTCCCAATCTCATCAAGATGAGGACTGGACTAGAACCTCCAGGGATGCTGCTCCTTAGTTCACTTGTGAGATAGCTGGCCCTGTGAACTATTTAGCATATCTAGGAGGAATATGTTTCTACTTGAAAGGAAAGAAAATGAACAGCCAACATCATATTACTTCAGTTAATTCCTCAAGGGATGTGTCTGAGAGCAGCTTGTATACTGCTCACCCTCCTTTCCTGAATAAGTACAGAAATGAATTTTGGAACTCTCTTAATGTCAATTCACAACTTTAGATTACACTTGCTTGTGGAGTTTCCTCACCTTCAGGAACTGAGCTTTGTCTCAGTAACATATACAAAGTACAAAATGTATTTTCATTTTTCAGGAATATAATTTAAAGAAATGACAGATATTATTTCCTTGATCATTCCCCATATGAGGAAATTAGTACATATACATACTGCGTATAACATGTAGTAGGTTTAGATTTTTTAATTTTGCTCAAGTAAAATTATTTTATCAGATACAGATAAGCACATTTCAAATTAAAAAATGAACATATTGAGGTCCATAATCTTGTAATTTGCATTTTCTTGACATTTTTCTATACTGTGCTTGCTAATTTCAGCAGTTCTAATTCATACAGAAATTATTTTCATTTTGATTTTCACATACAGATGTTAACGTTAGACTGTGCTATTAGCATACAGTCATTCAAGAGATGATAGGCTCAGTGGTGTCACATTATCTACCTTTCTAAATTACTGTGACACAGGTCTTATTCTTTCTCAGCATATTTTTTCTTTTTCCAGTTCCTTTGCTTCTCTTAAATCCTTATATGGCCCTTATTGTAGAAATATTTATGAATTAACATCTATAGTCTCTTCCTTTGTTAGTTTGTACTTCTAACTTCATGTTTTTTATAATTGTTGCTTAAATGCTTCCAATTTGATCAATTGCTCACCAAGTATGAGTTGTGCTGTGCAATGGAAGACACCTCAGGCATAAAAAAATATGAACAACCTTACAATAATAAGTTATTTTCCTTGAAATGCAATGGATTAAATATGTTGGTTTACCAGGTAGAAACTTGGTTAGATGAGAGCTGACTCTACTAGAGGGAACAGAATATACCTTGAGGCATCTGGGAAAAAAGAAATCTGACAGTACAAAGGTTGTTGTAGTACAAGGTATCATTCTGCTCCACTAGGAAATTCAATGCACTCTCTGGGGCACTTCTGGTTTGGCTGGATAAATTGGACCAAAGAATATTTAATTTTGTGTCAAAATTTATATCATCATGATCCAAATTTTAAACAATGTGTAATACTTGAAGTGATAGCATTTTTCCAGGGTGCAAGAGATATCACTGATCACTGAAAGAGAGAAGCTCTGTCTTCTTAAAGGTATATCACAAAATTACAGAATGCTTGAGATTGAAAGGGACCTCTGGGGGTCCAACCCTACTGCTCAAGCAGGGCTACCAAGAGCCAGTAGCCCACTGCACAATTTCCAGAAGATTCTTTGGTGTCTCTAAGGAGAGAGACTCCACAACTTATTTGAACAAGTTATGCCTGTGCTCAGTCATCTGCAGAGTAAAAGTTTCCTGATGTTTAGAGGGAACATTTTCTCTTTCACTTTGTGCCCATTGCCTCTTGTCCTGACACTGAGCAGCACTAAATAAAGCCTGGCTCCATCCTCTTCATACTCTCTCTTCAGGAGTTTATATACATTTACAGGATACCTCTTGAACCTTCTCTTCTCTATGTTTTGTCCCTTCTTGTAGTTAGCAGATACATAAAAAATTGGTTACATTAACTGTAATAGTTTTATTATCTTTTTTTTTCCTGCCCAAAGTTCAGCTTAACAAGTTTTCCTGTGTTAGGCACTACATAAGTGTAGGCCGACAGGGGAAGTTGTCATACTGCTGAGTGACTATCAGATGACAGAGTGACGTCTTCTGCTGTTTGCCTGAAAGTGCTAATAATGATTGAACATGATTGCCATGCTAAAGCTTGTATGTGAACTCCTGAATGCTCAGCAGCCAGGTCGCTTGACATTTTTTACAATAACTACTGTAAGAATGTTTGTAACTATCAAAATAATGCAACATGGATAACAATACTAGGCAGCCTGGGTTCATGAGTTCTATATGGATATTAAATTTTCTTTTAAATGGAAATGCCATTGGTAGCAGCAATAGTACAATTTATCACTTCCTTTTCTGTAAACTGTTTTGGTTTGCTACAGGATGATATTTTGATTAAGAAGCCAGGTGATACAAAATCAATAGAAGAGTTCATACTGATTAAACACTGTCTTTCTTACTGATGTTTATGAGGTCTTTAAGAAATAGTTCCTGACCTTTTGCTATTTAATATTGTTATCAATGACTTGGAGGAAAACAAAAGTATTATTGATTGAATTTATAGCAAATGCGCACAAACACAAATGAATGTCAAAAAAAAAAAAGGTAGAATTCAGCAGGGATATGTAGGCGGTTTAGTAAGTGTAGTATAAATATACAATTTGCAACTCAGTCAAGTTACATTTTGGTGTAGTGAAGTGTGAATAGAAGCCACATTTTGCAGCTACAAATGTCTTGAAGAGAAGATGCTTTTTAAAAGGTGCAAGAAGTCACACCAAGCATGAACACTCAATAAAATTCCACATTAAAAAGGCAAATGTGAGAAAAAAACATGAGAATATTGAGTAGAAACTGATTGTGCTATTTCTCCTTAGGTGGATGCTGCTTCTGTTCTGAAATCCAGAGTTCAAAAATTGCATTGATAAATTGGAAAGGATTTATTAAAGGACTGTGAAGGATTCAAGCAGCTCAAAATATGAATTTAAGAAGGGAAATTGTGTCTATTGTACTTCTAGTGCTTCACAGCTTGATGTCCATAATAGTAGACTGTTGTGCTCTCAAGCTTTCTTTGCTTTGTGATGGGATGTCCCACCAGTTCTCTGTCCTTGCTAAAGTCCCTGGTACAGGCATTGGTGTCCCTGTCCATTTATGTCCTTTGTATGTGGCGTCATGCTACTCATTCCTTTCTAATTTATACAGTACAGCTGTGTGGTCTTCAGGGCAGCCAGGACAAGGGGTAAGAAATCTTGACTCCATGTTTCAGTTTATTATATTATGATATATATTATATTAAAAAAACCCACACTAAAAGTATACTAAAAGAACAGAGAGAAAGATGCATCAGAAAGCGAGACAGGAATAGAAAGGAATGTATAACAAATACAGGAGTAGACAGGAATAGAAAGGAATATATAACTTGTGACTCCCAAAGAGTCTGGACCAGCTGCCTCCTTGATTGGTTATTAAGTAGAAACATCCAACATCGACCAATCAAGGATGCATCTGTTGCATTCCACACTAGCAGATAATAATTGTTTACATCTTGAAGCTGAGGCCCTCAGCTTCTCAGGAGAAGAAAATCCTGACAAAAGGATTTTCATAAAAATGTCGTGATGACACAGCTGTACCTCTTATTGCTCATGTTTGGGGGTTTTGCAGGGAGGGAAATGCAAGTTCTGGACATAGCTTTATGCTTTTGATGCTCCCAACCTTTAATTCCCCCTATCAAAACCAGCCAAGGGCAATGGAGTTATGGCAGGATTGCAGAGAAGTTAAAAGGTTCACTGATGTTGTGCGTGCAGCAATTCCCAACACAAAGCCAAACACTCACCTACACATAGAGCTTCTCACAAGGATGACAAGTCTTGTTTTTCTCCTCTTTCCCACTGTTTGACTATTCTGGGATCCAATGGAACTCTGACATTCCCATGGGGCTCCTTGGGGGCCCTGTGTCCCACAAAAGCTTACAGAACAAACCAAATGCTCTTGGGTGTTGCTGCTGCTATTCTACCCTGGGTCACCTCTGCACATCCCCTCATGTTGTTCTTGGTTCTCTGGATTCTCCCAGAAAATTGGGATCAATCTGGCCAACCATTAGCTCTTGTTTCTGGGCAGATCCTAGGTGGCTTTTCCCTGGTGTCATCTGAAAAATGAAACAATTTTGTGACATTCAGCCACATGGTTCTGTCAAGGACATTGTGGGAATGGGGAATGGGACAATCTCCAGAGTGAGAATTCAATATTTAAAGAATCACTTCTTAAAACTGACTGAATTATGAGATCACCTGGCACCTTAGACTAGTGGATCTCTTTTTAATATGACAGTTTGCATAGATACATTGTTTTTAGTTTCTGCTCTGTTAGTTTGCTTCCATTTTTAAAGGTTTTCCTAATTTGTTATTTTTAATTCTATGGCATCTCATCTCAGAATTTCTTCTCAAAACTGAGGCACAAAATTTGTAGGGAGAAGTAGAAAAGCTCAATAGTGAGTTGGAATTTGTCCATATGTAAAGATTCCATAGCAAAAAACAGAATTCACAAACTCCGCACTGATACCCGCACTCATTAAGTGGAATTTGATTCCAGTTAATAGGAAATCACAACAAAAATTATTGAGAGGATTCTCAAATATAGCAGGAAACTTTATAATGAATTATGGCATATGGAAGTTGTAGATAGACATATTTTGTTTAGGAATAAATTACATTTTAAAATATTAGAACAATTTATATTTCAGTTCACTCACAGAAGTTAAATCAAGAAAGTTGTATGACTTATGTAATAGAAGCAGACAGATGATGTGGTTGTAATTGTCTCCCTCTGCCCTCTAAAGTCCATGAATCCATGAAATAAATGAAAGAGATATTTGAATTTTTTTGTCATATTTCCAGTTTCATCAATAGTGTCAGGTTCGATTTTTCACAATTGATGTTCTACTAGCCACAGTGTCAACAGAAATGAGCCATCCCCACAGTTACCTGCCTGCTGCTTTCCCTCCCTCTTCAATTCATATCCTTAGATCTACAAATGGATCAATTTGGTTTTGAAAAGATAGGGTTAAATCACCTATATGTATTTAAGTAAGTGTAATTTTTAAAATTGAAAAATTTTTTGTTTGGTATTTAAAAAGCTTTTTTAAATATGTTAGAATAATTTGTATTGGCTTTCAGCCTATTTCACACCTCCAAAACTTCAAACCTGGTACTTACTCAATTCACCTAATTCCTTCTATTGGGTTGCAGAACCTCCCTATCCTCATGTCAGGAGCAGCAACATCAGGACGAAGGGCCATCCTTTGACTAAATACTTGTCTAATGTTTATTATTCTGTAGCTTTTATTTTGCCCAAAGCAGTAGCCCCTCATTCATGTCTTTGATATGGGATCCAAGGACTGAAGAGAGGCTCCAGTCACCCTCCAGGAATAATGCTGCTCCAGAAAGCAAGTGCCAAACAGGGCTCATGGAGAAAGCAGGAAAACTGACAAATTTCCCTCCTTCCCTACAGAGCTTTTAGTTCTGCTTGTCTTGACCTGCTGAATGATTGGCAATCGCTCCTTTGCTGTTTTAAGACTTTGCTGTTCCATCTGTCAGCTGTAAGGGATCAAAGCCATCCAACAGGTGTTCCTTTCCCTAACCTGTTTCATGAAAAACGTCCCCTGTTTTGGGGATAGAATCAGCAAAGTGTTTAGAGCTATTAAAAGAGTTCTTTAGTACAATGATTAAATAAATTCTTAGCACCTTCTGTATGTTTTAATTAGAAGTAAAAAACAGATTTTCAAATTGGATTTCACAAGCTGATGAGGGGTTATACAGTAAATTCAGATTTTTTTTCTACAATTATTTAATTTCATTGATAAATTAACCTAATAATCATGTAACTGAAGCACATAGTAAAGCTAAAACATTAAATAAAACTAATTAAGAACCTTATTTAGTCAAAATAAATCCAAGGATTTATTTCTCTTTCATTTTGAAATTTCCATAAGGGATCATCTAATCTAACTTAATGCCTAAATTCTCATTGCTGTCAATTAACCTTAATTTTACAAATATATTCCAGGACACATACAGAAGTTAGAGACTTCCTACCACTTTTAATTTAATTTTCATGCAAAAAAAAAAAAATAGCCTATCCAACCTTTTCTAATTTTCAGCCCACTTGCAGGGCACACATTGATTTAGGCCTGTGTTCTGGTTGCTCTTGCTTTTAAAATCCCGGTGGGAATCATTTTAATCTATTGTTAAGAATGATTTAATCATGGAATCTTAGCATACCAAAATGTGTTAAATTAGCAAGAAGAACAAAGTTGTCGTTGTTAAACAGATAACCTGTGAGCTCTGTGGCACTCTTTTATTTATGGACTTTGTTACTCACAGTATGACTCTGTACAATACAAAAAGGGTTTTCTCTAAAGACTAAATTTCAAAGACTTATGTGTCTGTGACTGAGGAAAAGCATTTCTTCTCTCCAGGTACACATTCCTGAGAAAGATTAATAAAGCAGGAAAAAAGATCCTCTTCATAAGAGACCACACTCTAGGCATCTTTTATATTATCACAATGTTGTGTTTCAGAGGAATGGGAAGAAAATAAAATCCTGTCCCTGGAAATTGATATATAAACAGTAACTGTCCAGAGTCTCAAGAAACATAAATAAATGTGCTAATCTTTGCTGGAGATAGTGATACCATGACAGTTTAGGCTGAGTGTGGATCTGATCCCTTGCGAAATAATGCACCTCCAGTTATTGAAGAGAAATCTAAAGAACCCTCCACAGAAAAAAGATCCTTTAATCTCTCCATGTAGCTCTCATTAATACCCTTTGCAACTCTAAAAAAAGTTGTTTATGACATTAGAATACATTGATTTTGAAAGAATATATTTAGCATTATCTTTCCATTTGTCAGAATCAAAACTCATTTGACACATCAGGCAACAAAACCTCAACAAGAAATCAGAAACTCTGTGATAAAAGTGTCAGAAAATGGATGGTTTGTATATGAGATGATACTTCTAACCTCATACCATTTCTCTGAAAACATCTCTAAAACCTATTTTTATACTTCTTTTTTTTTAATGTTTACTGCTACTTGTTAGCATCCACATGAATAGTCTCCTGGAACCCCCTATTCTTTTGTTTGTGTATGTTTTATAATATACTGGATTCATAGAAGAACTTTCATTTTAGGTTTGGGTCAAAAAGCAAATAATATTTGTTTTGGATTTTTTCTTATTTTAGTTTTCTTTTTCAGAAACCATGTCCCTGTATAAGCATCCTAGCTATTAGGATTTTAGCACAAGAAAGCAAACCTTTCAAAAATGTCTGTAAATAGATACAATTTATCTAAGGTATTTAGGAAAAATGCATAGATGTAAACTTATGAACCTGTTCTTCATAAGCCATTTATTTGTGAAGCTACCCAGATCTCCCATGGATTCCTTTTTGTTCACTGCCCCGGAACTAAATAAGCATATTGCTTCTGCTACTACAATGGATGGGCAACTTAAAGCACAGGAAATGTGTGTGTGTGTGTGTGTGTGTGTGTGTGTGTGTGTTCAGTCCGTGTGGGCATGCTGAGTCTATCATGCTCCTGGAAATGTATGGGAAGGGGAAGCAAGGAAAGGATGGAAATGGAACTTTATTGTAAATTGCAGCACTGACCAAAGGGAGCTCTAAATCATGCTGAAGACTTCCATCCAATGAAAACTCAATGTAAAATAAAGGAACATAACTAAGAGTCATATCCTTCTCTGTTGGGTTTGTTTTGTTTGTTTGCCCCCCCCCAGGCTTGAAGAATTTAAAATTTTGGAACTAGATGATCTTTAAAGTCCCTTCCAACCCAAACCATTCTATGGTTGTAAATACCCTTCTGTTCTGCACAGAGGTGCTCCTTTTGGACAAATTAATCTGTTTTCTTCTAGCTCCAGATTTGCAGCCGCTGAACCCCTCACTTTAGAATGGTTTCCCTTAAGGACAGATCTTGAGAAGATACAAGCAATGCTGCACAAAAAAAATCCCTTGGTTTTGCAAGTCCTGTGAGGAGCAGCTGAGGGAGCTGGGTTTTTTACCCTGGAGGAAAGGAGGCTCAGGTGAGACCTTATCCCTCTCCACAACAATTTGAAAAGAGATTGCAGCCAAGTGGAGGGTTTGGCTCTTCTCCCAGGTAACCAGTGACAGGAGGAGTGGACTGAAGTGTTCTGGGGGATGTTTCTAACTATCCTGCTCTGTTTCAAAATGAACTGAATTGAATTGATTTCCCCAACTCAAGTCTGGTTTTCTTGTGGCAATAATTAATAAGCAACCTCCCTTTCCTTATTTTTTCACTGTATTTTCTTCTCTGGTCCTGGTGGGAGGACCTGAGTAAGGTGACAGTGGCTTGGTGAGCATCTGGTAGCCTGCAAATGTTAACTCACAGTTAATACCAGGGATTTTGCCTGTATTGGAAATTCTAGATTTTTAATAGTAGACACTATAATTTAGCCATCTATCACTGGTTTACGTACACATACAAATATACATCTGTATGTGTGAGGAATTATGAAGTGACAGACAGTGGTACAAATCTGGCAATTTCAAAAGGTCAGAAGTGCTTTGGTGCAATTACACAGAACTAACATACCCCAGGCTGACAGAAAAATTCCTGACAGCATATTGTGTCTCACTATTCAAATATTATGTCAAGTCACACAAGGCATACAGACGATTGTAACCCCTTCTGGTTAATGTGTCAAGACTTGTGTCAACACATGTCATGTTATTTCCTAATGCAACAAACTTATTGAAAAGAAAAAGTTATCACTGTGCTGTGACAGGCTTGATTCTTTCCTTATGCTCATCCAGTGACCTTTGAATTATTGAAGCATTGGAAATATCCCTTATTCTGTTCTATTCAACAGTGTTTTTAACATCAAAACAGTTTTATTTTGAGGCACCAGATATTTTTGCAGCTGGTTAAAATGGAGATTTTTGACATGGAGGAAGTTGTTAAGAAGTAGTTTATGATTTTGAAGTGCAAATGGAAATAGGGATATTTAGCCAAGGGGACAAAAGCAAACTTCAACACCAATCACATTGACAAAGCTGAAAAATAAATTTAAATATTTGAGTCAAGCTAGATTTCTTCCTCTTATATCATGCATTGCAAAGTGCAGCTGTGCTGTCCACCACAACCTTCAAAATGAGCAGCTGGATAGTTCAGCGAAAGGAACCATAATGATAATTTCATTTTTGATAGAGTGGAAACTCTGATTTTGTTTAAAGCTCGTGTGTGATTATCTTACTATTTTTGAAGTTTTTTTCACATCTCTGCATTTGGTAACTAAGTATAGTTATATTTTAACAAGAGAAAACAAGAATATACGGGCACTCTAACTTGACTTTGGGAATACTTAAACCTTTAGAAACATTCACATGAAGAGTTCATGTGGAATAAATTGTCAGGAAGAATTTCTTCACTGAAAGGGTTACCAAGCACTGGAAAGGGCTGCCCAGGAAAGTGGTGGAGTCACCATACCTGAAACAACTTGATGTCACCAGGAAACAATTTGATGTGGCACAGTGCTGTGGTGTAGTGGATATGGTGGTGTTTGTAAACAGGACTCAATGGACTCAATGATCTTGGAGGTCTATCCCAACCTTAATCATTCTATGATTTTCTTTATTGCCCCTGGAAATTGGGAGGGATAAAAATATGCCCCTTTTCTGCCGCTGCATTAATCCAAATGATTTACAGGATTAAATTGCCATGCTTAAAGGAACAGGCTCCAAGACAGTGATTGTACTGTCATACATGCATGCAGAAATTTACAGGTGGATTTTTCACATTGGACAGTGCCATGTCCTAGTCACCACCCAAGCCTAAGCCACTGATGTCTCTTGGCGCGGGAACAACCTATCCCAACCAATTTCATTCTCCTTCAGCATGCCTCTGTAATATATTGGTTAACATGAAACATATTCTTTATGTGTTATACCTTCAACTTCCATCAATACCAGTCTCAGCCACACACCCATAACACAGATAATTTATTTTTCAAGTACAAGTAGCTGCATATTTTCTACCTGGTTTTCCTCAAAAGTCACAAACTATTGAAGCTACCCAAATATTGTGTATGTTTTTTCCAAAGTTAATCACCTGGTTTCTCTCTGTAGGCCACAGAGAGAATTAGAGTTTTGTTGAGGCCAATTAAACCAAACTGTCTTGGACACTTGTCATACATGAGGACAACTGTCCTCTTTGCTTCTCCATTGATTTTATAAGTACTTAGCAGACTGGTTTCAACCAGGTGTGTATCTTTTAATTATCTTGAGTTCAGTGTCAAGGATCTTACCTTTACTAAGAAGAAAACCAGCATAAATTGTCAAAGAATTTATTCTGTCACAATCTGCTCCATCAGTATATCCTCTGTTAGTAATTTTCTTAACAGAAGAGTTAATAGATTACCCTTAAAATTCTGATTCTTGGAAATTATCAATCTTCCATAACCATGAAAAATGTGTATACATGTGGTGCTAAAATTTGCTTTTGTTTTCTTATAACAGTGCACACTTAAGAAAATGACTGGTTTGCTTGTCACAAAGAGATGCTTTACATAATCACATTTTCATCACAGTAATCAGTCAATATATTGAAAAACAGCTTGTCATAATGTTTATATGAACTGCTTATTTAACATGTGGGCGGGAAGAATGTATTGTGACCTTTCCATCTCACTTATTTAGTTTTTAGCTGTAACTGATCTCAGTGAAGTACCCTCCTGAAATTTTTTGAGACAAAGATAATCACATAAAGGTAGTTATTTTTGTTATTTTCTATTTACCTTCCTCAGTGAAAGTGTTACCTTTTATTAATTACATTTTCATTCCTTGTACAGTTTTCTTCTTAAAAATTTATAATAAAAGAAATTAGATGCTCTCTTTAGTCCTGGAGATGACAAGTGTTGCTTTTAGAAAATTTTTAATTTTTTATTGTTATTTATTTCCAAGGGGCTCTGTAAGGCTAGGATTAACACTTGCCCTTTCTCTATGAAGGCTGTTAGCATTTCCTGCTGCCATGCCTGTTGCCAGGCCCAAGGGAGATAGTGGGAGCAATGCTGAAACAGTGGCAGAAGTGTTTAGCAGAAACAATGCACAATAAAACACAGTATAATTTCCAGCAGTTTTCCTCTTTTCAATTAATCAAACAGCCAAACCAACCTCATGCTTACTTAGTCTTTTGCTCTATTTCAATCTGCTTTTCCTCATACAGACAAAGTGTGCACTCTGCTCCCAAGAAGTCTCCTGAAGGGGAGAGAGGAAGCAGCGAATGAGCTGATAACAACAGCAGCTGGCTGTGTGATGAGTAGGAGTTTCCTGTCTTTGATAAAAGGCATCGGCTGGCATTCATTCTGATCCAGATCTCAAAAATGCTGTGAATAAGACTCAATAGCTTCCTACAGGTGACTGGAAACAACCTTTCACACACACACACACACACACACACACACACACACACACACACGGGGTGTAATAGCTTTGGGGACAATGATTTACTATTAATTGGGTTTGCAGTTTCTCAGTTTTCTTGGAATGCAAAATTGAATTTACTAATTTTTGTTTAAGGGGGGTGTTTTGAGGACCTTTCCTACCTTGAGAGCAACCACTTGTCCCGGCTGTTCAGAGACTAATTTGCTGCTTGTCTGGAGAAATATAATTCCTCTCTTACCTATAGGCCTGTTCTCAGGCTGCAGGTGTGGGCAGATTTCATCCTGTGCCACACACTGACACACATGGCTGGCCAACAAAGCTCCTGATTCGCTTTTCTTGCTGTACAAAACAGGAACAAGATGTATTAGGCAGTGAAACGGGTGAGGAATTACTTTGCTGGGATTAAAGAACATGTGATTAGAGCTAATTTTGTGGTTCTCAAATTTGTGGTTGGTTTTGAGTACTTTTCCCTTTGCCAGTGATCATGGAGAAGATAGACCAGATGATTTGGAAATACAGTTCAATTATGATAGGAAAACAAAACTGCTTTTACAGCTAAATTTTGAGCGCAGCATTTTCATCAAGAGAAGAGGAAAAGAGCCTCAAACTTTTGCCATGTCTTTTCCTCCCAGCAATACAGTGACTCTGAAATGTTGGCACTAGTCACGAATTATGAAGAGGGGTTTAAATTTTGTTTTGTCTAATTCTGGATTGGGTTTTTCACATTTAGTGGAGGCTTTTCATAATGGCTCTAAACAAACCAAGAACCCCTAAAAAAGCTTAATGCTTTTCTATCCTATGAAATGAAACCATGAGGCTAGAGTTCCTAAATTATACATATCCATATTTGCAAATTTTCTCTAAGACACATGTTTTGCATCAAAATCCTTGGAAAATGTCATGTTCCATTCATCTCTTGATAAGAAATCCATCTCCAGTTGATAAATTAGTTCATCTAAAGGTCTGAAACCTGTGAATAAAGAATACTATATAAATCTCACATATTTCTCTCATTACAGTTTTAGGTATGTGATTTAAGTGGAAGCAATAGCAATTTGTTTTGAAAAGAGACAGCCTCCACAAACAGTCACTGACAGCAAGGTTTCACTCATAAAGCTTGTCAGTCTCCTTATCTTGTCATAATTCCTTGTGTTAGTGCATGTTTCTATAAATGGCTCAGTTTAGGTTCATGTTAAGAGCCCTAGTGCTACTCAGTCTGCCTATTGCATGTCTCTTGTCCATATTTATACATCACCTGTGCCTTTAAAACAAGTTAATTTAAAGGTTCCCGAATTGGCAGAGCATTACTGCCTTCCCTCCACATAAGTCTTTTCCTGTTATAATTCTAGACTGGTCATTCTAGGATGCATTTTGCTTTGATGTTATGGCAACAAGTGTTTTAGATCTATTTTAGATTACTTAGGCAACAGCTAAAACCATGTTTGATTCTATTTCTCACCTTTCTTCTTCACCAGCCTTTATTTGCTTTGAAAAATGAGTATCTGAATGTTCTTTTTCAAAGTGTTTTTTTTTCTTTTTCCTTCTGTTACATATTAAATTGTTAAAGTGGGAAAAAGTTCTTTTTTCCACAAAATTAGTTATCAGCCTTTTTGCCCAACTGAGTCAAATCATGTGACATGCCAAAACACAATTCTCAGTTTTCTTTCATTGTTTAATTTCAAGACACCTACTGTGCAGTATTTTTCAATATATTGTCGAATGTCCAGAGAATGTACTCCTTTGGTATTTGGTGTTTTTCCTAATTTTTCCAACCCTTGTCTGAGATGCATGGCACATCTAGTCATTTACTACTCACATTTTTTAGAATTCCTTCAAATGGGTGCTAAAAATCTGTGACAAATATTTAAAAATAGTCAAGACTTTGCATATAGTGGCAATTCAGTCTTTCAGTTGTTTTTTCAGTCCATGGATCAATCTATTTGGACACATATCCCTGTCTCAAAGTGGTGCACTGATTACTTAATAATATATTCATATTATTTCATATTTATAAACAGGACAAGTTCTGGACCAGAAGTAAGTTTCACTTTAAAGAATCTTAAACTTTTTTTTCCACACAAATTTTATGAACTTTAGTAAACAGGAAACATCTGACACGGTGGAATGTTTTTGCCAAAATAGAAAAAAACACAATTCACTAATTCATTAGCATAAAATCTGCAACAGTGACTAATGTAACATATTTCTTATCATCAAAGGTACATGTTTGGGAACTTTTCTAAAAGGAAATGGAAAGTGAAAGGTATTTTTGCTAAGAGGCTGAGCTGACAGCCATACACAAATAATCTGTTCCTGTAGGAGGACAGATTGTAAGAGGGATAGTGCTGAAGGCAATCCCCCTGATGAACTGCAGCTGTGTTAATTACCAAAGAGTGGGAACAGACATGACAAGAGGTCACAGTTATGTCCAATGTGACATAAAAGAGTGGGTTTAGCTGGTTGAAAGTTGGTGCTGTGGGGAGGAAGGGTCATGTGGTTGTGTGTGGGACAGAAAAGGTAAAATGCTGTAGGAGGGACAAACAGGGTTAGGGGGTCATGGAAGGAGTTGGATGGTGCTGCAGAAGAAAGACTAAGGAGGGAAGAAGAGAAGGAATCTGTGTTGTATGTAGCTGCCTCTAGGAAAGGGTACAGAGAAAAAGTATGAATGTGTTTTACTATAGGATAACTGACTGCCAGTAGCAGACAGTCTGAATCCACCATCATCTTCCTTCTAGGTAGCTGAGGGGAACGGTTAATTCAGGACAGCTGCATGCATGATTTTGCATTTATCCATATTTCTGAATATTTTTTGGGTACTTTCATTAGTATTTTTCTATGTTTCTATTATATATATGACAACAGATTATGATTGTAACTGTATTCATGAAAAGATGCCAGGATTGTGCTGTGAAGTGCATGAGTAATATGCTCACTTAACAGTTTGTGCATTGATTTGGGAAACAAAATCAAAGTTACTTAAAAAAAAAAAAAAGGTCTTTAGACAGCAAATTTTTTATCTTAGGAGCAAGGACTCTATCAAAAGATCTCTCTGTTTTTGCTCCATGTTCATGTATCTGAGTCTAACCTTTGTGGCAGTAAAAATGTGACTTCCTATCAAGGATCCTTTTGAATTACTGTGACACAGAAATGAGTTCATAACAAGGCATGAAGGCTTGCAGCCTCTGGGTATAGGTGTACTACACAGGAAAGAACATAATTGTCAACTGAGCTAGAGGGTTGTTTTCTTCTCAAACTCTTACGAGCATTTGCTGATCCAATTCAGGCTAAATAGTCTACTACAAGATATGCCCTGTTTCATCCAAGTTAGTACAGGTAAGCAATTGAAGATGTCCGGAGTTCATAATTTCCGCAACACAATGTACACAGGTACGTGTGCACATCCATATTTATGGAATGGAGTTATATTCTATTCTCAAAGAGTTATATGAGCAAACCTCACCTTAGCAAAATTGATGTGACTGTTCTCTACTTTCCACACCAGCTGAAACATAGTTGAGGATTCCTGAAGACTGGGATTGTTTTTTAATTTTGAAAATAGAGAAGAGTGCCTTTGAAATGGATTGGAGAGAAAAAAACCAACCAAACAACAACAAAAACAAACAAAAAAAACCAAAACAAAACAGGAGAAGGAGTGTTTTCTACTTATTTCACAAAAGAATCTACAGAGTGCAGATTCCAGCTGCACTTCTGTCACTGGCAACTGGCATTTGCAAATTTGACAAGGGTCACACTGGAGATGAGCCTTTCCCCTTTTAGCAGTGAATGCAGAAACCTAAAAGATGTTCATGTATATGCCTCAAACACTGACGGCCAGATTGCTGTGGAGACAACCAAGGACTGTTGGTAGTAACAACCAAGAGTTGCTGGCAATAACACACTGTGAGAAAGAACAGAATGTGGCTGGAGCAGGGGACATAAGGAGGTAGGGCAGCACTTTTCTAGGACAAACATCCTTGTCCTGGCTCCTGGAGACAAACACAGCACAAGTGTAGAAGTGAGGTTGAGAGGTGGGCATGGACTGCACTGAGGTGAACAAGACAACTAAAGATCCATTTCCAGAACAGTCTAGAAGAATTAGTTGTGCATGAGAACTAATTTGCATAGAAACTGAGAAACACCTCCAGAGTGGGGAAAACTTATCTATAAAAAGATATCTCATTTAAATCCATGTGTTTGGGCATCAGAGGACCCTGGACACCCAAGCTGGATCAATGCTGGACCCAGAAGTGATGTTTGTTCTCCCTTTCTTCCTGTCTCTGCCTTTTTAATTCGTCAGTCTCTCTCTTTTCCTTTTCACCATATTGCTTTATCCAAATCTCACAGCTGTGTGCTTTTATAGGCAGTCAGGGACTAACTTACACCAATTTCCATGCTGAGTGTGTAATTTACTAATAAAACTTCATAATCTTAAGTGGACCCTTTTGTTGCTCCTTTTGACTACAAACGTGTATATATCTTGGATGCTCTCTTTCTCTTGAGGGTGGGGCTTCACACTAATGACATGTTGGAGTCAGAAGACGATGACATAGATGGTTAAAGATAAAGCAAAATAATAAGCAGTAGGAGAAAGGCTACAGACCCCTTTAGCTCTGTTTGCTTGAGCTGTAAGGTTCCAAGAAATCTAGGGTAAAATTTGAGTGTGTATTGTGCAGGAACCACACAGATTGTTAACTTTTGCCTTGTAGCTTGTCACCAAAGTGAACATGGACAAACCCAGGAGTCGTGTTAGGAAGAACTACAGTGTTCATTGACATTTTATTGTAACACTGAGTAGAAGTGACTTGGAAGGAAAATGTTGTGGTAGGATTTGTCTTTGACAGAACAGGGATGGAAAAGGCACTCAGTGTATGTGTGTACTGGGCCTCTCAAACACCAGCTTGTGTTTTTATGTGGATGTAATGTGGAGACAGAGATGACACACACTCAGTGGTCCCTGTGACAAATAGCCTCGAGTTTATTCCCTCAGCTCCTTTTGCAGGAGTTCAGATTTCCCTAGCTTACACATGTGATTCATTGAGGTCTTAGCCCTTTCCAGCTCTCTGGCCAATGATACATCTGCATTTAGGGCTGATTGACATTGGCTGAGGGTCCCTGTGTAGATCTGAATCTAACCTATCCTTGCCCACCCAGGGACTGCAATGCTACATGTGGAGACATGCTGCTGAACGATGTGGCCAAGTGGGATCTGGGCAGTATTGTCCCAGGGCTTCTGTTTCCCACAGCAGGAAAGAAAATACCTGATTTATGGTTCTCAGATTATGTATTTTGTCAAAAAGCAATCAGTATAGACATTCTGTGCCTCATCCAAAATTAATACTGAACACTGTATATTAATGTTCTCAGACAAAATAATGCACTGTAATTACTTGGCTGAAGTGTACTTTGTCCTCCTGCCTTCTAAAATTGTTAAAATTAGTATTAAGGCTATCACAATTTACAAATACTTCTCTATTTCCCTGGATAACACCATTTCATTTTGAGAACCTTCAATTTGAGATAAATGCACTGATTACAATTTAAATGTCAATTATAAGTAGTCTTGTAGACATAATAAAGCAAACATTTGCACTATGTTTGACACAAACATTAACAGCAGAATTGAACACTATCACAAATCAAATCAGTGACCTTCCTCCAATGTATAATAAAGAAATCAAAAGTGCTTTCAGCCTCAAATGGTCAAAAGAAAATCAAGAAGCAATTACTGCAAACATCCCAGTCATTGCACGACTCAGTGATTCATTCAGATTCAGGCCAAGGAGACACACAATAAAACCCATCTGCTCTAAAATATCTTGTACCTCGAGTTTAAATTACAGTTTTGCTTCTATAAGAAGCTTCTTTCTCTGATGCTGTGTAGATGACTGTGCGAAATTATACCAATAGCTAAGAAAAAGCGATTGAGGCGTGGAAAATTTAAGATAAAGAAATGCAGCTGTTTAGTTACATGTATTTGCAAGACCATATTGCAAAATGAGACGCAGGGTTAAAAAAAGGCAAGACATGAAAGACAGATAGCTAATTATACTTGAAGGTGACAGAAAGTGAAATTAAATGACTGCATTGAGGACAGCAGTGCCGAGTAGAAGTGAGAAAGTTCAAAGCAGTTGATTCTGATGTAAATTTAACAACCTTCTTACAGTAAACTTTATGAAATTACGTTTTGAAATAGGTACAACAGCAGCTGTATCTAAACTATAACTGAAAGCTAAAGGAAGTATAATAGAGATTTAAAAAAATCTTATCTGCAAATTTTAATTCAAGGTACAGGCCAGATTCCAAATTCATTCATGCTTCATTTTGCTTTTGAAAATATACTCTCCGTGTGTTAAAATTCATGATTTTTAAGCAAATTTCAGCACCACCTTCCTCTTATTCTCCTTATATCTCAAACTTTCTGTCTTCTTGGATTTTGTCCAAATTAATATCCTTTCACTTATACAATTTTTATAGCATTTATTTATACAGTTAAAGATGTGTCTATTTTACAGACTGCTTTAAATTGTCATTTTTGCTGAACTTTTATATATGTATGGTTCCTTAATTCCTCTTTAATTTACCATGTTTGAGGATCTGCTATCTGGAAGTCAAATAGTCAACACTAACCTGCCATTGAATTCTAATATGACTTAGAGTGTAAGCATGTTTGTCATTTAAAAAAAAAAAAACGAATTCCAATAGCTACTAGAAGCAACATATAATAATGAAACTGAATGTAGTGAATTTTTATTCTAAAGACCAGTAGCATGTAATATATACCATATATTCTTTAAAAAAAATTAGCATTTTAAATTGTTAGAGCTTTATTATCTGTTTTGGAACATTTAAAAGACCCTCCACATTTTCTAGAGAGTTTGTTCAGCCCTATGGATCAAGATCATTATGCAATGTCATATGTTATTCTTGTTTTGTTTTGTGAGTTTTTGTTTTTGTATTTTGTTGTTTTTATGGTTATTGTTGGTTGGTTGGTTTTGGCTTTTAATATTGTTTCTTTCCTTGCTTTTCTGTGACTGTGAAGTAAAGACTAGAATGAAGGTGTTTTCATGACTCTCTATTTCATAGAATAAAAGAATGGTTTGGATTGAAAGAGACCTTAAAGAACCCTAATTCCAATGCCTTGAATTGTCCAGGGACACCTTCCACTAGACCAGGTTGCTCAAAGTTCCATCCAGCCTCACCTTGAACACTTCCAGGGATGGGACATCCACAGCTTGTCTGGGCAACCTGTTCCAGTGCCTGACCACAGTCACAGAAGGTAATTTCACTCTAATATTTAATCTAAATTTACTCTGTATTAGAATCATAGAACAATTTGTGTTGGCAGGGACCTTAAGGAACATCTTTGCCATAATTTCTCTGCATCATTGTGTCCTCTAGCTTTATTCTTCCTTCTTTGCCTATAGTAAGGGTGAAGATAAACACAAAATGAGTCTTAAGGTCTAGTCCATAGTTAATGTGTAGTATATAAAATGTACTAGCCCTGACAATAAAACAAAATTGTAAGCTCTTAGGCTAACTTCAAATGGCACAAAGGAAAACCATACTCTCTCTTGCCTACAGCATATAACAATCAAAAGTTTTTACAAAACCTATGATTTATCAGTATTGCTCATTTCTGCTTTGAGGTTACATGGAATGCCTATTTTACCATGAAGGGATAGAAATAAGAGAGCATAAAACTCTGTTGTATTATGTTTGGAAAAGCATTATAAAATAAAGGCAAGTATGGATCTCTTGGGACAATTTTACAGGTATAACTGAAGCAAATATCTGCTGATCATGGGAAAGAGGAATTGCTGCAATATTTATATGTCCATAGAAATAAAACTGAGTTTTACATACAGTGTTGTATCTAAAATTCCTCAACTAATAAGCTAAATTTTAAAAGATATTTTCTGAGACCTCTTACCTCACTTCTCTCCTCTGAGTTTCCTCCAACAAGACCAGATTTAAGCCTACAGGTATTTCACCTGAGAGTATCTAGAGAAAGGTCCAGCATGCACAGAATGCACTCCTTTCTCACTGGCTTCTTCTCCCTCTTGCTGTATTTTTAATCAGGCTGATTTACTTTAGCAGGCATATTTTCAAATATTCCATGAATTTCTAGGAAGTTATTAAAATAATCTATGCTACTGAGTTTAGTCTATCTAATAGGAACTTCTTCATCTTAATGGCACTTTTTTGGTATTATCAATCATTATGAACTCTGCAAAGCTACGGAAATATAGATTTAAAATTTGTGAGTTTCTCCACTTGTGAAGCAATTCAGAGACAATACTACCTATCAAACCAAAACAAAAATTCAGGGCACTTCCGAATACGTCCTGTTATTGTATCTCAAGTTGAAATGATCTGCATCCAAATTGTGGTTAGATTTAAAACAATCTGTAAAGAGCAGGGTACAAGACTTGTTCAGATTTGAATTTTGCCTGCAATGAGTTTTTAAATGGTTTTTTTATGTGCGTGCATCCGGTAAGTAAAATATAGTCAGGAATTCTAGGAAACATAGTAGACATGTATATTGTGCTGAGGGTTGAGAAATAAATAGAAATTATTACATTATTGATTAATTCAAAATGGATCCTCTTCTGTTGTGGTCATTATTTAATTTAATTACTCCAGGACTGGTAAACTATCAAAATAAATAATATCTAATATAAAATCAGTGGTTTCTGTGGTAGGATAGAAGTATACTGACCTCCAAATCACTTTCCTATGGTGTGCTTGTTTTTGCCACGATAAATGTTCTATCAGAGACTCTTGCTACAACATATAGAGTTTTTTGGGTTTTTTTTTTTACATGGCCATCGGGTGAGTGGTTGTCTCTGTCTCAAAACTGCTCCCTCCTCCTTCACACATAACTGCTGTTCTGGATAATTCTTGTCTTAGTGAACATAATTTTGGAATTTTTTTATGAAGTCCCATATAGTTTGTGATTCTACGTGCCTCAGGTTTGACTTCAAAATTTCTCTTGAAACCTTTAGTTTTTGGCAGATTAGATCTGACAAGAGCCCATAAAAGACAGAATATTTAGAGTGTTTGTAGATATTTTTCAGGGTCTTGAACTGGAGCTGCTCTATGCTGGTTGATATATATGCACAGTGATATAAACACCTTGTACATATGATTTTACAAAGATTATACATATGTATATTATATATATATGAGCATGTACATCATAAATGCATACCTTTGTACCAGTTAGAACATTGGAGATTGTTATGGAGTGTTTGAAAAATTAATGAGTTTGGCCACTTTCAGCACATCAGCCTTTGATTGTCAGTCCTTGTTGATGTCACACAACTAATGATTGGCTCTTACTCACTTTCAGTTGTCAACAATACATGTTCAAAGCAGTCAGTCCTCAACACTTACACCCTGAGTGGGCTTTGAGTATCTGACTTGTGGGGAGCTGACACTGTGTAGTCAGTGCTGCTGGTCCTTGCTGCCTTGGCCAGTGAGCTCCCCTCATCCTCTCTTGGGGCTCCTCATCTCCTCCCTGATAGACAAAGGGATTATCTAAACTGCTCTTGACATAATGCGTCTTACTTTTGGGGCCAGGGCTTGCTCTATTTTTTTGACTGAAATCTTTTTTTGCTTACTCTGGTTCCATCAGCACCTGTCCTGTTCATCCTGCAGGATGGTTTTGGTTCCATCGCACATCTTTATTGACAACTGCAAACTCTTAGCTCTTGCCTTGCAGATTTTACTGCATACTGAATATATTTTCCTGCATCCCAGTTCTGCAGTTACACAAATCTCCATTTGCCTCTTTGTGGCTAGGTATTTTTTATATATTCATGTTTAGGTGTATGTACAAAATTCTTAGCACTGTTAAAATGCTATAGAATTCTTATATGCAGTCACAGATTACCCTACCTTAATGTGCTTGTGCTCAAATTTACCTCACTTGGTTTCAAACATTATGTATGCCACAGGTGTTTCTGCTGCATTATCCCAGGAGAAACTCTGCTTTATACAAAATTTGGGATCCTATCTCAGAAATGTAGTGAGCCCTTCAGGGTTGGCTGAACAGGATGTTTATTCGTAACTAGTTTTACATGTCAATAAACCAGGCTTTGCTTGTTTTTTTCTTAATTTAAACTTTACTTTGTAGTATTGTGAGACAAAACACAATTGTATTTTATTAGAAATTTCATAAATGAAACCAGTCATACATAAAGGATATTTATTTCTGTAGCTTTAGGGGTTCGGTCTGAATGCAGAACGAGATGTAGGCAGGATAGCTTCTGATAAGTCAATTCAGTTAAAGAACTTGCAAATAAATATGTACAGTAAAATCTATTGTTCATCCAAAGGGACAGAAAGAAATTTTTTTTAAACAAATTAGTGAAAAAAACTGGAATTCCAACAGCTCTTTTGCCATGTCTGGACAGGATGCAATGACTGTGTGGAAGGGGGAAGAAAAGGGTAAGTGGAAACTCTTCCTCCACTGTGGTCAAGGTAGCTGGGTATCCTGGGGTATAGACCAAGCAACTGGATAATGGGTGAGATAAAGATATTTCTCTCCTCAGCCCAGTACCTTAACTACTTTAGGTTTAGAGGAAAAGCCTAGGATAGCTTCTGCTGTTTTCTCAGATTGCTAGTTCATAGAATTACTTCTGATATTTATAGAAATATCTTAAAATATATGATACATAGAAAATTCAGGTCAAACAGGACTCCTTAAGTTCAGCAAAGGGGTATCACACCTGGGAACACAGAAAGACTGAATAAAAGCCTAACAATCTGCAGTATATAAAGCAAAAAATCTTATGGTAAAAAACCAAACCAAACAAATGAAAAAAAAGTAATTCAGCATGAGTGATGCTTTTCTATAAGTGCCTTTTAGCCTCAGATGAAAGATCAACATACAACCATGCAGACAGCCTTATTATCAATGCCAAAGAGGTCATAAAGAGGTCATATGTTACAGCACTGTTGTGGTGAAGATAATAAGCCCTGATGTGAAGTGGCATATTTGAAATTGAGCACATTGCCTCATGAGTGTCACTACAGGGCTTCCCAGCTGAGGATTGCTCTCCTGTGGTTCAGGAACTCAGATTACACACGATAGCCTCTGCTCTCCCTTCAACAAACCCGGAAATAGTATTGAACTTGCTTCAGTTTGTTCCTGTTCACATGCCAGGATATGCTTCTACTGTAAAGGAAACTTCATGGTTTTGATGGGGATGATTAACAGGATTCTCTCTTACAAATTCCTGCTGTGAAACTTTCTGGCATAGTAAGAGTAGCAGAAGCCCTAACAGCTCAGATTTTCCTCCTGAAACATCTGCTATGAATGAAATTTTGTGAGGGACTGGTTGAAAAGAGAAATACAGAGTTAATTGCTTAAAGTAAAACTATGTGGAGACAGCTTTTGACCTAAAGCAAGTATTATGCCAGCATACTTAGCCCAGAGTGTTTTCCACAAAAGAAGTATAATGTTTAAATAGAAAAGAAAAATTCAGTACCTTTTCCCTGATGAGACTTTGCCTTCATTCATATTCTGCACTCAGGGAACATGCTTGGGCTATTCAAATACTTACAGTTTAACTAAAGGCTCAGGAGAGAAAGTTCAGCAACTCTGTTCAGCTCTGATAAGCACTGTAGAGCCTAACTTCCTATGTAAACCTAATTAAGATGTTACAAGCATTCAGAAATTCACTCTGTGCCTTCACCACCTCGTGTTTCTTTGTTCTTCCTGACACCTGAGCAAGGTTCTGGCACAATGCAGCCTTCCTTCTGTCCTGTCCCTTAGCCATTCATTGCATAAAATCCCTGCAGTCATTCCCTGCTGATGGCAGACCATTCTTCAACTAACTTTCATTTGAAGAAAAGTTTTTGTGTCTCATTGGCTATAACAATATCAACACTGGTCTTAAATATTTACTTTTAGATTAATCATCTTTACCCCGATGACTGAACATTTTCTTAATTTTAATGCATCAAAATTTAATGTTTAAGCCTGCACAGAAGATGCTATTCTCAAGCATGTGTGTTTCAGAAATTTTTCTCCTTCATTATTACAGTTCAGCCACCCTCTCTAAGAGTCAGTAAATCGGTTAAAATCAGACTTGCCAAAATGTGTCCCAGTGCAGTGTTTCCTTTGGGTACTGTTTGTGGCTATTGATTAATTTGTCGGTTAAGTCCTACTTGAATGTTCCACAATTTTATCTGTGTACGTGTTTTAGCTTAAATTAACAATACCACTAAAGAAGGTTGACATCTGCTTCTTTATCTGATGTTGATCAATTTACTTGAGTACTCCAAAGACCAATTGAACTGCTAGCTTCTTTCCAACTCATTCCTCTGTTGGTTGACCTTTCCTTAAGGTTTCTTTCCTTACTGAACACATGGAGGAGAAACCTGTGGGAAAATGTGAAATCCTCTTGGTACTTCATCAATAATTTCAACTTTTTCATACCTTTCTATAGAAGAACTCCTGGGCCACATCATGCTGCAGAGAGATCCTCTGTCAGGGTACATTGTGAATACCTTAATGTTATTAACTACTGGCCTGTAATACTAGTGTATAAGAAATAGCCATATTTTTTGTCAAAAAAATATGCTCTAGTAAAAAAAAGAGAAAAAAAAGAAAAAAAAATCTATTAATTTAAGGTCTGTTTTTGTTGCACTCCTAAATAAACAAAGAGATAGCATAATTGGGATTGCACAATTAAAGGCTGGACTGAATGCCAAAATTAATCCTTTGTGGTTATTCATGGGCCAAATGAGTGGATGTATAATAGAATCTGCCAGTAATGACTTCAAAAAACAGACTGTACGTGATAAAGATGTAGCAGAGTATGCAGAATGTACCTGTGAAATCTGTTGTTGTATCTGGATTTGATATTAGTCTTGCATAGAATAATCTTTGATAGTGCTGTTTAGAAAGACTGTAAAAAGTAATATAATGCTCAGTATTTCTCATTGTCATGCACTTGTCAGCCTGTTTATATCTTATACTTTGTTTTTCTTTCATTTATAGATTTTAAATGATGATAAGGCTAAAATTAAGTCATTAAAATGATAATGCCCTCAAGGACTCTATTTTTTCATTCTTATTCATAACAATTAGTAACTTATCCCATGGTTAATCCATTTACTTTAAATAGTAGGTATCAAGAATATAAATGCTGCACAGAAAGTATAATCAGGAAAAAGATGACACAAACTTAAAGGAACTCCATCAAAGCAAAAAAAAAAAAAAAGATCAGTTTTTCAGTAGCTAGAGAAATGCAAATATAAGTCTAAATATAGCAAAAAAAAATGTGTTCCTAGGCATAAAATCAAAATTTAACAATTTACTGATAGTGAATGCCCATTACATTTTAACAGATTTTCTAGACTGAATTCTATTTCTGCAAGAATGACAGTCTTCCTTTTCATTACAGCATGGTTTGGATCAAGCAGCCTTGCTCAATTTGCATCTAATGATTTTACTTCTATTGTGTAAATATGGCCCTGGTCAAAAATTATCTGTTGTCTTAAAATTAAAAGAGAGAAAATACTGAGAATGGTGATATTTAGCCAAAAAGGCAATTACTAGTGCTGCTAGTCTTGGGATTGAGTTTGTCTTTAAAGCCTTGTAAAAAAAAAAAAAAAAAAAAAAAAAAAAAGCAAAAACAAAACAAACAAAAAATTAGTTACCATGTGAAAACATTAAAAGAAAGATGTTTGGAATTAAAGTTTCTCTCAATTTTGAGATAAAATTATCTGTCTATGCAAGAAGGTTTTGGTAAAGATTGGATTTTTTTCCTTGTTACCATTGCTCTGGAGAGCAATTCTGTTTACCTTGATTTAAAAAACCCTAAGATGTAGAGATTCAAAGACTCCTTTGTAATTATTTTTATGAGTGTAATTTTTTTAATAGTGTCATTTTGACCTAGGAGGCCTGTGTGGTTTCTCTATTGCAGCATGTATGTGCTACTTGCATGAATGTAAGAGGAATGAGTGACTCTGCCTACTGTTTTTCCTTATTGTACAGGAAATAAAATTTCATCCTTAAACAAACAACTCCTGCTCACCTTTTCCACACTGGCAAGCTCTCTTTGTAAAAAGTGAGAAATATTATTAAAATCAAGAAGCCAGTGACTCACAGAATGTAAATACAGTGTCTATTTGATCTTGTGTACTTCATCTATCACAAAATATTTAGCTGAAGATGTGAAAAGGGACCAATGGTATCTATAAAAAAGGGAATCTTCAAAATGTCTTCAGTATGGTCTTTGGAATTCTTAATTCCTTTGTAAAAGAAGTCCTATGCAAAAAAAGCCAAAATAAACCAAAAACCAGCACTACCGCTAACACCACCACCAAAAAACCAACCCACAAAGCAACAAACCAAACACCAAAAGCAGCTTTTGTGCTATATTTCTATAATGACAGTCTTCATCTAGAACTTGCACCCTCTGTGAGGGTGCAATTAAATGGAGTTCCTTCTATGACTGATAAAAATGGCTTCATATTTTGCTTGACTTTAAAGCCTCTAAAACTCTATTAAACAGCTGCAAAAAGCTTGGTGTTGATCTGCAACTCTTGTTAGTAGGTTCTTCCTAGTACAGAACCTTGTTACTGTGAAGAATTGCTTATATTAGGGGTTATGGAACCAATCCCACTTAAAATCCTACTTAAAAATTTGAACCTTATACATGGCAGTAGACAACTGAAGTTAGTGATAAATAATTTGGCATGCAAAAGATGGATCAACAAGCAATAGATGATTATTTGAATATTTCTTTTTATTTTCTTTGTGATGCATCCACAAAAGCCATTGTTTCACCATGTTAAACTAGGAGATGTGGGAATTAGGTCTTTAAGGGATAAGCAACTGAAATACATTTGTAAGATGTGTCAGTTGTCTCAGGAATTCTAGGAAGTTCTTTGGTAAAGGAAAATATCTTTTTTGTACCAGATTATTTCTGAAAACATTACATACTGAATTATCATAATAAGACATGTATAGCACAGAGATTTAGGTTCAAAAGAATCACTTTTGAATTTATTATTTTTGAAGCAAAACTGGAGACTTGCTGCACTGTTGGATGAGTCGATAAGAGAATAGTTTAAATCCATCACTGTCCCCAGTCTAAGTAGTCACTCATTTCCCATTTCTTAAGTGTACACCACTGGAATTAGGGACTGATATTCCTTCAGTCTAGACATACACTTCCAGTGTAAAAATCCCAAACTGGTAAAGATAGAAAAAAAATATAGGGACTTGCCCAGAGTATTGAAGAAGAAGAAAAATTGACTTCTTCCCCATTGTACAATCTCATAATTGCTTTCCATGGAAAGTCAGTGAAATGTCTGCAGGGAAAGGAGGGGAGATTCATATTTCTCACTTCTGAATACTTCATGTAAACTTTCAAATTAACCAGCTGGTTTTCCTGCATTTATTTTTTCTGATCAATATAGATTTTGTTTCAGGGAGTCTGATTCAAAGCGGAAGACTAACCTTTTCATGATTATCTAATTAATTAGAGTTCTAAAGCTGATGAAAAATCTCTTGTGAATGCACTGGAGAGAAGGAGTTACCCTGCAGCCTGAAATCAAAGAGTATGAGATAATATGTACCAAATTTAGACATCTTGTGCATTATTTCTGTAGCATCTTTGAGTAGTGTGGGGTTTCACCCCCGGATTGGGGTGACCCCGAAAGATGGAAAAGTCCCTCTTCCAACCCGTGCCTTCGAAGAAAGACTCAGTAGTCTTCTGTTGTCCGGTCTCAAGGTTGTTTATTGTTGGTTATCTAAAAGATTCTTCTCCCTGAACTGCTGTGGCCCATTCAGCAGGTCAGACAAAGGCACACTGACCTCCCAGGGGGCTGGTACCATCTTTTATTTCATATATTACGTACTGCATGTTTATACCTTTTCCCCAATGCCTGCTATCTATATTGAATGGTGACTTTCTACTCTAAACCAATCTGTGAATGCCAACATCACCAAAGACATGGAGGTTAGGAAGGAGAAAGAAAGAGGACAGGGCACACCCAAATCCCTCCATCTTAGAACCTCTGACCCCCATGTACAAAACTTGGATCCCTGTGTACAAGGCTTAAAACCCCCCTGTACAGCATTCAAAAATCCTACCCTTCACTTCATGACTACTTCTACTACAATATCTAAACTTTTGTGACTTCTTGTTCTTCCTGCAAAGTTGGTAAACTGTTCCATGGGTCAGATTCAAAGCCACAGGAGTCTCTGGCTGCATGCCAGGGTCTCAGATGCTTCTGACCTGGGTCTGGAACATCCGAGAATGTCTGCGGGACATTCTGAGTTCCGACAGAGTAGGATGTGGCATTTTTGTCCCCATGGTTGTTACTGAAGGTTAGTTAATGACTTGTGGAGACTGTCCCACTGGACAGGGGCTCTCTCACATGAAATCAATGGTTGGATTGTCCAGACTGAAGTTGGGGAAATGTAAGCATAATTCCTTAATAGACAATGTCTTGATTTATAGCAAGAAAATGAGACAGTCATGGGTGGGAGAAGATGACAATGAATAGTCCCTTGCTTTTATCTCCTATAGATTAGAGAGATCCCTGGACTGGACAAGCTGGGAACAAAGTCTTCTCTTTTCATGTTTGGCTTCCTTGAACTGAAGCAGTGTGAGAAGTACAAAACACAAAAATATCTACAAATTTTTAAGATCTCAAGCAGAGTAGCAAAAATGCATTCCCAGCTGAAATGAACCAGCTGGTCAGGTGGGAAAAGCTTCTGGGTACAAATTAGCGGAAACTTCAGAAATCTGTAAGTTTATTTGCCTACTAACTCTTCTTTCATGACCTGATAATGATAACTGAAAAAAAAAAAAATAAAAACAACACCAAGTCCCAGGGGTGGTGATTTTTCTTTTTGTGTGATGGTATATGCTCCTGCTTAGGTTAGAATTATTTATATTTAAAACAGTTCAGGTAATTTGTCTTAGAACTAAGGAGAGAGAGAAAACTGGAGGAGCTGGTAGAGTAGCAAAAAACACATGCAGAAGCAGAGCTGCACTTCACTGCTTTTGGAACAGTGGTGCCTCTTCGGGCACTGTAGGCTCCAGCAGAATTTCAGAGCAGCTGGAATTCATCAGGACTAGCAAGCTAAGGGGGTCACCATCAATGCTGAGAATCCCAGTCTGTGTGCTGTCCCTCAAAGGTATGGACTGCCATATCCATTCTTCCTGAGGTATCTGTCAGCTTTCAGACTTTCCGATTGATCTGTATTCTTTTTAACAAAACTTTTATTGTTTGACAAAGAGCAATAAATATTAAGCCCAAGGAACACATGACATCACATAAGACCTAAACTTCAGAGTGCTTTACAGTCACAGCTCAGATCAGGACACAGCATAACACAACACAAAAATAAAACCTCTGGTAGTCATGTACACAGGCATGTTGTTTGCAGTCATTGTCCGCATGCTTTGTCTCAATAGATCAGAAAGTCTCTCTCGTCTGCATGTATGAGTCAGTAGGTGTTTGGCAAGTCAGTATTTTCACTCATATTCCTCTAGCATAACTCAAAGACAATAATGGTGAATAGGCTGTCCCAGAAACACTAGGGATTGAAGAGATAAAAATATACCTGCTTCCCTTCAGTCTCTTTAGGACTCCACTGAGAAAAACAGTGCTGTGTCATGCCATGAGAGTAGATATAAAGAGTTACCTTGTTGGGAAGTACATTTTTAGATTTCATTCAGTCATTTATCTGCCATTACTGTTGGTAAAGTGAAAATGCCAGCAGGAGTTCTGGCCAGGCTCAGAAAAGCTGTACGTGAAGTAGCCATCATCTTCCAGAGATGTCTAGCTCTACTCAGGACAATGCACAGATCCCTAGCATGGTTTTTACCTCTTCTTTTCTTTTGGTTAGTCCAAGCCCTGTTGATTTCTTCTGCCCTTCTTGATACCTAGCAATACTTTCCAAACATGTTTTATTTTGATTACTGAAATATAGGCTATGAAAATGATTCTCAATATGAAGTTTTACTTTGTACACAGGAAACTATGTGCCTTCTCAAGAGGCTGCAAAGAAAAATGGTGAGAAACTTAAATCATCCTCTGACATCCAGTCAGCTTCCAGGCTGAATTTATGGAAGAAATAACTGAGACGTTCCTTTAATGCTGCAAAAACCAGTGAGGGACTTATTAATGGGAGGCTGCTTCCTGTTAGTGACAAGTAGAAAGTTGCACATGAATTCAAATAATTGTGAGATGTTTTGCTCAAGTCAGGTTAAAAAAGAAAAAAAAAGTATTCCTGTTAAAAGAGATTCCAGATGGTGTTTCCCTAGGATACAGGAAATCCTCTTTACAATCCTGATTGAAATTGATAAGTTCCAGCTGCAATCCAGTTTTTAAAATGGGGAATTAAAAAAAAAATCCTTGAGTATTTATTCCACCTTTCACGGGCACCATGTTGAAAATGTTGGATGCAATACCAAGAGTGTTTCCTGCATGCCCCATAACAATGGTCAAAGGTCTAACCAAGGCTCTAAGAACAGGTGCTTGAAAATTAGCTAACTAAAACTTGTATGCTGAGTGCTTAGATACTTTAATGGGTGTACCTTGAGGTTGAAGTCACAGAGCAGTATAAAATTCTTAGATCTATTCTTGACCAAGGTTGTAATCAACTGCCTGGTTTGGGAGAACATATAATTTTACTTTATGGGTTTTTAGAGGTGTTTGTTGGATATATTTTTTTTCAGTTCTGGGTTTTATTATTGTTCAGCACAATTCTGATCTTTATTAGACCGTTCTGTTAAATTGTCTTTCTGAATTCCCTAGCTCTTAACAAACAACTGCCCTTCTTAAAATATTTTTCCAGTGCTGTGGATATTGCATCTTCTCCCTGCTGTGCTGTATTGAATTGCTTTTTTGATTTACTAATGGTCTACATTAATTCAAAAACTCCCCTTGGTGTTGATGACTGGAATGAAGCAGCACACCAGCTGAGATATATCATTGTATATATACATACATATATATATACGTTTGAAATTCATGCTTTAAATCTATAAGGAGGCAGTAGAACTGAAGATGACGGTTATATAACTTAATGCTGCACCATGAGAAAAATAATAGCTTTAAAACACTTTTACCAATGCCCATCTGTGATCTGAAGATGTCTGTTAGTCACAATACCTGATTACTCGCTGTGAAGAAAATACTTAAATGTATGGGGCTTGCTGATATAAATGAGCAGAATTTGTCTCAAAGTAAAAAGTTCAGCCTGTAAGTACCCCTAATTCACATCTGCAAGGAACTCTGATATCAGTGTTCTAGAAAGGGGCAGAGAGATTGTGACTTTCCATTTCTTCTCACAGCTCCAGTTTGAAAACAAAATGCTGGTGGACCATACAGACGTGACCCATCTACTGCACAGATCAGTGCCTGGAAATCTCTCAGTAGGTCTGTACCCAGATACCTGCACAGACACAGCATCCTCCTTCATGGAAAGACTCCCCAGGGCACAGAATCAGTCTGTTCAGATGGGCAGAAACCCAACAGGCCTGGCAAAACCCTGCCTTGATTCAGTATGAACATCTTGAATGCGCTCATAGATAAAAAGGAATTCTAGAAAAGGTGAAAGCCAGGAGAAGTTATCCAGATAGTTAACAGTCATATCCCCAGGGCATGCAGCTATGGGATTATGAAAACCACAGCTCAGCTGGGCATGACCACCTTCCCTATTATCAGTTGTTGAGAACATTGGGATTATTGAGTCTGGAAAAGGGAAGGCCTCAGGATGACCTAATTTCAGCCTTTCAGTCCCTTCACAAGGGCCTGGAGTGACAGGACAAGGGGGAATGGCTTCAAGCTAAGAGGAAGTAGGTTTACCTTAGATATGAGGAAGAAATTCTTTACCATGAAGGTGGTGAGGCCCCGGCACAAGCTACTCAGAAAAGCTGTGGCTACCCCATACCTGGAAGTGTCCAAGGCCAGGTTGGATGGAGCTCTGAGCAAGCTGGTTTAGTGGAAGATATCCCTGCCCATGGCAGAGGCTTCAAATGAGATCTTCAAGGTGTCTTCCAACCCAAACAATTCTATGATTCTATGACACAAAAGACATTTATTTGGGTCTATCGGCAGCAAATGTGTGTGTGTGCAGAAAAAGGAAGGAACTGAAAAGTTCAAGGTGTCTTTTTTAACTTTCACTTTAGAGTCAGGGTTTGCTCACAGGCTCCCTCATACCTGTTCTTAGTGGCAGAGCCTGGGAGAATGAAGTGTTACCCATGGTAAAAGGGACAGCAGGACTTGATCAGACAAAGGAAGAGATGGCTTAGAGGGAGCTTACTGCTGGCTTTGCTGCCTGATGGGTTGTGTGTTGTTACAGCAAAGATGAAGTCAGAAACATTCAGAAAAATAAAACAGTATTTAGAGAATAAGTCCTTTGATGAGTGGCTGAGGGAGCTGGGGATGTTTAGCCTGGAGAAAAGAGGGCTTCAGGGAGACCTCCTTGCTGTCTACAACTCCCTGAAAGGAGTGTGTAGCTAGGTGAGGATTGATCTCTACTCCCAGGGAAGTTGTGACAGGACAAGAGGATGTGGCCTCAAACTGCAGCAGAGAAATTCAGGATGGAATCGGGAGGAACTTCCTTCACACAAGGGATTGTTAGATATTGGACTGGGCTGCCCAGGCATGTGGTAAAGTATCCATCCCTGGAGGTGTCAAAGAGAAGCCTGGCACTTAAAGAAAGCATGGCACTTAATTCTCTGGTCTACTTCACAAAGTGATGACCAGTCAAAGGTTGGACTCGATGGTCTCGGAGATCTTTTCCAGTCTAAATGATTCTGTGCTTCTGTGACTCCAGAGGTTCACACAGGCTCATAAGAGCAGAGAGGCACAAGCTGAACATGGGAAATTCCAGGTATAAGGATATTTTTTATTTTTTTTTTGTGAGGCACAGGATACCCAGAAATACTGTGAGGTCTCTGTCACTGGACAGTAAGGATTCAGCTGGACAAAATTACCTAGAGCAACATGCTCTCATTTTGTAGTTGATCCAGCTTTGAAGAAGGTAGGAGAAAATAACCTTCAGAGGTCCCCTGAAACCTAAATTTAAGTTGTCGTCTTTTATGCTCACTCGTACCAAATTATTCTTCTGGGAATGCCTTCTGCTTTTACAAAAATCTGGCAATTATAATGTAGGAGACATTACTGAAATAGATATATGGCTTGAAGGGTTTCAGGAGCAGGATTGTTGCTATCTTGCTAGAATCCTGGTTTCTGGCTGATCTGAAGCAATATTTCGTCAGTCATTTTCAAAGTGAATAAGTTTTCAGGCAAGTATTGAAGTTTTATTGGCTTGTGGATGGAATAAGAATCATTTAGAAAGAGATGTGAGACACACCTCTTTGTCAAGAAGTGCTTTTGCATCTTAAATGAGTATGAAAAAGTGCTATTAAGTAAAAGCTTTTCTGTGACTGTGACTGGGAAAATGTAACTGAGCCTAAAGCCATAAGGTGCAAGTGAATTCTTTTGTTGTCTTTAAACATATGTCTTCCTCGGGGATTTTTTTTGGGTTTTTTTTTTTTTTTTTTTTTTTTTTTTTTTTTTTTTTTTTTTGTTTCCTTTTTAGCTCTAGATCTCTGCTTCTGTTTCTTTTGGTTTCTTTCTGGTCCATTTCAGAGACCCAAACTGTACTCAAACCTTACACTACTTGGAATAGCTTAATCCCAAATTCTGAATCTGCTGCAGAAGTCAGATTCCTCAAAAATCAAAAATAATTCAGAAGGCTACATAATCCTAAGTGTTATAATTTTTTAGAGGTAACTTCAGAGAATCAAGGGGTGGTTCAAGATAGAACGGGCATTTAAGATCATGTCATTCCAACCCCACTGCCATGGGCAGGGACACATTCCTCTAAACCAGCTTGCTCAGAGCTCCATCTAACCTGGTCTTGAACACTTCCAGGGATGGGGCAGCCACAGCTTTTCTGGACAACCTGTGCCAGGGCCTCACCACCCTCACAGGGAAGAAATATAGGAATATAACAGTTGAGCTTTGATTCAGTCTTCACTGAATGAATGAAGTATAGGATTTAAACATTTGAAATTACCTTGTGATTTCCCCTGCCCTTAAATGGTTCACCGCAGGGACACAATGATACTTTACAAAAATGACAAAATTAAATTTATGGGCCTTTTTTTGCAGTTTTAAAATCCTCTCTGCAGCTGAGAATGTAAAATATAGGTAAGAAAAACTTATTAATTATGGAAATAGAGAAATCTACCTCTTATACAGGTTAGAAGCTGCTGTATTAACCTGTATTTTAGTCAATTATCTGTGTTAATAAAGATAGCTTGTTCAAATAAAAGTGCTCCTTTATTATGGATGGGATGCACCATAGTCCTGAAAGCTATTTCAACATGCTTTAACCTTGAAGATTTTGAAGAGGTGATTTAACAGGAATGAACTGATGAAATTTAACCTTGCCACTACAATACTGTTGGGTGTATATGATGTAAATTAAAACATTTTAGTACAATGTTTCTCCACTATAATGTACAAAAACTACAGAAATATATAGCAAATTGTTTTGTTATTAAACAACAGATTGTATTTGTGCAGTATATCATAATAGATTTTTTTCTTTATGCTTGAATAAATACAAATTAGATGATAACACTTTATTTTAATGATACACTGATTAATACTGAATTACAATAAAACCCTTATGAAAGTGCATATGACATTTCCATTAATAGCAATTGAATTTGTTATTATTACTTTTATTATAATGAACAGCAAATCAAATTACTGGTGATAGAACTCTTAAATTATATCGCTGCTGTTTCAGGAAAAATGTAATTTTAACTCTCAAAACTTGCCCTAATCACAACCCAGGGGACGATTGTTGTATGAATTATTATGTTTAAATAACCAGAAATATTAAAAGCAGAATGTTGTCCTATCATGATATCTTTTAATCATTTATTTTAAGAAGTCATGTAATTTTATTAACACAATTTCATCTTACTAATAGGTGAATGCACAGCCTTATGATAAAGTCTAAAAAACACAATTTAAATGTAACTTCTGAGTGATGAGATATTTGACAAGTGAAAAATCTGTTTCAAAAACATTTCTACATTTCTAATTCTGGTTATTGCAAATAGCAGCCAAAGTATGAGATAAAGTCAAAAATATGTTCTGTTCAGAATTCAAACACAACTGAACACTTTAAAAAGGTTTTGTATTAAAAATCTCTTTGAGGCATCTGTAGTGTACATTTCTAGTAATGAACACTTTAGTGTTCCCTGGCCATAATCTGAATGTCTTTCTCATGATTAATATCAGAAGTTTTCTCACCATTTTTTTTCATTTCTTTTTCACATGTAGGAGATTAATTCCATATTCTAATCAAAATTCAATTCAAGCAGTTGTAGACATTCAGGATAAATTTACATCCCATCCATAACCCCACACACAAAGTACAAATAAAAAGGTTCTCTCTTAAATGTGCTTTTTAGGGAGAAAAAAACCCCTATATGTTGCTGCTGCAGTGTGCTAACGTGTCACAATGCATGTGCTAAATTATTGGGTACAGAACATGTGGGCTGATGTAGTCACTCTGGAAAAAGAGGAGTCAGTTTTGTGCTGAGAATTGGCATGACACATTCACTGCATAAACTATAATATTCTGCAAGTAGGGACTCATGCCCCAAATCTGATTTGAAAGATTTTACATCCTTCGAGGCTCTTTAAGGGCACTTTTTGGAGCACTTCATTCGAAGGCACTTATCCACTTCTCTGAATGTGAAACTCAGACTAAACAAACAGGTGAATGACTGTCATTCATTTCAAATGCAAAAAGAATTTCAAAAGCCCATTTCAAGAATTAGCCTGTGGGGAACACACAGCAGTTTGTCCCTTCCCTGAAATGGATTTTTGTTTTTATAAGTCACTCAGTAGGCACAGGTTTGATTTTAAAATACTCTCTGAAAAATACCCCTGCAGACATTACTTGGGCTTACTGCCATCATTTCAGATTCTGTGAAGCAGTGGGTAAACGTGCTCATCTCACCACTGTACAATCTGCAGAGACTTCATTTGGAAGGAGCCCTGTCGAGGCAGTTGTTTTCTTTCTTTAATAGCTGCATGAGGCAGAGACGAGCAATGTCTGTTCAGCACTGACCCATCAAGACTGATTTGATGGGTCACAGTTCTTCAAGGAAGTAGGAGCTGAACTGATCAGATCTCTAGTTAAACTTCCTACCATTTAAGTACATAGAGAATGGAATTATTTGCTTTAGTTTACTGACAGAACGCCTTTTTTTTTCCCACTTTGCTAAACATAACAAATTATTCCTGCTTGTCATTTTGAAGCTAAATAGAAAACTATTGTAGAAAAACTAAAATAGAGTTCTCAAATAGACCTCTGTAGAACAAACAGCTAAAAATATGTCCACACATTCCTAAATCAAATAATAAGAACAACGCTTTGTATTCATTTCCAGAAGAAACAACAACATAGTGTTTATCCCCAGTCCTTCAGAGAGAGGACTGTTGCATATTTATAGCACACTTCCAGATTACAATTAGCACTTGCTCAGTGGCTGAACGTGAGCTTGCAAGATTATGAAGTGAGGCAAATGAAAGTGAAATGTTTGTAGGAAAAACATTTATTTTAAATAAACAATTTTAAAGTATGCTTTAAACAACTATATATACTTGCCTTGCTGCTGATTTCTGTCTCTTCAGGCCATCCTTCTCACTGCTGTTCTATCTATAAAGAAAAGAATGATGGTTTTGCATACCTTTCTGCTAACTGTTGTAGTTTAACAGCAAAAGATGCTTATTAAGCCTTGAGAATTGTGTATTATTGCTGAGAGTTGTGAAGAGCACCTGAAAACAATTCTAATCATGGGTGGTTTTGCTATATATCTCTTTTTTTTTTGTTATATTGAATGTCTTCTGCCTCTTTATTAAATTTATACATCAAAAGAATTATTGTCAGTAACACAGACACTTGTTTTTTTTTCTTAATGAAGGAGGTATATCCCAGGCTTCCATTAAAAAGTCTTTTATTACAATGGATTTACTTCCTTCTACAGGAATTTGAATTACTTGCAGAGCTGAATACAGAATTTTACAGATGGATAAAAAAATCTGCATGCAGAAATCTGACATCAAAAGTAGAGGTTTATTAAACATTATGAGGCCAAATATAATGAGCTATTTTCTCTACCTACCTCTGAAATTCATGATTAGCTTCAAACACTACTGTTCTGTTTTATTATTTACCAGTTGTAACCAATGAATTGAAACATTAAGACCAGACATTAAAATACATAAAGGTATGTATTTAAACTATAGCATAGTAATTTTCAATCTTCTCTAATATAGACTCTGAAAAGACAATTTAAAAATACCATGTGTAACATATATCTGTTTGTTTCATTCATTCATTTTTATAAAACTATTAAAAATATCTTAGCTATATAGCTTTTGAATAAAAGGGACAATTATCTATAAAAAAATCTACTGAGCATATAATAAAGAATTCTCCAAATAAACCACAAAATCAGATGATAAGCAGATGAAGATATGTCCTTGGATCAGCAGAAAGCAAGCACAGAGATAAACTGAGACACTTTTGCAAGCCTCATGATGAAAATTAAAGGAAATACTTCAGCATAAGGAATCACCTGTTATTGAAAAGGAAGATCAACTATAATTCTGCCATTCCTGACAATTACTTCTTCAGCTTTGAAAAACAAAATTTCTATAACCTCCTCCAAAATACATTCCTGTGCTTTAGTACTGAAGAAAGCTTGCACTAGTAATGTAAACAAAATAGCTCTAGATGTGATGCCCACACAGGCTGATCTACCCAAATGGGTCTACCTAGGAAAGATTTTCTTTCCACTCTATTTTTACAACACTTTTATTGTACATTTAATTATTAGTGCATGTTGCCTCTGTCTCCTTTTTAGCTTGTCTTCCTATGTCAGTTTGTCGTAGGTCTAATATGGTTCATTATTCCTTGGTGAGCTCCGTTCACCTGGGTCACATCCTTCATGAACTGTGGCAAATTCCTCTTGACAGAGTTCAAACTGGTGCTGAATAGAATCCAACAGCATGTTGCCAACCTTATGGACATCAATTCAGTCTACATATTCGGGAAGGTGTTTCTCTTTAAGGTAATTGTGTGACACTGTTGATTCATGCTCAGTTTGTGGCCCATTAAATACCTGGGTTCCTTTCAGTACCAATGATGTCTAATCATCTGTTTCTTGTCTTGTATTTATGGCAGCTGATTATTTCTGCTGAGTGTGGAGCTTGTCATTTATCCTATTGAAGTGCATTTTCGCTCTCCAAATTATTTCTTCAATTGGCTATGATCATGTTAGATTCTATGCCTGGCCTCTGTCATGCTTGTAAATACTCCCAGCCTGTTGTCAATTGTAAATTTCATGCCCAGTCTTCACTTCTTATCAAAATTACAAAAATTAAAAATAAAAATTTAAATTGGAATCAGTATAGAACTGCACTCAAACAGATTTTTATTTTACAGGGAAAAATAATCACTATTTAATGATAATTTTCTAAACAGTAGAATATTCAGCAGATGTTGTGTCTTTGCCATGTTTCCTTAGCACATTACCTGAGAAAATGTTAGAAGTTTAGCAGTGACAAAGTGTTTACAAATTCTCTGCAACCCCAAGGCCAATTTCCCTGCTGTAAAAGGAATTAGATTGTCTTCACAAGACTAGATCATAAGAAATCCATACTGGACTATTTTGATCTCCTGAATTATCTTCTAGTTGGTTATATAGTTGCTGAAGAAAGCACTGTGTCAGTAACACAGACACAGACACATTTCTGCTAATAGAAATAAAGCTGACTGGACAATAATTTCCCTTTGTGTCCTTTTTTCCCTTGTCTTACCTTCCCACTTTGATAGTGGGTACTAATTTTACACTTCTGGCTTTGCCTGATTTCTGTAAGCTCCCAAAAACAAGTACAAATGGTTTTGAGATTACTCCAGCCAATCCTCAGACTGTGATATAGTGAATTTCATCACACCCAGCCAACTTGAAAACATATGTCTTACCTACTCTTTAATACCCTCTACTTCTATTGAAAGAAAAATTCTTAGTCTGTGTCATTGCAATGTATTCTTTTAAATGTCTGATGACAATGAACCTGGAAGCAAAAAGGCTTTAATGAGTTCTGTCTCCTTGGGATCAACAGCTGCCATCACTGAGCAGAAGAAGATGTCCTTCGTCTTCCTTTAAAAAGCCTTTCTTTTATTAGTTAAATAATAATAGACAATGCTTTTAATAAGACCTAATTTATGGTATTCATAGATACTTCAAACATAAATCTGTTAAATCTATAGTTTTTGGTCATCTAGGCTCCCTCTGCATTTAGGAGAAAAGGATAAATGTCTCTTCATAAGAAATGTGAGCAGAGCTGATTTTCCATCCAGCTCTCATCAGACCTTTTCATCTCTGATAGCTTATATTAGGTAAGATTTATCCAATGAAATATGTTTCATATTTCTTTCCACTTGTATCTTTCTTTGGGCTTTGAGCAAACTGATTTTTGTCCTAAAGTTTTGTGCTAATTCTCTTCATCATAAACCTAGTATATTATGTGCATCTGTCTAGTTCTTGAGGGAATTCAAATACGCACAAATAAGATTAAATAATTTCGTATCATTATTTGTTTTATTATGTCCTTATCATGATTATATTGTTCCCTTCCTTCCTTCTTTCCTTCCTTCCAACTCCCTCCCTCCCTCCCTCCTTCCTTCTCTCTTTTTTCTCCTTATTTCCTTCTTCTCTCTCCTTCCTACCCTTCCTTTCCTCCTCCTTCACTTCTTTATTTTCTTCTTTATATTTATTCTAGGTTCTCATTCTCAACCAGTCTATCCCAAGCTCCTTTTCACCATCATATTCCCAAATATTTCCCAGATCCCGATAATTGAAATTTCTAGCACCTTTGCCTGTCTAATTGCTTTTGTAACAACTCAGTTCCTAGTACATTCCTGGAATGTGTTTGCATCTCTTTTTTTTTGTTTTGTTTTGTTGTTTTTTTTTTCCTTTTCCTGGAAAAAATTCCTTCTCATAAGTTACTGGGGAACCACAGTTGTGCTGTGTTTAGCATCCCAGAAGTGATCAGAGTTGCTCCAAGGCAATATTACTCCGGAACCTTTTCACAGTGTTGAAGGTTTTATTTCTGTGGGTTTTGATTTTCACTTAAATAGAATCAGCTACTGAAGTAAATGTTGAATATGAATACCTTCAAACTGGTGAAACTACTTGGCTCTTGGCTCCTGCTGTGCTGTCACTAGCAGACTGCTAGTACTGGATCTGTTTTGGATTCTCCTTCATTTCCTGAATCTCTGTTTTCTTCTGGTTAATATGATATTCCAAACAAAAATAAAAATTAAAAAATAAATAAATAAAAAAAACCCCAAACTAAAACCAAACCAAAACAAACCCACAAACCAAACCAAAGCAGCAAACTCTCCCAAAGCAGATACATTATTAGAAAACTAATTAGTGAAGAGCAGGAGCTGAGGAGAGTCTGCAAGAATTTTAATGGCACAGAAGGTTAGTCAGACTGTAATTAGCTATAATTGGTTCCCACATAAGTTGTGACATCGTTGCCTAGAGCTAAGTGGCACTGTTTGTTTCCCTACTCCTGAAATCTTTCAAAACAGAATCAAAGGAATTGATTCTAAACTGATAGTTACAGGGTGAATTTACACAAAGGACAACTCCACGAACATGATGATCGAGGCACAAACAGTCTTCTAGTTTAAGAGGAATTTTGGAACAGGAATTGTGTATAATTAATTCAGTGGTAGTTAAAAATATAGAGCACAGGCTCCTACAAGCCCCCAGCAACGACTGTGCAAGAGAATAAGCTCCCATTTATTGCTCAGTTAATAGGTATGAAAACAAGCATTCATCAAAAGTGATTTGAGGAATCCTTTCCACACTGGTTTCTCAGCCTTTCATGAGCTTATAAAACATCTTAAAGACAAAGAAAATAAATAACTGAATAATTCCAAAACCACTTTTTAAAAAGAAAATAAAATTGTAAATTCTTCTATCAACTTCTTTACTGTAGAAAGTGATGCACCAGAAATTGCTGTTTTGTTTTTTTTCCAAAAAGCTTGTTTCTTCAGTTCATTTGCTGCAATAATAATTATAGGCAAAAATAAGGGCTTGATCTTACTTAATTAAATCATAATCTTTTTAAAACATATTATTTAAAAAGGAAAAAACCATTAAAAGTGTTGTTTTTTAATCTTGGCTCAAAAATATGCTTTTACACCTTTCCAAAATGCTACGTGAATTGAAAGCTAAAAGAAAAAAGAAACAAATTAAAATATTAAGCATTGACTTTTGCCAGTTTTAGAATACAATTTAAATAAATGGCCAAAAAGAAAAATTTTTAAGTAAAATCATACCTAAAACTCCCACATCTGTATAATTTTTTCCATCTTTATGAAGTATTTTTTAAAGTTTTCCCCCCTTGCAGTAGTATTCGGTGTCAAAAATTAATACATATTTCTGCAGATTTTTCTTGATATGTATTTTTCAACAATCCAAATGTCATGGAGAACCTTTGGAACCATGAGCTTTTCACATCAGTGTTTAGGAGGAGCTCTTGCTCCCTGCCTGTCCCCCTTGCAGTGTTTGACCTAGTAGTTAATCTAGTTGAAACAAAATGCTTCTTGTCTGAAAATATTTCAGTTGTTATTCCTGTACTACAGTGCTGGACAATGAAAAAGGAAATGCTATAATTTTTGTGGCATTGTTTTTTGTTAGTTTGAGTTTGTTTGGTTTGGTTTGGGTTTTTTATTTCTTTGGTTTGGTTTGGTATGTTGTTGTTTTTTAATTATTTTGTTTTTACTTAATGTTTCTCCTTTATTTTCTTTCCTGCGAAATGCTGACCTGACTGTCATGTTGTTTTGACCCTGACTGGCTTTCTGACTGTGAAGCCTGTATGGAGATAGAGATGTATAGATATATGTGTATATATATATATATATGTGTGTGTGTGTATATATATATATATATATGTGTATATGTATATATATGTATAGATATACATATAGATATAGATGATATAGATAGATAGGTAGATAGATAGATAGATAGATAGATAGATAGATAGATAGATAGACAGACAGATAATTTGATCTCTAAGTGCCTGAGGGCAAGGAGACTGGGAGATTTGGTTTAAGGTGTGACTTTGAAAGCAACATTTTGCTGAATGAGATCAGAACTCCTGCTCATCCTGTTTGAAGTGGCTACTGCTCTCTGTAACTGCGGGGTGGGGGGGTGAAAGGAGAATGCAGGGATGGTCAACTTCATCAGTGCCAGGATGTGAAAAATCTGATTACTACGGTGTGAATTCCTTCCTTGACATTTCTATTTTTCAGATTTTAACCTGAAAGTGTATTTATGCATATGTATTATCTCAAGCAAACTACTCAGTAGCATTCTCATTTTTTAATTTCTTCTTTTTTCTTTTCTACGTGTCCCATTTTGTTTATTTTTTTTAGCAGCAATATACTAAACATTTTTAACTAGTTGTTATTGCAGTAACATTATCATTAGCCATCTGAAACCCACAAATATATGGAGTTCTCCTAGGCCAAAAAAGGTTTCAGGATTAATTGGTAGCTAATCAGCTCTCTTCCAGGAGAAGAAAAATATGTTTTTTTCACTTTAAACACTTATAAAAATATGCAAACTCCCTCACACAGGGGAAACCTTTCCTAAATGTTCTTTACCTTCATTACCACAGCAGTTTCCATCTTTTGTTTCAAAATGGTTTTTAAAACCGACTCTTTCAGAATGTTTTAAAAAATTTTCTTGACCCTTAGCTGGACGTCTCTGAACCATGAAGAAAATTTTCAATGAAAAAGTTGTGATAACTGAGAAATATGATTGTACTGAAGCGATGAAAGTAGAAAGAAAAAGAATGAAACCTAATGGATTTTAGGTACTGAACATTATTCCACAATACCCTTTAGTCAAAACCAGCTATTTTGGATTAATGATGTTCTTAAATTTCCCTGTACAACACAGTCAGTCTCTGTTTAACATTGCTGAACTGTAAAACAGCTATTTCACAAAATCCATTTTCTTCTGACAACTTCATTCCTCTCTGTCCTGTTCTTTTTCTTTTTTTTTTTTGATAGAAAATAGAAGAAATAGGTGATGGGAGGGAAAATATGAACATAGAGGGAAAAGAGAGAAATAAAAGAGTGGACATATAATGAAGAAGGAAGCAGATGGAAGAGGAAAATTGCTAGTTTTTCACAAGACATTTCATGCAGTCATTTTATGCTTCTTTGGGTGAGCAATGTAAAAGCAATAAGATATAGCATGATGTTTTCCTGGGAAACTTTTAATGATGTGAATGATGCTTTAGGAATGGCTTTTAGAGTTTAATTACCAACCCTTTCACTGAGTGATCATCATCAACATTAATATCAATAATATTTAGCAAACTAGTAGGAGAAAGCTGCTTCCACTTAACAACAACCATAGAAAAAAGGAGAGGAAAACAGTCAAACACAGCAGCCAACAAGCAGGCAAGCTCTACAAGCAAACATGGAAGGCAAGTTCTTCCATTCTCTAGGATCAAATTTATGTGAACTGCAATCTCATTTTTTCAAGATAAAAATTAAAACTATGGGTTAGTGATAAAGAAAATGGTTCTTCATTAAGGCACCAAATCTAAATAAGACAGAAAGCAGGGGCTAATGGTTGATTCAAATGTAAAAATAAACCAAAAAAAACCAAAAAAACCCACAAACCATTGCTCTTTAGTCACTTTTTTGTGTTGACTGGAAATCATTTTTGATAGTGATCATATCAAGAGAAAACTGATTAGATTCTACACTGTCATTGAAGATGTACTGCTTGCTTCATATACAGAGAAATGTTATGAGAAAGGAGATGTTAAGGAGAAAGATTATTTAAAGATTATGCCACCAACAATATAATTCACAAAACAGTTGTTTGGAGGTAAATGCAGAAAATACAAATGCAGTATGGAAAAGTAAAATTTACACTACAAAAAAAAGCATATGCTGCTTGAGGCTTCCAGTACCATGAGGTGATGTAACAATATAACATATAATAGAATATAACTGGGAAGCAGAATTAATGCCTTTTTGAAAAAAAAATTCTTTTAGCATAACTTCTAGTGATGACACTGACTTCCTTCAGTGGAAATGAAGGGGTCTGAGGCTGAGATCAAAGTGATTACAAATATGCTTTATAAGGATAAATAGAAGTAAAAGAGAAAGGACAGAATCAGAATGTTACTAAACAAAAGAGAAAATCAAAATAATACAGAGAAAGAAAGATATGAAACCAGGTAGTTGACTTCAAAGTCCTGCAGGAAATTTCATACTAACATGCTTTTTCAGTTCTAATATCTGAGTTTATAAATGTCTGCAAGGGTTCAAATTTCAATAAAATTCTCCCCAGTCAGAAATGAGATTTTAAATTCATGTTTTCTGCATGCTAAAAATCTCCTACAAAGCTGCAATGAAATGTCTTGCTGCTAGCAACTGAATACATTCTCTTTCATACAGACTTATGCCTTACTACGCTCACTTTCCATGTTTTCTTTCTTTTACTTGCTTAGATATTTGGCAATAAGAAAATATTCTGTTTAGTTTACTAAAATAAGGCCAGAAAGAAGGTTTAAAATCATTCAGAATCTCTCAGAAGATAACCAGTGGCTTGCTCTGATCCCTTTTAACTCCTTGTATTTGAAACTTTGCAATACCCCAACAACCTAATGTCTGCAACAAAGGAAAAGATGAACAGAACTCTATGGGGGGAAGCTTTGCGTAGGGTAGTGATGGAAAACCAAGGGAAGATCGTGAAGCATAGACCTTCACTTTTAACAGCAAGCCAGAGAAAGTGAATAAAGAGCTCTCCAAAACTCAATTCTCTCACCTGAGCGAGCAGACAGCTGCTGCCACACCGTGTTGAACTGGCAAGCACTTTCTTAATTACTCAGCCCTTCCAGAAGGCAACACTTCAGTAGTGATGAAGAGGCACAATTTCCAGAGTTTCAGTGGGAATTGTTTTCAGCTCCTCTACAGATTTTTCGGAAGTGTTCTACAAACATTAGACTGCATATATGGGACATTTCCCTGTCCAAAGGCATGTTAAATGGTTAAAAAATCAACCTTTCCACTTTCATCTCACTTGTTGTGACAGATATTTCCTCTCAGGAAGATATGGAGCACATGGGATACTGGATTCTGGTAGTCCTTTTGCAGATTTCTGTTTGACAAACTTAAATCCTACAAACAGTAGGTAGATTTATCCTGATTACTTTGTATAGAAAAATGCCTGAAGGCTTTAAGCTCCTTGAAAGTCATGGGGTGGGGAGTGGGGTAAATAACTATTGCTTCAGTAAGCCATCTTAAAGGATGGTTTTATTCAGGTTTGGTTAGCTTTGTATGCAGAAATAAGTAATTCTTTGATACAATTAAGCAATCTTCATAATCCAGACCTTTAAGAGGAAGGATAAGACACCTTTCCCTTACACTCAGTAGATATCTGTTTTCAGTGTTATCTTCCCTGAGGATGTTTAGGAATTTGCTTCAAATATTTGCAATGTTTTATATTTAGGCATCATCATTCACAGTGTCACAATGGTTTTTTTTCCCTTCACTGATGACTATAAAGCTTTTTGTAAATACAACCAAAAAAAAAACAAAACCCAGAACTTTTAAAATAAGACTAATTTTCCTCTTTTTTTTAGCATACTGAGGAAGAGAAAATGCTAGAATAAGTGCCTACCCTAAATATTAAATTTCTTACCTGCAATACTATGCCTTAATATATGCCAATTTGTTACCCAAGTGCTCCACTTTTTTTTCAGTCTCCAAGTCACTGAAAAAAAAAAGTAATTTTTCCTTTGTAGAAATGAATGTGTTTATGTTACTCTTATACAAAGAGTTACTTAAAACTTGATTTTAGGAAAACTGTTGGGAAAAATTCTGTATTTCCTAAAATTCAGTGAAAAGATCTTGGGGAGGAGGGGGGGAGAGGAGGAGGGGCTTTTTGGCTTTGCTTTTTTCATCCTTCTCATTTTCTTATGTAGAAACAAAATCTAGTCGACTTCGAAGGTCATTTCCAGAATATATATATTTTGTTTAATTTTATAATTTATTTCCATTAATCACTTAGGTAAGAGAAATACAGACATGCAGCTTTTGCTCCAAAGAATTCAGCAGCAATTTTCATTCTTCTTATCCCTTCAATATCATATTCTTACCAGTAGTAAATCTTAATTTTCAATTGGCCCAGTGACTGCATATCATCAACTGTTAGTTACTTCTATGCTTTTAACACTTGAAATGGAAGGAAGCCAATGTCCAAGGACTTCTGTGAGTCATGTGTTAATTACCCATATGAAAAATTTCCTATAACCATGTGCATAATTTAATATCGGTTCCATAGTAAGAGAACTGTAGGATTACCACACATTCCTCACCTTATGAAACAAAGCAAACTACATAGATGCAGAATTGCATAAACTAAATTTTTTTGTCTCCCTTTACTGATAAGAAAGTGCCTGCTAAGACTGAATTAAAGATTTTGGTGTGTGTTACATTACTTTAAGATTTAAGTATTGCTTAAATAAATAGCCTCCTGGCTTTTGAGTACTGGGGATAAAGTTGGTTATGAAAAGACAAAAGTAGGCTAAGTTTGCAGAAATAAAATTTAAAATAGTTTACCAGCATTGATTAGAAAATATTAGTTAACCAAGAAAAAGTATGCTGATTAATAGCCAAATTCATTTTACATTACCTATTTTTAGCCCCAGTGTTCTGGTTTCAGTTTTTCTTCACTTAGTTCTGTTCTCTCAGCTGTGTGGATACTGCTTAGTAGAATGCATTTATACATCTATGAAATCATACCTATCTTCATACCTATCTCTTTCTCTGTTCTCTAACATGAAATGATTGTTCAAATATTTCCATGCTCTGCCTGAAGGCCATGTATCCCACTTATTTGCTCCATAAATGAATCCCACTCAGAATCTTCATTTATTTTCATTGCTTTCCTTCATTCATTCTGTCTGTGGTCCTGATATATATTTCATTTTTATGCTACAGCAACATCAGTAAATCAATGGCTCATTTCTACCCTGAAGATTTTCTATTTTCTAACACAAGAAAGATGCTGTAGCTGCTTGTCACCTAGCTATCTTAGAATAACTTTAGTTTCTCGCAAATGAACAAAGTACATTACTATACCATTTTTCCTTTTTTGTACTGTTTAAATTTGAAATGCCAATTAGTGCATTAAATTTTAAAACACACAACAATAAAGTGCTGGTATTTTTTGGGATTTTTAAAGTATATATATATATATATATATATATATATATATATTTGAACCATCTTCAAAAAAGAAGAAATTCTGTAATATTTATTACAGAATTTTGTAAAGGTATTCTGCTTTTGTTAAAAGATCTTGAGGTTTGTAGCAGGACCACAGTGTTGAAGAGATACATTACTGGTGGATAAGGGAAGACCAGCTGATATTGTGTACTTGGACTAGTGAAATGTAATTGACATTGTCCTGCACAATATCCTTGTGTCTAAATTAGAGAGATGTGCTTAAATCTATGGTACCCAATGGACACATTCTGAATAACAACCTGAAGTAGTAAAATAAAAGTTTGAAATGTCCAAATGCTTGGGGAAATCAATGTTTGATAGTGCAGTTGATGATTCATCATCCACCTCTATCAAAAACTAAACAATACACAATACCTGATTACTTCAGTGATGGGAATAAGATTTAAATGTCAATGAGTGTAATGTGTGCTGAAACCTAAATATTGCCATGGCATAGGGGTACTTTCTGGTTAAATCAACTAATAAAAAAGTTGCTGAGTTTAAAGAAATTCTACAAAATCACCTACCCTCAATATCTTTTGTGAATGCAGAATCAAAAAAGAAATTCCTTAAATGTGCTAGATAATGAAGTATTGTTGAAGTGAAGACTTTGATGCATCAAGTAATTTTTTTAATGTAAAAATAAAATGAACTGATTCCGGTGTAGACAGTGTCTTAAGCTGCTTCTTGGGCAGCTTTGAGCTAGGCACATGCACTGTATATTGTCTTTTCTGCAGTTAAAATTGCCAAAGAACCACGATTACACGATAAAACCTTTTCAGCCAGCTTCAAGTTCAAGAAGATGCAACAAGGTGAGGATCACTAACAATGAGTCTTTTTACTATATAAAAAGCCCTCATAACTTCCTTCATTAGTTAATCAAGGACAAATGTTGGATGAAGGGAAAGAGGTATTAAGAAAGATCTTGGCATGATAGCTTTCACGATGAAAAAGAAAATAATGTTAATCTTCTGACACAATTTTCAAATAAAGTCTTAAAGTAAATGAATAATGCTAGAAAAATCTCTCCATATATTGTCTAACTTTGAAGAAGAAAAATTCAGTTTATTATTTCACTTTTTCTACAGAGGCAAAAATTACTTCAAAAGTAATTTAATGCAGGACTTTTTTGCTTTTACTAATTTCATAGTAACTTTGTCTCAAAGGTTAAAGCTGCAGAAAACCTTAGTGAGGTACTAATTTCCTGGGGCTTATTATGACAAATATAATACATATGCAATACATAATACAAAGACAGAGTCCAAACCCCCTTTTGTGTATCACATGTGATTCACAATTATTAATAAACTGGTATTGCAACTGGACCTGCATATATTGCTTAAAATTTAGGAAATATTTGCCTAAGTTACATAACATAACAAGCTTAAGCCATATCTAATCTTAGCCCACTCTAGCCAAACCAGTTTTTTAGAAGTCATTAACAGCCATTAAAGTGAATTCCTGATATTTACTTTCAATTGAATAATATAGTCATGGGAGCTGGCAACAAGGAAAGTCACGAGAATATATCAAAAGGAAATCTTGAACTTCTATTTTGTGGTTTGTGTTATTTTCTTCAAGGGTAGAGGATACTGGACTTACCTGTTTATTTCTAAGATGAAGTAGCTGTGGGGGAGGGGAGGGCAGTGGATATTGCCTGTCTTTACTTAAGTAGACTTTTCACATGGTCCCTTAGAGTATCCTCATTGTGAGCAGCATGGTACATTATGGTCTAGACAGGTGATGGTCTAGATGGATGTGAAACAAGTTGGGTCCTTTAGTCAGTCTCAAATAATGCTTAGTGATTCGTCTGGCTCAAGGCCAGAAATAGGCAGAGTTTCTTCAGGATATACAAAGGAACCTATCCTATTTAACATTTGTATCAGTCATTTAGAGGAGAAAACGGTATACATTTTCACTTGGTTAATGAATGATTTTTCTTCTTTAGACAACCACTGTCTAATTCACACCTCCCCGTTACAAGAGAGACACTGGCAAACTGCAGCAAGTTCAGTGCGGGACCACCAGGCTGGTCAGGGGTGAAGGAATGTGCCATGCTATAAGAGGCTGTGGGTTATAAGTTTGTTCAACCTTGATGAGGTGCAGTTTAGGGGGACCTAACAGCTGCCTGTGGGGTGGTCATTGAGAAGACAGAGTCAGAGTCTTCACTGAGTACTGTGTCATGCTGACCTGAGACAACTGGCATGAACTGAGAAAAAGATATTCCATATGGACACAAAAAATCCCCTTTTTCCTTTGAGAATAGTTAATCAGAGAAGCAGGTTGCCAGAGAGGCTGTGCAGACTCCATTCTTGGAAGTTTTAAGAACCATCTGGACAAAGCCCTGAATGACTTGATTTGATCCCTGACCCAGCTCTGCTTTGTGCAGAGGCTGGGCAAGGTTACCTCTTGGGATTCCTTCCATTTTGAATTCAGTGATTGTTTTTTAACAAAGACAATTTCTTCTGGGCTGACCTAGACCAGCAGCTAAACACCTGCACAACTGCTGGTTCAGGAGTGCCTGAAGCCTGTGCCAATGATGCTCAGCAACAGTCAAAGAATCAGCGTGTTATCAACACTGTTCTAGCCACAAGTCTAAATCACAGCATGATACAGGATCCTGTGAAAAAAGTTATCATTATCCCAGCCAGACTCAGCACAAATACCTGCAAGAAATCACAGCAAAATGCTGAGGCAACCTATAATCTTAGTGTGTATCATAATTATGATCATCCCTGGGCATTGTGTGTTTTAAGTTTCTTGCCCAACATATCACTATTATTTCTACTGAATAAAGTCTTATGCAGTATTTGGGTGTCCTGGAAGTTCATGTGAAAACTTTTATCACATAATAGAATCCCTAAAGTCTGGAAAGTATCTTCTGCCTATAAAGGCAGAAGGTCATGGAAGGCAGTCATATAAAGAGCAGTAATTTTACAGCTTAAGAATTACTACCTTTGATTTCTAGATTTCTGACTTTAAAAAAAAAACAAAATAGATTTGTATGCCCAAATTACTAGAAATCTCTGATTTCTGCCTCAGAATCATTATCAGTGGAAAGAAATTTAAAACTATTGGCTTCATATATTGCCTTAAAAAAAAAGTTGAGTTTTTATCCACTATATTTTCTGATTAAATCACCAGATATACAAATCAAGATTACTCATGAAACCTGCCAATAAAACCAGTAACTGGACTGAAGCAGAACTAATAAAGCTGGAAAATTTTACACAGATCAAGTTGCTATAGGCAAAGATAATAAAGCCCATAAAATCTTGTAGCACTGAGTAATGTTACTGAAGTGGGTGGGATGATTTCTTGCCCAAAAACATTTCTGTTTTGCAAAGAAAATAGTATAAGGATTTGCTCTGATTTATGAGAGAAAATAAAAAGGCAAAAGTATCAGGAATCTTCTATAAAAGTTTGGCTGATGAATCATGTGCTGTTCCCTTGCTGCCCTCCCTGAAACAGAAACAGGGACAGCTGCCAGAAAACCCACATCAAGGAGATCCACTGTCATCCTCCCACAAGGCAGAAGTTGAAAGCTTATAGGAATGGAGTGAATGAAGTCAAGTCCATGCTCAGGGCAGCAGGTGAACCCTCTTCTTGCCCAGCACACCTTCCCATCTGCCTCTGTACTACAAGGATGGGGATCTGGATGGGGAAGGCCAATTGATGGATGACATTGAGGACAGTGCCTCTGCACCAGAGTTGTTGCCAAAGTCAGGAAAGCTTGTCCCTTGTATCACAACTGCCCTCATAGACAAGGAAATACAGGTTATAGTTATATGTGACTCTCTTCTGAGGGGAGCAGAGCAGCCAGACTCATTTCTGTTAGGGAAGTTTTCTGCCTCCGTGGAGCCAGGGCTAAGGGCATCACCAGGATGATAGCCTGGCACAAGCTTGGTCTATTTCCCATCACTGCCCTTCCATGTAGGTAGTAATGAAACTGCAGCGTGTAGTGAAGTGTGATCAAAAAGGACTTCAGGTCTTTGGGATGATTGGTGAGGGAATCTGGAGCACAGGTGATGTTTTCTTCATCTTCCAGCTGCAGACAGTGACACTGGAAGGCACAGGTGGACCCAGTCTATTAATATGTGGCCCTGTGGCTGGTGTTACCACCACAATTTTCAGGTTTTAATAACAGCATGGCCTACAAGGCATCAGGCCTGCTGGTGTCAGAAAGCATTCCCCTTTCTCAAAGTGGGAAGCGAGTCTCTGCTCACAAGTTGCTGGAGTTAATTGACAAAGCTTTAAACTAGAGTTGAGGGGAGAGTGGATATCAGGCTCGTCCATGATCAAGGTATCAGGAAGCGGAGTTGGACTATGTGATTTTTGGAGGACCCTTCTAAACCAGTTTATTATTTTCTTCTCTAGAGAAGGAGAGGGCTTATTGGTTATTCTTATAAATGGTAATGTTTTGATTTAGGGCAAATTTGCGAGGAAACTTCTAAAGGGGTCCTTCTAGAAAGCAGATTTAAGTATCCCCTCTTGCAATTGGTTTGGGAAAAGATTTCTTTGGAGAAAACAGGAAAAAAAAAACCTGTTTATTTAACAAACAAAGTATTCACAAGCATTAAAAATGAGCAATAGTAAACAATAAAACAATAAAGCTTCTCGCTGTTCTGAAGAGATGGCAGATTCAGAAAGTTCTTTCTGTGGGGTGTAGTTTAGCGTACTCAGTACCTCCACCTCTGCATCCTGGGCCCCGGTGGGCTACAGGTGTGAGTGAGCTCCTGGTGTTTTTCTAGCCGGTAAAAGTGATTTCAGCATTTGTTGTAATAAGGCCTAAAGCAAGGAGGCCCGCGGGCCAAGCAGGGGCGTTCCTGTTGAGGATGCTGCAGCGCCGGCGCTGCGTCTTCTTCAGCAGTGATATTCCCAAGTTCCAGGGGGAGCGGGACAGCTTCAGTGGGTCAGATGCCCCCTTTTATCCTGTTTTTTGTTCCTTTGGATTGGTTTCTGTTGGGATCCTTCATTTGCATGAAGGCTGGCTGGTTTCGCTTGGGGTGTGGTGAACTTTACAGAGATTTAAGACGGTACACTGAGTACCGTATTTCTTATAACGATCCATTTTGTCCCCTTTTACATTATAATAAACTAACAGTACATGATTAACAATTATCAACTATTTTACAACAGTTTCTAACCTGTTTTTGACATAGAGCAGGGACGATTAGTTGTAAGAAAAATAAAATCCACAATCTGGGCAACTTTTCTGTTTCAGTTAGCTAAAAAAAATAACTAAAAAGCCAAGGAGAGCTCTCTTCTGTTGTCTGTGCTGCAGACATCTCTAACTGAGAGAGGGAAAAATGCAGGGGAGCAAGTGCAGCTTCTGATAAGAAACTGTACGCTTCTCCTCTCCCCCTTTGCTCTTAAAGGTGCAGAACTTAATATCCGGCATAAACAGAACAGACAATCGGGGATACAAGACTCATAAAATCACCTAAGGACAGTCAGTGATATCAAGGCCTCAAGTAGATTAAGATCATTTAAGCTTTGTAAAACTAAAAGTCATAATTAGAAACATACTTTTGATGGATATAGATCAAATGACCATAGATGACCATTTAATGCCTGAATAATAGCCTGTATAAAAAGATCTAATATACTTCCTGTATGGTTAAATTATATTATACCTTTAATTGTTTCACTTTATCTTTCTGAAACATTTTTGTTATGTCCATTTTTCCTACTGTTTTATGTTCTGCCTTACAGACTCTAAATGGTAACATAAAGTTGTTGGACATTGGGTTTCTTTCTTTTTTCATTCACTTATGGATTTTTTTTTCCCATAAGTTGCTAGGAAACTAACTACTGGGTATTTATGGGTGCTTATGGGTACTTAGAAAAAACAAAGGAAGTGGCTGAAATCAGGAGCAGAGTGTAGCATCGGGCTACACTTCTTTTTCTCTGGGAGTTTCTCTCAGAGGGCCAGAGATACCAGGAGAATAGAGGCAGGTAAAAGATAGGGGCTATTTGTTTGCCTTGTTAAACATACTAGTAAAGAACTGTTATTCCTATCCTCATATCTTTGACTGTGAGCCCCTTAATTTCAAAATTATAACGATTCTAAGAGAGGGGGTTTACATTCTCCATTCCAAGGGAGGCTTCTGCCTTCCCTAGCAGACACCTGTCTCTCAAACCAAGATAAACTTCAAGAGTAGTTCACATACAAATCAGATCATAGTAGAATGCATTTTTGATTGGTACTGTTTTTAATTTTTGGTTTTATTTTTCCAGGATGGTTTTGAGTGTTTTTTAATGTCGTGTGTTTGGGTTTTTTTCCTTTCTTTTTTTTTTTTTTTTTTTTTTTTTCACTGTTAAGGAAAATGTACCTGTTTTGTGACAGCTGATATTTTCTAGTTACTGTTTTCTGCATGTTTCAGAAAAAATATTGTCAATCTGCACAGTGTGGTTTGCCCATCACCATATTCTTACCAATGAAGGATTACTGCAATATGGACATGGACATATAAATGGAATACTGTGCTATTTTCCTGTCTGGAACTCAAGCCTAAAACTTCTTTGCATACTCTCCTTTAAACGGGGCTCAGAGGATCTTGCCATGCTGGTGCTAGCCTAACCTTCAATACACACAAGACAGCCTTGATTCTACAGTGAGTACTTCTGATAGTTCAGAGATTTTGGGACTATCTACTGTGCCTTTCTTCATAGTTCATATAGAATGTAATCTGCTTTTAGACAAAAAGCCTTAGCAGACATTAAATTGACCATCCAATCACTGTGACATGGTTTTTTACAGCATAAAAAAGAGATACAGGTTTTATTCCTCAATCCTTTCTATTTTGCAGTGAGATTTTGATAGCTAGTTACATATCATTTCACCTCATAGGAACACTTACTATTTGAGACTCTGGCTCTTAACATCCTGAACAAAATCCCACCGAATTATGGACAATTTTCCCACGATAACAATACAAAATAAGTAGCAAAAAATTGAGATGATGTGACTGCTGCATTGAAGGCTAGAATCATGGAACACCTGTGTCACTTTTTTTCTCACTCAAAGGGTAAGGTTAATCTCTGACCCTGCAAAGTGGTCCATCTGGCTGGAAGGCACTGTGCCCTTGCAGAGCCCAGCTGAAATCAATGGGGTCCACATGCTGGGAGCAGCTTGCAGGACAGAGCTAATTCTCTCAATTAATAACTGGCTTCCATTGCACAAACATCTGTGTCAGACTTTCCTAAAGAAGTCCAACACAGCTCCATTATTGTTCTATAATTAAAAGACCTTTTTTTCCACTGTAACAATTTGCAGAAGTCTCAGAGTAGCACTTTCTGCGCAGATCTGCAGAACACGACACTGAGAACTTCTCCAAAATGCTTGGCATATGCATAAAGCATATGGCACAGTTCTGTAATTGTCTTATGTAGCAGGAAGCTTGGAAATTTTCAAAGATCAATAACTAAGGAAGGGAGTAACTGAAACAGTGCACCCCCTTTAACAGTCAAACTCTGTGCTACCAGAAAACAAAATGTAATATTAAGAGAAATAAATGTCAGTAACAGGAGAGATTAAAAAAACAAACAAACAAAAAACCCCAAAAACAACTTGGGCAATTAATTTTGAGATTTTTTTTCATAATTTAAAGAATTACAATCTATAATATTTTATTCATATCTCCATTTCCCAGCCTAATGATTTTAGATTATGTTTTCTAGGGTAAAAAAATTACAATCTATAGAAAATTCCTATAGTGAAACATGGTTTTAAGAATGAACATTATTTGTTTTACTGAAAATGCTTTACAAACCCAAGAGAATTTGGAAAAAAAATTATTTGTTCATATGTAGAACAAACACATGGGCTACACTAGTGGGAGTTGATGATGCTTGTCACCTGTGATTCTGATTGTATTGTCACCCAATAGCCTCAGTGGATCAGCTGAGATGAGCAGAGTGCAGATCCTGAGCCTTCATTTCAAGTGACTCTTTCTGTTCATATCCACCATTATGCTAATGAAATATAAAAAAAAAAATCAATCTCTTCTCTGCCCCAGCCCATTTTAAGCTTTTTTTTTTTTTCAGTCTTTGGAGAGGACATTATCATTGAAACTGTTAATATCTTTTTGCATAAAAACTAAGAAGGGACATAATTTTCATTGAAAGGAACCCCTGGAACTATAGCATCAGAGGAAAGGAACAACTTCATCAACAAGTGCTGACAGGAGGGGCACTGCTTTGCATGAGAGTAAAGCTGTGGTATCAGAAAACCAATTAAACAGCACCTCTGACCCATGCTGACCACTAAAAGAATTATGCAGATCTCCTCCGTGGGTTCCATGTGTGGCATAAAGGGTTACATGCAATTTGCCATCACTGACAACAAAGAGGTGGAGAAGAAAGGTGCAAAACCAGCAAAAAACAGAGCTTTTGTTGTCACCAGGATAACAGACATAGAGTTCTTCCTATACCAAGTATCAGCTCCTGCTAAAAGTGCAGTCTGACAGTACTGTGGTATCAAGGTGATAAAATGAAGGTAGACTATGAGAATAAATCACACAGGGCTCCACTTTCTTCATGGTGGAAAAAAGGCCTTTCTTTATTCACATAACTCCTTTTTATGCAGTTTTTCAGACATCGTGTGGGACTCCAATTGGTTAGTAGCTTTCTTGCCAATTACTTTTATTGGTTAGCAACAAGTTGTTATCCTGTATTGATTGGTCACTCAGCCTCTTGGTGTGTATGTGCAGGGGAAGTTGTTTGTGAAAAGTAATTTTCATTTTTCTGTCTAACGGTGCAAAAACAGTTTATGCAGGTGCAAGTTATTCTTTACCCGAGAATAGATTGTTATACTAGTGAATTGCTCACAACAGGATTGCTTTCACATGGGAACTTGCAAAATTTTAGCTTTGACAAGATCAGCTGCTGATTCCAGGAGAGCAGGCTTGATTTTATGAAGCCTTTCTTCATGATTTTTCTACCTTACTGCAACAGTGAAACACCCAATAAATAGTGACTTGTTGATAAAATGATTGATAATATTTGCTACAGAGAAATATAGTGATGCACAAGATTTGGGGGGAGTCCTGATACCACTTAGAAAAGATTTATTACAATCATACAAGTTAATTCTACATAAATGTTGTCTCCACAGAAATTAGGAAAGCAAATCAAATAGAAAATGTTATTATGCCACAGGATGTACTTGGATCTTGGATTCCTGTGAGTAATTTTGCTCTTGGTGTCCTCATGAAATATGTGGTGGTCCTATGGATCAAACTATGCTAGAGCTGGCCTATAACATCCTACCTCTTGGCTGCAATTAACTCAGCAGCTCCTAAAAGGGAATGGATACCTTCTTGGAGGCTACAGGAACATGCAGTATAATCTGTTCTACTCACTTGTAAAATACCTTTATGACTGTAACAAGGGACAAAGCACTTACCTAGAGCATTTATGGCTATCTTAACTATTACATTATATTGCCAGAAAAGCTGTCCAGGTTCTAAGTGGAACATCATGAGTAAGAAAATTTATGAATGGAAAAATTTCATCTGCTGTCAGATCCAGGAGCACAAACTAATCATGTATTGCTTAATAACAAATGGGATTCCTGTTTATTAACATGCAAGCAGAAGTCACTTTTTGCATCTAGAAGTCATTTTAAAATTAATCTCTTCTATTAAAATTCAAATTTACCTCATGAAAGGGTTTCTCTAGTTTTTTTTTTTCGAGATTGTAATAACAGCATAACTACATATTGACCAAAAGCAATTTGCTGCTATTTAGACATAAATTGCAAATTATACTTGTTTGATAAGTCAAGAAATTTCTTTCTCCAGTCATATTTCTTCAGACAAGGTAAATAATAAAATCTTTATACTCTACACTCATTTTCACATTCAGTTCTAAACATTTTTTTTCCACTATGCTCTCTCTAAATTTTGACTCAAGAAAATGGTTCAAACCCTCCAAATTCTCATCATGTTTACTCTGAGAAGTTTTTTCAGATGTAAGAGATCATATGCAGCACTGGTAATCTTTAGTCCATGTAATTGCAATCAGCAAAAGTTGGCTTGTCACTGAAATTTACAATATTCTATTTTAAGCATTTTTTTCAGACCTCCTGCTTTATTACTCCCTTCTCTGTACACTCCACAATTCTGTTCTCTGGATTTCGCAAGTTGGTAATTGTGTGTTCTACTACTTTCCACGAGATCTCATTCTAACCCTATCTTGTTCTATTCAAGCACCCTTTCTGTTTTTAGTGGATTTAAACTGTACAGCTGAAATGATTTAAACTTCAACAAATGCTGGACTTGTGTCTTCACACTTGTTTGACACAAATAATTTTAAAACATGAAGTACTTTTGAGCGAGTATTGCAGAAAGAGGGGAATTTCAGGTTATTAAAACTTGGACAGAATATTTTGTGTAATATTTATCATCTTAGAAACAGAAAGAGTGATCTATATGATTAATCTTATAAAAAAAATAATTTGATATCCTGAATCCACAAGGAAGCAGCAGTAAGTGCCACTGTAGTGTCACAGACATATTTTATGAAAATCCTTTTGCCAAGATTTTCTTCTCCTGAGAAGCTGAGGAGCCTCAGGAAAGAAATGTAAACAATAACTATCTGCTGCTGTGGAATGCAACAGGTGCTTCCTTGATTGGTCCACATTAGGTGTTTCCAGTTAATACAAAGATGCAGCTGGCTCAGACTCTCTGGTCAGTCTCAAGACTTTGTTATTCATTCCTTTCTATTCCTGTCCAGCCTTCTGATGAATCCATTCTATTCTTTTAGTTTTAATATAGCATTTTTAATATAATATATATAATAATGTAATAAATCAGCCTTCTGAAACATGGAGTCAAGATTCTCATCTCTTCCCTCATCCTGGGACCCATGCAAAAACCACACTGTAGAATCAACTAATGACATGATTCTTCCTGAGTCAGTATTGTCTCAGGGTATTAGCATGGAGTTAGAAGAATTCTGCTACTAGGATAATAAGAAATACAAAAAATAAGGGTCTACTTAATTGCTAATCTTAACAAAGTGAATTACTAAATGCAGAAAATTAGAGGCCAGGTTTCAGCCAAAGCCAAAGCTTTGGCATTTCTTCTCTAATTAAATTTATTGCACAGATTAGGCCCTTTAAGTCATTGCAAAATCTAGTTTGTTTCCATAGATGCCTTAACCCAAAATTTCAGTTGTAACATGAGGGCACATTCTGAAGCAAAGCCCATATCACAGATACCATGGATGGGTCCGTTAACTGTGTAGGAATGAATGTAGCTACACCTCAGCTAAAATGTCATATAATGTATTTCCCTGTCTTTACCCTCTTTCAAGGTGCAGTCACGTGCATGGGCTATCAAACACATACACATTGTCTGTGTTTTAGAAGAAATGTGATTAATTGCAGGGACGGATTATTTATCAATATGATTGTATTATATAGCATATAAAAACACCTGTGACTTCTTTGTGTAAAAATATGAATATTGTTAACAGAAAAACATGCTTTGCTCTAAAGCGCTTACTCCTTCTTGTACTTGTCAAAAGGGATTATCTATACCTGTTAAACACCAAACAGAAAACTTGTAACCATGCATAAAAATGTGATTTCTAACAATACTTTGATAAAATAAACAAATAGATATTTCATCTCCTCACAAATTAAAACATAAATTTGATTTGCCTCCTTCCAGGTTAGCATATATATTCTGTAATGCAATTATGGCACAATTCCTGCCTGGAAAAGACTGATATAAATTTAGCATTCAATACTGTATTTGTGATAGAGTCAGCTATTATATATGATAAATTCATATAGTAGGCTCTCAACATTAACAGTAGTAATGAACGTTCCAAAAATGTCATTATGTTCATTTATAACACACTGTTGCACTGACATCTTCCATAATTAATAAAAGGATTTGCAGTTCCAATATGATTCTCTGTGTTTAATCCTGTACATGGCAAGTCATTGTTTACCCTGCAGATACTTGTGCACCATGCAAAAAGAGGGGAAATTTTTCCTTCATCTCTTGAAGCAAGTAGAAAAAAAATTTTCTTATTGACTAAAACACAAAATGATGGTATAAACATATAATTAGTCTGATGTTAGCTAACTAGAAACCAAATCCTTCCTACATTGCCACATTTCTTGAAGCAAGTTTATAGTCAGTTTTACAAACTAGTTTTTTCAACTCATTACCTTTCTTTTTGAGATTCTTTTTCAAGCAGACAGATCTTAATAATCTGATGAAAGTAAGGAAAATATGTGATTGGGCTGTAGACATTTTAGCACCACCATTCTCTCAAACAAAAGGTGGAATTCAACTGCTTATAAAGGGCTCTGATAAAGATTAATATTTAAAAAGAGAAACAATAGTCATGAAGCAAGCAGCTGAGTGTTGTTTGGTGTCCATTACTGAGAGATTTACCACATTCTGTTGACCTGTAAATTATGTTTTGGCTCATACAAAATTCATACAAAATTCATTTTACTTTGGAGTTTATAATAGTAATAACATTGGCATAATATGCCTTTTGCAGATTTTGTCTTTTGACTGAAAATTCAGAAAAATACAGAATATTTCAAATGAAAGGAAAAAAAAATATGAAACGTTAATTTCAATGTTGTTTTTTTTCCTTTCCTAGTGTTTTTCTCACTTGTATTTTCCTACCTAATATTTTTCCCACTTGTTTAAAAACATGTTTTCCCTACCTTTTTTCCCGTACCAATTCAGTCAGTTTCCAAAACTTATTCTACCTATCCATCATTTGTAGATTTGATTTTCTCTCTTTCATTTTGGTTTGGTTTGGTTGGGAAGGGATCTTAAAAATTGTTTAATTCCAACCCCCCTGCTTTGAAAATGGGCAGCTCCCACTAGACCAGTTTCTCGAAGCCCCATTCCACCTGATCTCCAATGGCTTGTCATCCACAAGTTATTTGGGCAACCTGTTCCAGTGTTTCATCACCCTCAGAATATTTCCTTCCTTATATCTATTCTAATCTAAATTTAAACTTTTTCAGTATACCCAATGCAGATTGTCATTTCATACCAATAGTTGCATTTGTTTAAGGTACATATGATTAGAGTATGACTCTGAAAAAGGAGAAAGGGGAAAATATATTTTTGTAGAAATCAAAACCCAGCAAGGTCTTCCTTCTGTGGCCACTTTTCCACCAAAACTTCTTCCTCCAGCACCACTTTTATTTTCGTCTGTGAGTATATGTGGACACCAAATAAAGATAGATATTATCAGCATGTCATCTAACAGAATTATTAAAAGGAAAAATATACTGTCTGACTAAGCTTTCATTTTGCAACTATTTATTTTAAGAGACTCCTTCAAAGATTGATTATATACAAAACTCATTAATTCTGTGACAATATGTACAAAGTAGACAGGTCATCAAAAACTAGGGTACCTTCTTAGATATCCCCTATCAAGAAATACTATATAAAAAACAATGACTTAACTATTAAAGGCCTATTGCATTAGGCGTATGAAAGGATATGTGCTGCAATGTATGCTGCTGAGCCTTTTTTTTCTGTTCTAACAGTCTGCCATGTGATAATATTTTCATAGCTGCTGGTAGATGGGGAAAACTTGTGTTCCCAGTTTAAATGATTCCATTATAAATCCTATTTTACAAGAGAGTTAACTATGGCAGGCCACTTCATAAGCATCAGTCTGAACCTATGGGCCCTACTCATTTCAGTTACACAGCATGTAACTCATGTTCCCATTTGCTTTGAATAATAAAGCTACATAATCCAGCTCTCCATTAGAGAACACAAGCATGGGAGTCTCCCATCCAGATAATTATGTGCAGCACAAATTGAATTCCATTAGCATGTTGGCTGGCTGATCACAGAGAGAGGGGTGTATTCAGCCAGAAAGGGTAGGAGCAGTCAAAATGAATCACTTGAAAATATTCAAAGATAAAGTACAGCCAAGGCACCAAGACTGGCATTTTAAAGGGAGCACCTTATGGTGCAAAACCAAAACTTTTGTCCACAAGTAACTTATTTCACTTCCCTACCACTTTTAAAGGTGTAAGTAACTGAAATTCAAATAAATTTCTTGTAGCTAGATTCAAACCTGTCAGGAGGTTGCAGACACCTGCAAGTGGGAGCACAGTCTAAACCAGGGAATGGGTGGGAGCTCTCAAACCAGTGTTTCTTTGCTCAGTCATTATTCTGAGATCCAAAACTATTATTTCTTCAAGCACTTGTGATAAAACCTGAGCATCTTGTTTTGTTTCCTCTCTGCATTAATATATTGCTTCAGCATTGAAAGCATCACTGATGCGCATAAACATTATGACAATTACTGTGGAATCTTTAAGCCTCCAGTTAATTTCAAATTGGAGAGAAAAAAGAAAGTTGGGAGAATCCTACAGGGCAGTTTTTGGAGGGAGAACATTTGTGAAGAAACTCCAATTAACTACCATTTAAGCCGCATCCTGCAGGGAAGGAAGTGTGCAGGGGTGTGTTTTACTTGGTATGGACAGACATTTCTGTTCCTGCATGGTTATGTAAATGTATCATTATATACATTATAACAATCTCAGGAATATCTCTTAGTGAAAGCTGAGCTGTTCTTTTTCATCCACTTTAGCTCAGGGAAGTCAATATACACTCTCCACCTACAATCTTTACTTAGGTATTATTACATCATCTAGGAAAGACTCAACATTTCATTCCTTCATTACAAGGTTACTGAGCTTTGAAAACAGTGGCAGCTAAACAGCATTTCTCTATAATAAGACTGTACTACAGACAGTATTTAGGGATACGCAAAATGCGTATAAGATGGAATGCAACCATCTGCAACCACTTCCAAATGAACACAAACCTTACCACAAACAGCTCTTCTGAATACAGCCATCACACCTCTTATGTGAAAACTGACTCCAAATCTAGGAATCAACAGTGCCACTCAAACTTTCAATGACACAGAGAAAGGGCTGGACCCCATGTGAGCACCTTGGAACAATTATGAGATATTACACAATGGAAATTATGGAATATATGGAATTTTATAGGTGCAACAAAGGGATACCAAAATGACGACAATAAACTGAGCAATGAAAATACAGTTTTGAGAGACAAGGAGTGAGGATTATGAGTAAGGATCGTGGAAATAATTACCACATTAACAAAGATGTATTTTCATTAATATTTAATGCTTTAAGGACAAAAACAGATGTAAAATGGTATTGTGCCTCAAGCCTAAAATATTTTTACATTTGTCATTTACCATTCTTCCCCTTATGTCAAATTTTCTTTTATGTGTCATAGCAATGCTACAGGTAATGGCTTCTCTATGAATTCCTCTTGATTTCTTTTTCCAGCTGACTTCATTTACTTCCCTGTGTATTATATGACATCTGCTAGAGACAAAAATATCTGAATGTAAAGGTTATACATGCCCAAATTACGACCTTTTTTGCACTGTATTTAAGAGGATTTCTAAATTCAGAAAGTGTTGATGGAGAGGGGAGTATTTTACCATTGCATAGAATGCAGAAGTCTAAAAGGCTGAATTGTGGGCCAACCTAATGTCATTAAATGGCTGGTATTTTAGAATTTAAAAAAAAAAATAAAAACAAACAAAAATGGTCTCATAATTAAAGGAAGACAAAAACTTTGTGAAGCTTTAAATTGATGTTTAAAATGGTTGTTTTGGTTTGGAGTTTTTTGTTAGGAAGCTGTATTAATTGCAGTCAGATTTTCAGATATGCAGTCAGAATTTCAGATATTCAGAAAACCAAAAATGTTTAGCCAGACAAAAGCAAATGCACAACTAATAAGATGGGCTCACAGGCAGCTTATGGCCTCAAATCAACTGAAGTTTCATGGAGGCTTTTCTAGAGCAGAAACCAGGCTTGATAACTGTAAGTGGGATTTTTAGTGAAACAAATAATTAATGGAAGCAGCCTTTCATACAGGAAATCACTAGAAAAATAAGGAAGATTTTTTAAAATATATATTTTTATTATTATTGTTGTTATTTGTTCTATTATTACTATTAAATATTTTGAAGGTCTATTTGACTGTTATATGTAATTTTGCACTTTTTTTTCCTATGGCAATATTCTGTAAACTCATGTGGTATAGTTTGTTAGGAGACAGGTGTAGTTCATGCAACACTTAGTTTAATTTAATTTTCCTTGTTTTTTGTTCCAGTTTGTTCTATGATTTTTACTTGACCTTGTAGTATTTATGAACCCCAAAATTTACCACAAGCTCTATTGCCCCAAACCAAGGGACGTGTAAGAATTTTCCTTCCCAAAATGTATTTCTGGTGATATTTTGAGTTTTCTTCTTATTCAGGTTGAAAAAGTATGAAAACTTGAGTAGGCTTTTGTCTTAATATTGTCATTATGATCATCATTGTAGTCCCAGCAATTCTTAGGATGACTCCATGTGATGTTTGAAGGGTAAAATCCTGGGTCCACAGAAATTCTTCCAAATTCTCTTTTTTCAACATGACAATATTTCTTTCAAAATTCTAATTAATTAGACTCTTCTCTGCAGCTAATCCAACTTTTGCTACAACAGTTTTATTGAAGATGAACTTTATTTGCAAGACACAAGGAGATGGCAAAGGAGATGTTGATTCTTATATTTAATTTCACTATCCATATAACAATAGAGAGAACCATAAATGTAGGTTTAACAAAAAGGAAATGTAATTAATTCCTATATGTGGCTGATAATGAGGAAGAAAAAAAAAAAAAGAAAAGAAAAAAAGAAACTAAGAAAGAGATTGCATTTTCCTGGACAGAAGTCATGTATTTACTTTGATCTCAAACTTTATATATTGGATAATGATGCTTAGTGTTTCATCAATTATGGTGAAATATTCCTTTTCCTCTACATAATCTTTTAAAAATAAATTCCAGAATTTGTGGGAGGGAAGCTGGAGGAAGAAAGATAGTGCACTTTAATTAATGGCATACTCCATACTTGTAAATTAGATTATAAATTACAAAAAAACTAGGATAAAACATAAAAATCCAAACGAACAAACCAACCAACCAAACAAAAGCTCCCAGAAGCATTTTCCTAGGAAATACAGAAAGGATAATTGAAATTGTAAAGAAAACCAGGATCCTCATGGCAGTGGTCACAGCACCCAGCCTGACAGAATTCAAGAAGTGTTGGGACATTGCATCAGGCACATGGTGTGACTCTTGGGGATGGTCCTGTGCAGGGCCAGGAGCTGTTCACAGTGATCCTTGTGGGTCTCTTCCAATTCAGAATATTCTATGGTTCTATGATTCTGTCATAAAAGGTTAGAAAAGTCTTCATTTGAAAACACAGTTTTGGTAAAAATCAGCACGTTTAAAAGGAAACTGTCAATTTGGAAGTGTGTCGGAGAAAAAGCCAAAGCAAACTATTTCAGATTTATCATTTCATCTGCATAAGAAAAGAAGAACTATTTTGGCTTTGCGACATTGCTGTATTCATCTTGTTCTGAAGATTAAAATATTATTTTCTTCTTTTTATGTCAGTGATTTGGGACTCATTATAAACAGGGTATATAAGTTGCCAGACCTCCACATTCTGGCAGAATGTAGAGGAGGAAAGAGCCCTTTGCCCTCCATTGTATCTTGCCTTTCCTTTTCAAGGTCAAATTTTTCTTATTTAATTTTAGCTGCCTAAAGGAAGGTGTTCAGGCTGTGCCTATATTCTGCAGTCAACAGGCTCTCCAAAAATAATCATTACAGTTATTTTAAGGCTGGTTAAAGCATACATCTTTCTCTGAGATTGTTTTTTTAGTGCCGTGGAGTTGTGCCTACCTTACAATTTGCCTTCTTGGATCAATACAAACCCCTTGTGCCACAATTCCAAACAATAAACTACATTGTTTGGGCATATTGTCTTCAGACTATCTCTATGAATTCTAACTTTCTTAGCCCTTCAGTGAAAAGACAAGCAAGATCATTTAAAAGGAGAATTCCTTATGTATACAGTAACTATATTTCAATCACAAAAAAAAAAAAAAAAGAGAGAATTACTGATCTAGGCAACACAGTGTATTAAAATCTTCTGACATTATGCTTTTGGTTTGATCCTCTACTTTCCATGAGTACCTGATTTGGTTTGAGAGGCATTTGATCTTCTTTTCACGTGTTTTTCTTTTTTCTTCTTCTATTTTTCTTTCTTTTAAGGCAGCATTTTTTTTCCCTCTGGGCTAGTTTCCATGAAATGAACTAGATTCTATCCAAATAGGATAGACACCTGAGAACAGGAGACCAATATTTCATAGAGAGGGAAGAGACATTCAATACTGGAGACCCATGGCCACTCTGTATTTATATGATAGTACTGTGAAAGGACCACTACACTGTTTTGCAGCATTGTTTTAGAAAACTGGGATAATATAACACAATAGCCTAATTCAGGGTAATGATCTAGAAACCCTTCCTCTTTACAGTCTCACCAATAAAGAATCACTTTTCTTCAGGCCTACCACACATGCCAAAATTGTGCAGTGGTTTAGAAGTTTACAAGTGAATTTCAGTGTGGAATAGAACTGCCTGTCCTCTAGTGAAAATTCTAGAAGTAAGACCCATAAAATCTGAGAGTTTGACTTCACATTTGGGAGTTCTCATCCAGTTTCTGTTCATATCTGAGGAAGTAAACTTGTTTTCCACAGATAGAGTCACTTGAGAGACTTTTGATTGATTTCATTTTTATAAAATATTTCTGTTGTGGTATTGAAGTTGTTAGATATTTGCTGGGCTTCACATTCAAAGGTCTGACACTTTATATTTTGTGGAAGTAAGGAAACTATAGGATGTCAAATGAAAAGGAAATTTCTAGAAGTTTGAGGCTTTGTCAAGTTGTCAGTTTCCCAAAGGAAGTAGTTCGGCTTTAGAGAGTTCGAGATGGGAATTATTTTGAATCAGCTTGTAAAATTTCTAAAGATTATGTGTCTGATCTGTTCTGATTCAACCTTTTTGCTGTCTGTAATAAATATATAAATATAATGGAAATATATAAATATATTTTTCATGAGAGCAACTGAGGTGACCTGGGTGAATTAATTCCTGTCTAGATAAATGGAAATTCTAAATCTTCAAATTTCAGCAATAAATTAGGTTGCAGAGGGACTAAACCAGCCATTTATCAAAAATCTTATTCATACAATAACCCCCAACCAGTTACAAGTAGATCTATAATCAGTAAAATGCTACATTTTAAAACAATGGTGACAGAGACAAATGCAATAGAAAAGGCTTCTCTTTAAAGACTTGGTGTAGTTGTTTGTTTATACCTCAAAATTCTAGGGAAGGTTTAGGGTTAAAGTTTAAAATGCTAAGTATAGTCACACCTATCTCTGTGCAAGGGCCTGGGTATGCAGCAGTTTTCTTGCTGGAGACAAAGAAATAACACAAACCCAAAGTTATTTCACAATATTTTTTTATTAATGGCAAGTAAGAGTGAACAAAAAATTTAATCTATTATGGTAAATTCTGAAATGCTTGTATTATATTTATGCATGTGGTAAGAATCTCTTGGAGATAGGTACAGTGATTTAACTATTTTCTTCAGGTAAAACTACAACTGAGACTACAATTGACACAATCTAGAGGAAATGCAAATCAATCTTTTGTAATGTCACCACTCAAACCAGCAAAGAAAATAATATCTCCATAATCAGTGGGGATGAACCTCATTTGTCGGGTATCATTCAGGCTGGAGTGGGACCAATGTAAAAATTTGCCCATTTGAGGTCAGACCAGAGTTTTGAAGGAGCAGGAAGAGCCTGCCAATTTGATGTATGCACAACACTAATGAACAGGCAAAATCTGCAGAGGGAAGAAGACAAAAGGGCAGCAAGGGGTTCTGCAGCTTTTGCTTTGACTGATTTTTCTTTTCTCTGTCAGATAGATGAAGCTAGCGTGAGGAATCTGCAGAGGTGAAGCCAAAATATGTTTTTTTTTAATTTGTATTCCAAAATACTTTGTGCCTTTCAGCATTCTATAAATAATGCTTTGTATCAAAATGTTGCTTCAATGTCAGAAAAAAAAGGCAAATTTTTACTCTGCTGTACCAGAGGAAATATGAGATATGAGGTAACTTTAATTCAAATACATTTACCTTATGGAAAACCATTTAGAATCATTCAAGATTAGATAAAACCAGATTTAAAATAATAGCAGCTGTTCTTGAGTAAATTTTCCCTGGGTATTTTCTCTGTGATAACTGCAAAGATAAAGCAAGCCTCTTTGATGGGATTTCAGTTCATCAGGAAACCAAAATAAACTTGTATTTGTGTTCCTTTTATGTCATTAGGCTTTACTGTGTGAAAATTTTTTTACTCTCTTAGGGTCTGTTCTGAAGTAGTCTTCAGCCACAAGTCTTTATCACAAACTTTGACTTCAATTTACACTTGAAATACACACACAAAAAAAGAAGCCCAAAAGCCCCCAAATAAACAAACAAATAAAATACACCAAAAACCAAACCAGACAAACAAAAAAAAACCCCCAACAACCCAGTCCCACAGCCAGATTTATTCTGCTTTTGATCTGAATCATAACTGTTGGCTTTTTAGGCATTGCAGTGACCTTTAGACCATTCCTTCCTCTGGGACTGTGGCCTCTTCCCTCCCTCACCCTTCCTCATTTCCTCAGAGCAGAAGGTCTGCTCCTCATGTTGCCTCTTTTCCCAGTGGCTGCACCAGGTGTGTTGGCTCTGGTATCCCTGATGAAGACAGAAGGTTCAGTGCCCAGAGGGACATTTGAAGAGTAGGCTGAATACAAGAGGAAACAGGTAGGTGTTATTTGTATGAAGCAGAGCGACACAGAGTCCCCAGGCAGGTGCAAAGGAGAGCTGCTTTATTGCAAAAACCAGGCTTTTTAAGCAGCCAGGCCTTTCTCAGTTACATAGCTTTAAATTATAACAAACATAATCCAACCAACCAACATACACCATGATGTGAAGACATGATGGATATAGAACTTGTTTATCTACCTCTAATTCAGCTGAGTCACTTTCCCATAGTCCTTTTCTGCTTAGCTAAAGCAACAGGCCTGAGCAATGGCTTTACAAGTCCTTTCTTTTGTAAGGTTTTACCTATATGCAACGGTTAGTATGTGTAATGTATAATGTATAATGTATAATGTATAATTTAAATGTACAATGATTTTTAAAGTTCCTAATTTTTTGTCCTGTATCAATTTTACTTGAGTATAGTTATTATTGTAAGTTGGGTAATAGTTTCATTATTAGACTGTAAAAGTAGTCATTGGGCTAAAACCAAACTGTAATTTCACATTTTTATATATATGTATATTTGTTCTCTTTTGGCCATAACAATTTTTTGGTTATTCAGAGCATAACATGATCATCTGTTTTCTTAAGTCAGTTCTTCTGACACCAAGGAGTCTGATGCATTTACTATTACAAATTCAATCTCGCAGATTCTTTTACGAAAAACCTCCAAAAATTTTGTTTGGATAAAAGTTAACTTTGCTTATTTAGTTAGTTTCTTCTGTTGTTATTAGCAAATAAGAGGCTGAAGAACTCCTTACAACAACCCTGACAAGAAGTCAAGGCCAGAGCACAGATTGGTGTTAAATATTTGGCAATACAAACCAAATTATCACACAGAGTTTTGAACTAACAGTCAGAAACATCAGCTTTGGAATAAGGAAAATTTCCATTGTATCCCAGACACAAATGTACTCAGATCCATGACCATCCAGGAAAGGCCTACTTATTCATCAATGCTAATAAAGTAATTTTCTTCTCTCCAGGAAAATTCAGCAATCCCAACAGTGTTGATATGTGCATCTCTACATCAGCAGGCAGATGACCAACAGTGTCCTGGAAATCATGGCCTCAGCACACCTTACTGACAAACGCCATAAACAAGGACATCCCCCCTGTCTTTTCCCTTTACCTATGCATGATGTCAAATATTGTAGCATGCGCCTTTGGGCTTTGTCCCCTCCCAATTACTTGCCCATTCCCAGACAACTCTGGGGGCAGAGTGGGTAACTGCTCAGCAGTAGAAGAAATCAAAAAATAGCAGAGTGGTTTGGGTCGGAAGAGACCTTAAAGATCATAAATTCCTTCAGAACGATCATCATGTTCCTTTATCAACTTCCATGACTGCAGCTTGCTCAGAGCTCCATCCAACCTGGCCTTGAACACTTCCAGGATGGGACATCGACAGTATCTCTGGATAACCTGTGCCAGGGCCTCACCACCCTCACGGTAAAGAATTTATTACTAATATCTAATCTAAACCTATTCTCTCTCAGTTTGGAGCCATTCCCCCTTGTCCTGTTGCTCAAGGCTCCCCTGTAAAAAGTCCGTCTCCATCTTTCTTGTGGGCTCCCTTCAGGTAATGGAGGGCTACGCTTAAGTGCCCCCAAAACCTAGAATTTTGGCAAGTTAGTAAGACTGCTTCAGCCACAAATACAAATCCCCCCATCACAATGAAAGATGATGTGAAAGAAGTTAATTCCAACCCAGATGGACCCAATACACAGCATAAGGTTCCAAAAGAAAATAAATGGTGCATTGCTAACAGCTCTCCATGACAATCCTGGATGCATAAAAGCCTGAGAAAGTCAATTGATTTCCTCATTCAGGCCATTGGTCTTTCACACCAAGTAATAATGTTCTGGTAGCATGTAAATCCATGGTAATATCAAATGTAGACTTTAAAGTTTTCACTGCTTTTCTGTGATAAGGCAAACGTTTAAGCTACTCACATACACTGCAAGAATTATAATGAGGAAACCTGCTTGGAAAAGCTTATATCCTCCTCAAAGTCTTTAATGAGTATAGTGGCTTTATAGTGATCATGGCTTCTGGTAATGCAATTTCTCTAAATGCTTGAAAGTATCTTGCATGCTAAGCTTATTAACTTTTATATAAGTTTTATTTTGATGTTTAGTTTTATTGCAATTTCACCAATGGACTGTACAGCATTTAAGTATGCTGCAGCCTGATGTTCTGTCCTTTACAACTTTGAAAAAATTGATTTTTTGTCCCTGAAACATTCAAAGTACCAGACAAGAAATTACATAATGTGTACATCAAGAAATATGGACAGATTTCAAGAATGGTCTTCAAACAAATCCAAGCCTGCCTAAGAATTTAATACTGCAATTACATTTATTTAGCAACAAAGAACTTAACAGAACTAGACTTTGTTGTTGCTGTTTTTGGGGGGGTTGGGGGTGTTTTGAAGTTACGCTTTCTCATACACATAACAATTTTCACTGAAGTGGAAAGCATTCCTAAGTGACTTGTGAGATGGACAGACTTCCTTTGCCTTCCAGCTGTGTAAAATGGTCTAGCACTTAACTATGGAAGCAGTGTGTGCTTATCTGAAGAATTCCCTGTGTCTCATCCCTAGATACCTCATCCGCACTCACTCCATTGCTCATGTCCCATAGGCAGAGGAGAATAACCACAAGCCTTTTCTAGTAATTTTTCATATCCAAAGTTTTATTATAATAAAATTTTTAAAGCTTCTAAAATCACCACAAAATACAGATTTCTATAAACCTAATTGCTCAGAACATCTCAAATAAAATTGCAATATCTTTTCCTCAGTCACCAGCCTCAGTTGCTTAAAGACGTAGAATCAAAATACTTCCAATTGTATTATATACTAGATAAAAATATAAGTACTGACTTTAAGAATAGTAAGGAGAAAATGGATTCAAAAGTTCCAAGAGATATATTGGTCTTTGTCCACAGTAGAAGGTCTTAAAATTAGAGCACAAAAACTTAAAAATAATACAGGATTTTATTGAAACCTAGGGTAGATGATAAAAACAGAAGTGGTACTTCTGGATATTTGAAAATGTCTGACAATAGATGCAATTGTGTATAAGTCATATTTTGAGGAAGTTGTAATTAGAAAATTCTGCAGTTTATAAGGGGAAAAATTTAACCACAAATCAATAGAAAACTATATGTACTAACTGCTGGAATCTCTGGTTATGTAATGCCAATTATTAAAATAAAAGAAAATTAAAAAAAAATAAAGAGGAAATAATTTAAAAAATGAAAATAAAGAGAAGAAAGGAAGCCTTATCTTCATGAATCAAACCTGTAATCAGTGGACAAGACAACTATGAAAAAAGCTTCAGGATATTCCATGCCACAATAAAAGGAAGAGCATCCTGGCAGGGATTCTGCATCTCAGAAATGCCTAATCAAACACAGAGGTTTCTGTGCTGGTAGTAGTCGACTGTGTAATTGAATACACATTTAAGGGAGAAACCAATTACCCTTTATGATCCCTCTTCATGCTCTCCCCATGAAGTTTAAAGCTGAATACATTGATCCAGTTGCTGGAAAGACTTCCAGCACAAGCTCTTGCTGTCAGTCCATGGCTGAACAAGAGGTTGTAGGGCATTCATTTCCCATTCTCCTGAAACCTGGAGAACTCAAGGATACCTGTAACAAATGAAGAAATCCATAAAAATAGGAATTTTAGTCTACATATCAAATGCAAAATCAGGATTCTCATCACTACTTCATTATGTATATGGAAAAGTAAATACAGAAGTTGAGTTGGATTGAGAAATCAGAAGCTGATTCTTATGAATTTTATTATGTGTGGTATTCCATGCTATTATTGTACTGTGGATAATGCAAATGTTTTTATCATCACATTTAAAAAGGTTTTATATTTATGGAAACATATTTGTGTATTTCAGCAAAATTACTTGTGACTATTAATTTTTTAAAAATTTGAAGAAGAGATACATCAGGAGTTTTATCAAGGGGCCAGTGGCAATAATGAGATGAGGCAGGTTCAGGAGTGTGCAGCTTGGTTGGACTCATAACAGTAATCATGAACAGATTATATGGAAAAGGGGACTGATTGCTCTGAGCCAATTTTGGTAATGTAACAATGTCCTAACTAAAAGATATTAATACAAGCAAATAACTTTATGTGCATCTATCTTCTCATGGATTAATATTTTTTTTTTTCTCCAGGATCCTGCAACATGAGTGTGGTTGTTATTAGACTGTTTGAATAAAATGTTTGTTGCCAGGTAGCTGCAGCTTGGAGGCCATTCAGTGAGAACTGGCATTGGGAACTAGGACCACAAAAGTGAAGGCACAAAAAGATAACTGATGTTTTGAAAGTCTAAGTACAGAATGACACCACTGTTCCCATGGTTGTAAACACCAATCAGTAAAAGTTTATTCATAATTAAAGCTCACTACTAATCACTGTGGGAATGTAACCTTGACAGCTTAGTAGAATAATATTTGGACTACTAATTTAATGTGCATAGAAATGTGTGTGATAGACAACATGGGTGAAGATATTTGTGTGTTATAGACAAGATCATGATGAAAACAAGAAGCTGCTACTGAAATAGGAATGTGGCCACTGTTCAGATCTCCAGACATCCTGAACTATATGCACATGTACTTACATTTTATTGTTGTTAAAAAGAAATTTTCATTTCTTGTGGGTGAACCAGTGTTCATTGCATTTGTCCTGGCACACCACCCTTGAAGCTTGATTATAATCTAGATGCAAGATGTGAATAGAAACACATATGAATAGATATTTAAACCATCATAATATAAATTATAATGCCACATTATACAATTTTATAGAGTGTGTGTGTGTGTGTGTGTGTGTGTAAAATGGTTTCAATTTTATACATACATCTATGCATGTATAGATGCCACAGGTTTCCAGGCTAGGTTAGAGGAAAAGAAGGAAGGAGAATACCAGGCCAGTAATCATTGGCTACATCCCATTGGGCACACAAGGTTTCAGTGAAATTATTTATTGCATTTTTTTAAATTCTTTCTCTTTCTCCCCAAATCAGTTTTTTAACTCTTTCCAGGCTGAAATTTCTCTCAGTTCTTTCCAAGAGCTCTAAGAAGGAGGTACTGTCTGCTATATCAGTGTGAATGACCTGGAAAATGTTCAGGCTCAGGCTGTAGCTGATTCTGTATTTTCAATTTTCCACAGCTGACTCAGAGAAAGGATAACTTATTCCTCAGCCCAAAAATGTCTGCTTCTGCTGCACCATCCTCACAGGTGTGATTCAGCATTTTTTCCCTACAGAGCTCAGACTCCCGTCTCAGTGTAGAGTGTCCATGAGGCCATTTGGAGAGGAGGATGCACAAGCTGTAGACACTAAGTTAGGGGTGAGACTGTGAGCAGGTGGTTCTGATGGCATTTGAAGCACTGAGGAATCAGAAGGATTTAGTCTCAAGATGAAACTCATCAGTTAAACAATGAGAGGGAAAAGGACTAGATGGAGCAGCAGAAAGACTGATATTCAGAAATGTTTAGTACAGGGAGTCTCACAGAGATTTAGATGAAAGATGGCCCATCCAGGCAGTACGGGCAACCAGGAAAGGTGACATTCCCAAAGTAACACAGAAAGGAAGCAGTAGACAACGAC